>NC_140976.1:65368989-65388989 GCF_056783735.1 Eptatretus burgeri | reverse complement strand
CCTTCACGCCCACTTTTTCTCGGGCCAATGGGGAGCGAGGTGAAAGGTCGAAGGGAGGGGGTCAAAGGCGAAGCTACGGGGGGATAAAAGGACGGTGTTCGTCAGTCAGAAAGGAAGAAGAGAGACCAACGGGAAGAGGAAGAGAGTCCAACGAGGAGAGTCCAAAGAAGAGTCCAGAGGCGGAGAGGCGGCAGCGGCGAAGGCAGACGAGGGGGAGCTCGCGTCGGTGCCGGGAGCTGCACGCCCGAGGGAGGCCGGCAGCGCGTCCTGGCCGAGGTGGAGACGCACACCAGGGATAATAAAGATCCTCTATACCCCGAGCATCAGCAACCCCCTCCTGTTTCCCCCGCGCTGAGATAGTGCGACCAAGGGGGCCCCCTTTCCCACCCCCTGCCAGACACTGTCCGCGAGGCCCGCGGAGTGAGGCGCCATCGCCGCTCCGCGTCTCATCACCAGACGGGTAGGCGCGACCCGGTCTCGGCCTCAGGCCCGCCTCATTCTTGGGGATGTTCTTTTCCTTGGTTTTGGGTATGTGTTGTCGGCGCCGTCTGTGAAGTAGAATTGTATAAGTGTTGCCGTGTGCTCGGTAGTCGGTATTAGCTCTGCATTGTCTTCGCTTTTACATTTGCTTTTTGTGTAAATTGAATTGTGTTTTCTTTTTTTTTGTGTGCTTTTGGTGGAATTGAATATGTGTGCTTTCCGTTCGTCGCGAATAAATGTGCTTTATTATTGAACTGTTCTCCCGCTTCGCTTCGTCTTTTCCTCTATTGAATCCCCATCTTGCTTCACGTAAAGGGTTGGTAGTGGGCTGAATACGCCCGATAATTAATCGAACCGTCGAGGTCGACGAATAACACCGCTCGGTTATCCCGATAGTACGGAACGGGTCGCTTAAGTGGCCCGTGTCCGAAGTCGACCTGCGGCGAGGTGCGATCGCCCGGTCTACCCTCCGCGTGGGTACTTAGGTAGGTCGAATTTGGCGAGCAACCCTATCCCACGCGGGGGCTGATTGGCTCGATCGCGGTGAGACCGAAAGGTCCACCCGTGACTGGTTCCCGGCGTTAGTCCGAGAGGGTCACGACTGGATTGTCCGTCCGGTGGGCGACGTGCCGCGATTCGAGTTACGTGGCCGTCAGCACGCCGGCGGGCGCAAATCCGCGACAATATTAATGCTGAAGCCTTGAAATTTTCAGAGATTATTCTTCTATAACTGCTCTGTAAGAAACAAACATAAAACGGAGTATACCTCTTTTTAAATTTTATGACCTGATCAGTTGAAATCCAGAACAAAAATGTTGGTTTTGTATGAAGACCCAACTTTGAGACCCCATATATTTTTATTGACCCATCCCAGAAACTTGAAATTGTTTCGTGTAATAACTGTATGGTGGTAGTATTCAAATACATGTTTACTTTTCTTTATCAGTCATATATAATACAGTCATGATCCCTCAAAAATTGAAAATTTTCATTTTTCCCCGAAATTCAGGTGAGGATTGCAAATATATGACAAGGTATACCACTTCAAATTGTTCACCATTGGAAAGAGCATTTTCAAGTTTACAAAAGTGTCAAATACCGCCAATCAGTCGTATAAACCCATGCCCTCGGAAACACTCAAGCAATATCCAAATTGGACAAATGAACAGTTTTTTAACAGTCAGAACAGCTGCTAAAGTCAAGAAAGAAGTTTAATTTTTGAAATGTGGCTTAAATGAAGAGATTTTTGAGGTTATCGCATGTGCGGAAATGAAATAAAACCACGAACGCTGGCTTCTCCGGACATTTATAAGTATTGCAATATATCCAGCGATTCGTAGGGATTATGAACAGGGATTCAATGATATGAGTGAGGAAAGTGAAACAAAAACTTTATCGTTCAGAAACCGTTGTGGCCTGTTCCAAGTCAAGGCATTGTTGAGTAGGCCAAAAAAAATGGCGAATTAAGACCTCAGCAAGCTGACAGAGCGCTGACCAAGCATGATGCCTTGACAAAGGATAATTAAATAAGGCCATTAATTATCTTCAAAAGGGGATGTTTCAATGAACCCAAACACCCAATTTTCACTCAAGCAGTCCCTTGGAGTTCCCTTAGTATCCATGCATATAGTTTGTGGTCACTAGGTTTCATGGTGTTTGGAGTTATGGAAGAGACACACTGACTGACTGACGCACATTGACATTTATTATTATAGATGGATGTAGACAGTGAGATACTGGAGATATAGCAGATATAGCGCCACCATTGGTGGTAACTAGTATTACAAAATATCTTTTTCATCTTCTTCATAATATTATAGAACCTTCTCAAAATTATGATATGGAGTATGACATGTTATGATCAATAAAATGTCTTTCAAAAATTACAAAGTGCGTTTCCAAGAGTTGCCTTGCCACCGAAGGTGGGCGTAGAGGGTCCTCCCCTCTCCCCCTCACTCTCCCCTCCCCTCTCTCCCTTCCCTTCCTCGCATGTAAAGTTTGCTGTTCATTGTTCATTTTGAGGTTTATTATGAGGGGTCATCCCAAAAGCTGTGTGACCCTGTTTGTAACTTTTTCAGTGAAAGGTCCAGGTTATTGCAAGACAACACGTATACCATCTCATTATGTTTAATACTGATATCTCTGGGCCAGCAGGATAGCCTGGAGGTGTCCACACTCACCACCAGGGTTTGAATCTCAACCCAGCTATAAATTGTCACCCTGGTGGTCGGATGCAGGGAGAGCGATCGATGTGTGCGCCTCCATTCGAAGGACATTCATCCGGAGGATCCGTCTGCCGGCATTGGTCGTTGGTGGAGGTTGAAGATCTCATGGCTTCTTTCATGAAGAGTAGGTGAGTTATCTCTAGCACAATGGATAAATTACACATGTGTTCCTGAAACTACAAGTGGTTAAGTGGTCTGGTCTTCTTGTGGAGGTTCCTTGATGCCAGGTTACACTGCTTGCTACCTTAGATTGTGGTTGCTGTCTGGGTAGCAGCTTCTACACTGTAAACAAATTGATCAGGTGGTTCACATGGTTCATGTTCAAGCGCTGAACGGTCTTTTTTTTGGACACGAAGGCAACGAATTCTGCAGATATGTCAAGTGGATATCAAATCTCTCACATTATTTGTTTTATTTGAGGGATTAAAATAATCACATCCAGGACCAAGGACTTGGCATTGAATTATTAAGTCAAGGAGACAACCGAACTCATGTTGATGCAGAATAAAAATACACTCAAAATCCACCAGGGAGATAAAGTAAAAAAATCCCCACCAGCTCGCAAGACGTCTTGCATCCGTTGTGGATGACAACACCACCGAGTTCACTGGGCTGAGGTTAAGGACAATTCAGAAGGGAAACTTCTGTGCTGAGAATAAAAAGTGTGTTGACATGTAATTGCTTTTAAGAATGTACTGAAGACAAGAGGGTGTACTGCTAACCCCCTCCCCCCAACCAACCCACCATGTGCTGAATCTGTGCAAATGGCCACCCCACCCCATTTAACCACAACTCTTCCAAAATCCTGCATCTGCTCCTGTTATGTCGATTATGCAGTCGAACTCATGGGATGACGCTTGCAAAGTAAAGTACAGTGCCCACAGAAAGTGTACACACCCCCCCCCCCTTTCAAAATTTTCACTTTTTGTTGCCTTTGAGCCAGGAATTAAATTGCATCAAATCAGACTTTTTCCATCTTCGTTTACACATCATAACCCACAACTTCCGAGTGAAAAACAAATCAGACAAATTTCAGAAAATTAATTAAAAATGAAAAAAATTGAATATCTTGGTTCGTTAAGTGTCCACCCAGGTCAGGGCAGGTATGGGAGCATGCGCCGGAGCAGCGCGTCGCTGCCTCGACTTTCCGCCGGTACTTCAGGGGCCTCCGTCTGGCCATCCCCCAAGCAGATGTCTGGCCCATCCCCATCTCCTTGAGATGCCGATCAACCTGCTGCAAACACGAGGCACGTGGTCGGCCCACTGGCCTCCTCCACTCACGAGACTCCCTCGCTGAGAGAATCTGGTGAGCAGAATCAGTGTCAGGAAAACGAGCCACATGTCCATACAGCCGCAACTGACGCTCACGGACTATGCAGGTAACAAATCTCATTTGAGTCTCTCTCAACAACCGCTCATTGGACACAAAGTGCGACCGGCGATAGCCAAGGATTCTCCGAAGAGACCTGGTACCAAAGGAGTTAAGTTGCCGTCTCAGATCCCTGGTCAGAGTCCAAGCCACATCTGTAGAGCAAGACTGGAAGCACCAAGGACCTAAAGACTCGGACTTTCATCCTCCTGCACAGGTACCTGCAGCGCCACACCCCATGATCCAGTGAATCCATGACTCCCTAGGCCCGACCCAGATGTTTGTTGACCTCTGGCTCACAGCCAGCAAAGACATGATTCTCACTGCCATGGTAAGTGAATCTCCGTAACCTCAACATCCTCACCTCAAACAGGTACAGACGGGACAGCAGCATCCAAGATGTCATTGAAAGCCTGGATCTTCGTTTTGACTCAGGAAACCCATAATCCCAGTGGCTCCGACTCCTCATTCAGCACCACGAGGGCCCCCAAAAGGATATCTGGAGTCTCCGCAAAGATGAATGCATCATCTGCGAAATCAAGGGAAGATATCTTGACATTCCCAAATGATGCACCACAGCTTGATCTCTCCGACATCCTCCCCAGAATCCAGTCCATACAAGCGCTGACAAGTGTGGGGGCCACAGTACACGACCTGATGAACTCCAGTAACAACTGGAAATAAGTCAGAGATGGTACCTCCACATCTCACAACACTCTCAGTACCAGAGTATAGTTCAGGCATTAGTTTTGGTGGCATCCCACAAAGATCAAGAATCCTCCAGAGGTCATTGCGATTCACTGGATCAAAGGCTTCACAGAGATCAACATAAGCTGCAAGCAGCCCCTGCCGAACCTCTCATCTGCGTTCGGTGAGGACCCGAAAAGCAAGGATGTGGTCAATCATTGACATCTTTGGTGTGTAAAGCCTGACTGCTCTGGATGCTGATGCTCAAGCAGATGGTGGCGAACCTTTTCAAGAATTATCAAGGCAAAGACCTTGCCCGGCACTGAGAGCAGCATCACCCCTCAGTAGTTGTTGCCATCCTGGTGATCACCCTTCCCTTTCCAGAGAGGGACAACAAGGCCACTCTTCCAGTCAGTTGAGATGATGCCTGTGTTCCAGGCAGAGCACAGAATTGCATGCAACGACATGAGTACAGCATTTCCACCAGCCTTGAGAAGTTCAGCATGGACGCCACAGATCCCTGGAGCTTTACCCCATTTCAACCGGTTCACCGCAGCCTGTGTTTCCACAAACGACGGTGGATCACAGTTGATTGGAGGGTCATCAACAGGGATTGTAACACCCCTGACATCCAACTCGATAGCTGGTGGATCAGCCTGGTACAATCGCTCAAAGTAACTGGACCATCGAGCCTTCACTTCAGACTCCTCTGTCAAGGGCCTACCACTCTCTGCTCTCACTGCAGTACACTGAGGGATGGGCTTGGATGAACGCAATGCGCGAATTCCCCTGTAAGCAGGACGAGAATCACCTGTCCACAGGTGAGGCTCTACCCCCTCACAGATTCCTCGCACATAGGCCTCCTTGTCCACCCTTAGTGCACGTACAGTTTTACGCCTCAGCTCCCTGAACAACTCAGCTCTGCCATTCAGCCTGACCTTGCGACTCCGGTCAATGGTGTCCACTATCCCTTGAGAGACAAAATTCTTCTCTGCCCTGCGGTGAGTTCCAAGACATCCACCAGAAAAACATCAAGGACGGTGGTCTTGAAGGCACTCCACAACTATTCAGGGTTCCCCAAAGCACCCAGACCCCCCAAATCTCCACTCAGCTTGTTCGCAAACTCCTCAGCTGCCCTCTCATCCTTGAGCTTGCCAACATCCAGCCTCGGCTGGGATGGTACCATTCTCCTGGATTGAAGGTGAAAATTCAGAGTTACTACCACAAGCCTGTGGTCAGTATTGAGGAACTGAGCACTCCGGTAGACCCTGCAGTTCTGGATCATCCTCCAGTGACCATCAACGAGCACATGGTCAATCTCCTTTGCCACACTGCCAGCGTTGGAACACCAAGCCCAGCGATGAGCTTGTGGGCGCTGAAACCATGAACCGGCCACCCTAAGTCCATGACTTCTTGCAAAGTCAAGGAACTTGGTGCTCTTCTGGTTCACAGTTCCAGACCCATGGGCACCAACACATGTTTCATCACCATCCCTATCGGTTCCAGTTGATACATTTAAATCCCTATGACTAGAAGTGTATCTGGTCTGGGGCACTGATCAACCACAGAATCGAGCATGGCATAGAATGCATCCTTCACGGTGAGATCACTCGCCTCAGTCGGAGCATAAACAGAGACCAGGAAAATGACACCCAAGGAGTGATGAATCCTTCGTCTCATAATACGCTCGTTGACCGGTGTTACCTCAATTATCATTAAAGTCAGCTTATTGGACACAGCTACAGCAACTCCTTGGGTATGGTAACCATCAGAGCAACCAGACCAATCGTAGGTGTAACCACCCACCATGATCTCACCGCAATCTGGTCTCCGAACCTCTGAGAGTGCTGCGATACCGATGTCCAAACATTTGAGTTCAGATGATAACAGAGACAGGTGATCATCCTCTCTTAGGGTTACGACATTCCAGGCACCCACCCGAGGGACTGCCTCAAGTTCACCCATGGAGACCGCCGTCTGGTGGATCACACCTCAGCACCACCCCGACACACACTTCCGCAATCTGACCCGGGAAGGTTACCCCGTGGTTTTCCTCCTATCATCAAAGAGTGGTGGTCCTGAAGGCTTTGCCCTTATACCATCATCAGTTGAGCTGCCCTGCGAAGAGCAACTGCACAGCAGGTACTCCCACTGAGTGGCTTTTCAGATTTCTTTGTGGTTCGTTTCGTGGAATGAAGGGTTTTACGATGGCCTGAGTGCAAATCCTGCCACCAACCTCCTAAAAAAAAAGTAACCCAACTGCAGGAGGACGTCCACAGACACAGTTGGGCACTAGATATAGATGGCCGTTGGCTCACAACAAGCTCCTCCGCCCTTTGACAGGTTTTGTTTTTAATCATACTGGGTGTCCGTATCCATACACCCTTCACCAAGGAAACCTGGTGGGGGAGACGGATTCGTCGCTGGCTACCTAACCATTAGACAGGTTAGTCCAGGTTTACATGGTACCTGTAGCAAGTCACAGATCTAATGTGGCCTGACCTGACATACAATCATTAAGTTAATTATTGGTGTCCACCCCCCTGAGTTAATACTTGGTGGAAGAAACTTTGACAGCAATTCCAGCTGTGAGTCTGTTGGGATAGGTCTCTACCAACTTTGCACACCTTGATTTGGCAATATTTGCCCATTCTTTTGAGCAAAACTCTTCAAGCTCAGTCAAGTTGTGTGGGGAGCATTGATGGACAGCAATCTACAAGTCATGGCACAGATTTTCGATTCAATTTAGGTCGGGGCTTTGATGGGGCCACTCTGGGACATTTATATTTTGGTTCCTTAGCCACTCCAGTGTAGCTTTGTCTGTGTGCTTCGGGTCATTGTCATGCTGAAAGGTAAACTTCCATCTCAATTTCAGCTTTCTTGCAGAGGGCAGCAGGTTTTCCTCGAGGATTTTTCTGTATTTTGCTTCATCCATTTTCCCATCTATCCCAACAAGTGTCCCAGTCCCTGCTGATGAGAAACATCCCCATAACATGGTGCTGCCACCATCATGCTTCACAGTAGGGATGGTGTTCTTTGGGCGATGTGCTGTGTTGGGTTTGCACTAAACGTAACGTTTTCCATTTAGGCAAAAAAGTTCCATCTTGGTTTCGTCAGACCACCAAATTTTTTGCCACATGGCTTCAGAATCTTTGGAGTGGTTTTTTTTTTTCATACCTCAAATGGGACTCAAGGTGGGCTTTTTTGAGTAATGGCTTCCTTCTTGCCACCCTTCCGTATAAGCCAGACTTGCGGAGTGCTTGGGATATTGTTGTCACATACACACAGTGACTTGTCCGTGTCATAAATGCAAGTTGCTCTTTCAAAGTTGCCATTTTCCTCTTGGTGGCCTCTCTGATCAGTCTCCCCCTTGCTTCGTCATCCAGTTTGAAGGGACGGCCTGATTGAGGCAGATTCTTGGTGGTACCATACGCCTCCCACTTCTGAATGATTGTCTTGACCGTGCTCCAAGAGATATTCAAGGCCTTTGAAATATTTTTATACCCATCCACTGATCTGTGCCTTTCCACAACTTTATCCCAGAGGTCTTTTGAAGGCTCCTTTGTGCTCATGGTTGAGTCTTTGCTGTGAAATTCACTACCCAGCAGAGGCAACTGACAGAAACAGCTGATTTTATTATGAAATAATCAGATTCACTACAATTTAACACAGGTGGATGCCAATTACCTTGGTGTGTGATTTTGAAGGTGATTGGTTACACCTGAGTTGATTTACAATTGCTATTATAAAGGGGGGTGGACACTTATCCAACCAAAGATATTCTAGTTTTATATTTTAATTAATTTCCTGAAATTTGTAGAATTTGTTTTTCACTTGAAAGTTGTGGGTTACGATGTGTAAACGAAGGTGGAAAAAGTCTGATTTCATGCAATTTCATTCCAGGATATAAGGCAACAAATGGTGAAACATTTGAAAGGGGGTGTAAACTTTCTATAAGCACTGTATATTATCTAAATGGCTCGAGAGACCATTTTCCAAATTTTCAGTGTAATCATGTTCATGCTGTTTGAGTCACTTGGCTGAATATCCTGTAGAGTGTTCTGAAAAAAGGAATGTATGCCAGCGGGCCTGTACTGTGGTTGGATTCAAGGTGCTACAGAAGCGTGCTTTTGTGTCCGTGTCCAAGTTGAGCCTTTGGATTAAGAGGACATCCGTGGAGTCCCCAGGTGGTCTTTCAGTCCCAAATGAATGGATAGTTATTTATCTGTGTGATAATATTCTTTCAATGAATGTTTGTTGCAAAAACCTCAAAGTTAAGCTTGCTTGCTTCCTTCCTTACATCCCCCCTTTACAGCCTGCACAGTCCCTCCTATACAGCCTGCACAGTCCCTGACCTTCTGCCATGCAATTTCTCATTACATTACATATTACAGTAGTTTAGAAATACTGTGTTCAAGCCGAAAAGCAGAGTACTAACACGAACTGGTATTGCAGAAAATGCTCCCCAAAGGAATGCTCTGAACTAACCACAACAATGCTGCACCCATGCACACCACACCCTTTGCTGCCACAGTTGCTTCCTCATACCCTACTTCTCCGCACAAGTCGTCATCCCAAGAAATTTCACGGTGAATGTTCCTTCACCTTCTGAACCTTTATTTCAACTTTGGATGTTCTTTTATTGACATCACGGATATTTCTCTGAATATTTCTGGTTTTGACTTCTTCTCCAAGAAGTGTTCCGATTGTGGCATATCTGGAGCTTCCTTCACTCTGGCTGGCTGAGATTTTATATTAGGAAGTAACATAGTATTTTTTTATGCCATACTTTACCACACCAGACCAGTTGTACACTAACAAGGTGTTTCGACATTTACGACAGTCATGTCTTACACTTTGAAGATGTCTGTTCTTTTTGTCTGTGCTCCAGCAAAAATCTCAACCTTGATATATGAGCATATCTCCAAGATAGGTTCAAAATGCCAATGCTGATTATAAATCAGTGAGAGCACTTCCCTTGATGTCCCAAACACCATCTCCAGTGAAGATATTCTTGCCAAGGTTTCAAGATAATGTTCTACTTATGAGAGTCTGCCCAAAAGTTCTGTCACTCCATCAGCTTAACATCTGTTTGATTTGTTGCGCTGCTCCGTTATGCAAAGCCAAGTTCAACCAACTTGTTTCTGGTCTGATTCTGGTCTGATTCTTTTCGTTTTAGTGGTCATTTCTGGGAGGAATGCTCCAAACCGGTCTATGTGGTTTTCCATGAACACTGCTGCTCCCAATGATTGCAAGTACTACTAATCTAACAACTTCAACTTTGAATACCTCTTACATCTTTTATTTATTAATTTTATTCGCAGGCTAACCCACCCGATGAGCGATCTTGTTCCAAGCATGCAACACGGTCTTCCGACACATCCTTTGTTTGGGCGGTGTATAGGCAACAGACTGCGGCTTCATTCATTCCCAACAACAAAAAAAACTGGGTTACACACATGAAGCATAAACATGCCAACTGCTTGTGTGCATCTATAATGCACTGTACATCATGGTTATTATATAGCTTGTATGATTCCAATTGCACTGACCCATAGACCGATAAGTATTGAGGCCTGAGGTACCTGAAGCCTGAGGCCTACACTTAACGGAAGGGAGAGCATGGTGATTGTGAACATGACACTTCTGAAAATCTCTTCGGCTTACCAAAAAGGCTGATGTAAGATTTTGTTTTCAGGTTACAATTGTGGGTAGAGTTAGGCCAGGTGTCCATCCAATGGGCGAAGAGCGGACATACATACATACTTACAAACATTCGCTCCATCCTATAGAGATGCAAATGTATCTAACACATACCGTTCAAGCTACAAGTAATATTTTGCTCAACGATTATTTATATCGTGGATTTTATGACGTCCTACTTTGAACTGAAGCCTGGTGGTGGATTAACAGTTAAGGTGGTTGTCTTTGGATCGAAGCGTCCTGAGTTTAAACCACAGCTGAGCCAACATGATACCAAATGGGTCGACTTAGCTTGTCATCCTTTCAATGTTGGCAAAATGAGTACGTACATACCAGCTTGCTGGGTGGAAGGGATCAATAACAGTTGATCTGTTGATAGCAATGGCATGTTCCCCTACTCAAGTGGTAGAATCCAGTGAAAGAGGAGCCTTCGGGTCACCCCCGACTTTGGTAAACACCTTACCTTACCTTAAACTGCTTATCCATTTTTACTGTGTATTTTCACATTGTACTCTTATTTATCAGGACTCATGGAAGAGTTTTGGTGTAGTTAATCCCACTATTAATTTTCAATTGGTCACTGGCTTTGACACCAATACAAGTTTTTTATTAAAGACCCGAGGCATCAAACAAAAATTGCCGATGCAATTGCCCGATGCTGGCCCTTTAGGCCTGAGTCGACGTAGTAGTGGCATCAAAAAGCGACATATATCAATTTAAGCAGTTTCAAATGGAGCACCTCACCACCATGAGAGCATTGAGATTGCATCAGATGTGGAAATAAATGGGAATCTTTGCTCTCAGCTTGCTGGCTTGATGACATCAGACACCAGTTGCATTTTTGCTGTTGCCATCCCTTACCCAGTTTAGAGTCCTCTGCGGGCACGGGTAACTTGCTCATGTTCTTAAAATGCAGTGAAAAGAACAAACGGATGTGGGATTTACGGGAAACAAGGTGAGCTCGTCATTGGCACGTACAGGGTTTAAACCAAACAACTGAAGAATTGGTGGTAAGAGTGGGATTGAACGGACACTAAAAGGTGTCTCGTTTACTGATGACCGACTTACTGATATAATCATAAACCGATTCCTTGACTCTTTCTTGCTGAGCATCTCTGTAATCATTTTTATTTTAAAAATCCCACACAGTGCGAAACAAAACTAGAGAGTTCACAGAACACGATACCCCACGTAGTGTTCAAGCGCTGTATTGACAGAAGGGCCTTACCATTTACAGGGGTTACATTCTTGAAAATCCCTGTGAACCACAAATCCACAAACTTAGGGGGTAATTGGGAAAATAGGGACTTCAAGTATAAAATTTGTCCAAACTGTACCCTTAATTAACATGTTTGTGCATTATTTTTGTGCTATTTATTTTCATGAATAACACCCTCTCGAGAGCAGGCCCGAGCTGCTTCTATGGTTGGCAGTGAGTGCCCCGGAAGCAGTGAGGGAGAGAGAGTGGCACCTGTATATGTGGAAGAATTGCATTCCTCAGCTAGTGGGTCACCCAGATAGCTCAGATGGCAGAGCACTGGTATAGCTCGTGGGTCACCCAGATAGCTCAGATGGCAGAGCACTGGTACAGCTAGTGGGTCACCCAGATAGCTCAGATGGCAGAGCACTGGTACAGCTAGTGGGTCACCCAGATAGCTCAGATGGCAGAACACTGGTACAGCTAGTGGGTCACCCAGATAGCTCAGATGGCAGAACACTGGTACAGCTAGTGGGTCACCCAGGTAGCTCAGATGGCAGAGCACTGGTACAGTTTGCCAGAGGACCTGGGTTTGATTCCTGGTCTGGGCATGTAATTTTTCCACATTTCTTTCAATTCATTTGATGTAAAGGTTGAAAGAGGTTTAAAGGCATGCAAATAAAAAAAGTTCTTAGTTTTACCACTATTTTCCTCGTGGCTATTACATCCCCTAATCTAACACATTACGTTAGTTCTTTGTGACTGTTGTTTGTGTCCTTTATGACGTCTGTAAAAACAGTCATTTTGTTGTTTGAAATGATTTTCAATTTTGATTGACTGCCAGGCAGGGAGACAGAGTAAAAATATTATCTCACTCCTCTCTGTGTATGTATGGTTGGGATGAATTTTAAGCCAAGGTACGTTAAAAAGACAGACTTCGCATTTTGTTCATCTTCCAATTCGTGTTCAAAATATAATATTCGTGTGAACAATCTTTGGTACATCATGGATTATGAAGGTTGTGGTCAAGTTTCATCTAAATTGTATGTGTAGTTTCAGAGAAGTTGAAAGTATTTGTGGACGGACAGACGGACGGACGAGGCGCCATCCCATAAGTTCCCCGGAACTACGTTCTGAGTGACCAATTAAATGACTTCTTCTCCTTAATTCAGTTGTTTTTTAAACTTTTCTTTGTGGTCGTAATCTTATGAGTGTTGGAAAAACAACAATTATGCAATCTCTTTGTGGAATCCTGAACTTTGACCTTTGCAGCACATCAATAATCAATTTGGACAATCATTAGAAAGCGAGATAACTGCAGCCGTGCACAAAGGCCACTAATTAATTAAACAATAATTGTGATTTTTATCTTTCACATTTTATTGGCTGCTTTAAACTTTGTAATCTAAAAGCTCTTCTTTTTGTGACCTTTAAGTTAACAAAATTAATTCACTAATTGTGAGGCACACGTCTTTTACAAATCCTTGGCCTCCACTGCTTCCAGGAGAGAGAAAGTTAGAATGCAGGTGAAGCAACCAACAAAGGAGCGAACAACCGACCGAATCGACGGAGTCGTTCGAGTTCCAGATCCCTGAAAGCTGTCCGGGGAGTCAGTGGGAAGAACATCACAACTTGCTCCTCGAAATGTGATCCGAAGAACAAAAAGGAATGCGGAAACTTTGGACCCCAGGAGAATTTGGTTTCACCTTCTGACACCCAATTAAGGGGAATACATCCAAGATGAGAACAATACTTCAGCATGCCGCAAACAAATGCTTCATCGGCCGTGAGATGTTCTGCAGAAACAAAGGAGGACTTTCCCTTGAGCAGAATTCCCAGTCTACACCTGGCTTCAGCAGCCAGGTGAATCTGGTTGACGGTGAGACCCAAGGGTTCTCGGGACAGAACCTCTTCTAAGCGTCGAGTCCGAAAGTAGATAGGTGGGTTTGCTTGTTGGTCTTTTCAGAGAGAAACTGTGAGGTTGTTTGAATCGATTAAATACCGAGCCGACGGTAGCGAACCAGTTTTTGATCTTTTCAATGTCTGCCATGGCAGATGATGCAGCCACTGCCACTGTGTCTCTGGAATAGGGAAACTGTTTGACAATGTTGTGCCCTGTGCACGGAGGTAAAGAGAATTTTCCAAGGAAACAGAGATCATTTTTTTTTTAAAAAACGAAGAAGAGATTTTGGCCCAAAGACACTACCTTTGGGCACGTCAGCCTCCACAGGTCGAGCGGTTGATAAGAAGATAGCTACATGCTATTTTCCCACAAAGAGGAAGTCAGCAAGTCACGCACGAAGAAAGCCTTGAATGCCGCAGACAGAGAGCTTGACAAGCCTATCCAGGCATCAGATTGTGTTGAAGGAATGGAATATGTGTTGGACAGCTCTGACCTCGAGTTTATGATTCAGCATCTTCCTATGTTGTTGTTTGAGGAGAAGCAGCGTGCCAGATGTTGAGCGGCCAGGACCGAAACCACACTGATGATCAGTGATAAGTCCTTTGGATAATAGGGCTAACTTGACGTCAGCAGCAATTTGTGGACTCCATTCCTTGTTATAACATTCTGTAGGCTGACCGGCCGATAGTTGAATGGATCTGTGTTTGCACTTTTCTTGTGCATTGGGGTGATGTTTGCCATGTTATAACGACATCTGTGGCGGCCATAAAATGAAGGACCTGTTCAATATGATGGACACCGGAGATGCCAACTCGACAGAGCATGTTTCGAGAACATAGCAATGATGTTATTATGGCCTTTAGCTGAGATGCCAATGTGATCCAGAAACCTCTTGACCTTTGTTGGAAAACTTACACTGTCCAAATAGATGCCAATGGGTCAGGGAGGACAAACAGGGGATGTGAAAGGATGGGTTGGGAATCTTGCTTTGGAAGCAAACACCGAGTTCAAACATTCTGCCTCATCACGTGCTGAGTGTACCGTGGAGTCATTGACCTCGTGAATCCAAAGGGAGTGGGGGGAGAGAGAGAGAGAGAGAGAGTTTACCAGCTCATGTGATCAGGTTTGGAAGATAGAGACAGGTCAGAGTGTTGAGCTTTGAGATGAGCGTTTTCCTTGTCCCAAGACTGGTAATGCCCAGGGCAAAGAATTAAAGATTAAATAATAATTAAATAATTGATTACACATTCAAAAGTTCCATTCACAAACTTCTCCTTCCAATATTTCTGCAAATCAGTGTGAATGTTCTTCTCTGCATATTAATCCACTTGTAGATGGCATTTCTCAGTCCACAATCACACTTTGTGTAAGCAGGAATTGCTCGGGCTAGTTTTCTCTTATTGCTGATACCATCAGGAATTTTGACATCAATGTGAAACATTAAGATTTTTGTCTTCCTAACAAGCTGTAAAAGAATGTTGTTCTGGCAGATTGTACACCAGTGATAAATCCCAGATTGTTATCAAAGGCAATTTTTTTTTATTTCTTTATAAGTTCGCTCACATTTGAAGCGACCTTTAAATCCATTCCTCACTTTTAGATAGTTTCTGGTCGGTTTAGGGACCCGAGCACCATGGACCGACCCAGAGACATTGAGTGACCTCGTGAATCCAAATATTCTTCATTTTTTAAATACATATATTTTTATTATTTTTTTTAATGGACGGCAGATCTATTCACATCATGGCATGTTCATGTCAAGGAATTCTGGGAGTGGTTGGGCAGAGGTAGAGGGGGCAGGGGGTTAGAGTTCTTACCCTTCTTACATTGTTATTGAACTTATGGATTGCATTTGGCACAAAAGATTGTCTAAACTGACACCATAGGGCAGGTGGAACACAAAGGTAGATAGATACCTGAAGGTGGCATTACATGAGGAATTGAATGTTTGGAACTGGGTTCAAAACAATTCAATTCCATGAATTCCATGTAACGTCGCGAGTAGTGTGACGTGGTTGTACAACTACGGTGATGAGGGTTGACAGGATGGTGTAGAGGTAGTCTGAGTTCGATTTTTGGCTCACGAATAATTGTCATCCTGGTGCTTTGCAGGCAGGTCGTTGCATTGCTGAGTGTGCCACCGCTGCGGTGGACGTTATACCTGGATGGCCCATCTGTGAGCATTAGGTTGGTGGTCATTAAAGATCCTGTGGTGCCTTTCACGAGAGTAGACGTTGTGTTGCAGCACCATGATCAAATGCCTCCGCGAACTAGCGGTGGGGCTGCTGCTGTTCATCTTCCAGTGGTGACAACACCCCTGAAGTGCTGTCATACACCAAAGGACTGGGGACCTCTGGAGATATGTATGGTGTTATGTCATAGATAATGGTTCAACCATCAATCATCCTTCCGTGAGCTTAATAACTCAGAATTAACACACACACGTTTTAAGTACAATGCTCCGATACCAGTACACTGGAACCAATTTTGCCAACCTTGGAAGGATGACAGGCTGAGTCAACGCCACCTGGTGTCAATTCAGCACCCAATGGGGCTCAAACTCAGGACCCTAAGATCCCAAGCCAGCCACACTAATATCCCAAGCAAGCAACCCTAACCCCTAAGCCCACACCAAGCTTGGTACAAAGCTGATGCTCGTGGAGGAACAAAATAGAGGAAGACTTGGAGAAATAAGAGGTGTGGGGAAGAATGAGGGCGATGGGAGGACAAGATGGATACAGCAACGAACACTCAGGAAGGAAGAACTGGAAACTCAGAAATAGCTGGGCTTGGGGAGGGTTAATAGGGGTAGAAAAGATCATGGTTTTGGATGGGGGATGACCTGAGATGGTGGTGAACAGCTGTCTTGGATACCTGGAGGGAAGAATGAGATTGAAGAGAATGTGGAAGTTGCTTCCACACTTGGGAGGAAAAAAAGACGAACGGACGAGTGAAGGTTAACTCTTTCATTGAATTTCATTCTAAGGGAACTTGTGTCATCATATCATACCATATATAATCATACGGTGTATAATATTGTTACAGTCACCAGACCATTCCAGATGCCTGGTTCGAATCGAGCGAGTCTCTATTTCGAATGCGTTACCGTGCAGATTGGAATCCTCAAAGCGGACGGGTGTCACGCTGATAAGCGACTGATCTCATAAGGCCGAGCAAACCTTTATCACGTGACGCGAGTCGCAGCATTAACTGCAACCAATTAACCTCCATGGGATTTAATCAAGCACCAGATGAAGCCAACAGAACAACCAGAATCCACCCAGAGACCAAGTCAGGTATGTATTTGTTTATTGATAAATGCAAAAGAGCGACGGGAATACAAATTGAAGCAATCACAATGAGTTGCGATATACTGTATAACAAAACTTTACCCCTGCTGAACCATATGCGCCCACGATCCAAACGAACTATTGGAAACCTTAATTATCCTTAAGGCCTTCACTCATACGATAGGAGAGAGACATGGGGAAGTCGCAAGACAGGAAGAGTTGATTGGCAAACCCAGCAAAGTCATTGAAGATTGCCCTGCTTGGAGTTCTGCTAAATCGTCCTGGATCTGGGGTGACCGGAGGGACGGACGTGACTTGGCAGAGTAGGCATGGCGTGGCCGGATGGGGCGTTGCGTCGGCTGAATGGGCTCCTTCTGCTCCTCGAGCTTAGAGTTCTGCAGCCTTCCAGCATCGTGTCCTTCGAGTTATCTGCCCCAATTCCGATTGTACCCTCCTTTTATGACTTCGGTCACTGATTAAAATCCGCACCCTCCCATACATTGGCCTGTATCCCAGCCGGTGGGTGGGATGAACACCTCCCCTGACCTTTCACCTGATTCTCCTGCAGATGACATGGCCTCAAAGGGACAACAATCCTTTTGCCGTCGAAACTTGGCATTTCCGGAATCCGAGCGCTTTCAAGACATGTTCCAAAATTTTACACATTGAATAAAAGGTCAGAAGGAATGGCATTTTTAGACACAAACACGAGAGTGGGTTTTTTAATTTTTATTTTATTTTTGTATAACCCGTCGAGGCTCGTGTGAGAGCTAAAGTCACGTGTGATGCATATCTGAAGGTTTGACGTGCGATGCATATCTGAAGTCACATTCAATTACTTCATGCTTTTTCTAAACACTCCTTAAGAAAATATCTGCTCTGTTTTATGCATTCATTAACCCCTAAGTGACATTCCCACAACAATACATCATCACATAATTATATATTGTTGTGGTTGACGAAATTCGCAAACCACCATTCAGGTCCCTTAGGTGAGATATCTCGGTAAGTATATGTGTAGTTAGGCCCAAACCCGTTGTTTAGAGGGAATAAATGTCATTCATGCGGGCTGCGACCCTTCAGGATAGCCGTTTTTCTTTTACTATCTTTATTTTGGACCAACCGCCATTACTACCACCACCCACCACGTCTCAACAGCCATCACACAACAACCACCAGCCGCAACGCTGCTTCACAACAACAACAACAACGCCAACAGCCACGACCTTTACCGTCACATCTCGCTCTCGCAACCATCGCATCACCGCCATTTCCGCGCCGCTTGTGGGCACCGATACTGGACTCGTGCAGGGCGCGCACCGAGCAGCGTGTGCAGAAACATCACAGCCTTTCCGAAGAAAACGGATCAAAAACGACTCACGCCCACTTCTGTTCCGTCCTATCGGCGAGCGTGGGGCGATTTGGCCCCGCCTCCAGGTGCGTTGGAGTAATATCGCTATATGCAAATTCATGGATCAAAAAGCATTCACGCCCACTTTTCCTCGGTCCAATGGGGAGCCAGTTAGAGGTGAAGGGTCGGAGGTAAAGGGTCGAAGGTGAAGGAGCGAGGCCACGGGGCATATAAGGGGCTGCGTTCGTCAGTCAAGGCAGTTAAGAGTTCGGAGTCGGTGGAGTTGGGAAAAGAAGTAGTAGGAGTCAGTCAAGTTAAGAGTTCGGAGGGGAGAGAGTGAAGAGTTCGGAGCCAGTGAAGAGTTGGGACGAGTCAAGAGAGGAGACGGAGAGGGCGGTTGGACGGAGCTGTGGAGAGGTGGCGGCGGCGAAGGCGGTCGAGGGGGTGCTCGTGTCGGAGTCGGGGAGCTGCGGAGGGAGAGGCCGGCGGCGCGACCGAGGTCGTGGTGGAAACGCTCGTCGCGGGACCCGAGACAGGGAGATATCCTCCTTCCCCCGAGCATCAACAACCCCCTCCTGTTTCCCCCCCCCCCGCGCTGAGATAGTGCGAGAAGGGGGCCCCGTTCCCACCCCCTACCAGACACTGTCCGCGAGGCCCGCGGAGTCGGGGCGCCACCGCCATCTTGCGGCTCATCATCAGACGGGTAGGCCCGACGCGGTCTCGGCCCCAGGCCCGCCTACCCCCCTCATCCTTGAGGGTGGTCCTTTTCTTTTGCTTTGGGTATATGTGTTGTCGGCGCCGTCTGTGAAGTAAAATTGTATAAGTGTTGCCGCGTGCTCGGTAGTCGGTTAGATCTGCATTGTTGCATTTGCTTTTTGTGTATTATTGTGTTTCTTCTTCTTTTACATTTGCTTTTGGTGTAATTGTATATGTGTGCTTTCCGTTCATCGCGAAATAAATGTGCTTCATGTTGAACTGTTTTCCCGTTTCGCTTCGTCTTTTCCTTTATTGAATCTCCATCTTACTTCACGTAAAGGGTTGGTCGTGGGCTAAAACGCCCGATAATTAATTGAACCGTCGAGGCCGACGATAACACCGCTCGGTTATCCCGATAGTACGGAACGGGTTGCTTAAAGTGGCCCGTGTCCGAAGTCGACCTGCGGCGAGGTGCGATCGCCCGGTCTACCCTCCGTGTGGGTACTTAGGTAGGTCGAATTTGGCGAGCAACCCTATCCCACGCGGGGGGCCGGTTGGCACGATCGTGGTGAGGCCGAAAGGTCCACCCGTGACTAGTTCCCGGCGTTAGTCCGAGAGGGTCACGACGGGATTGTCCGTCCGGTGGGCGACGTGCCGCGATTCGAGTTATGTGGCCGTTCGCACGCCGGCGGGCGCGAATACCGCAACAATATATATGTATTGTTATGGTTGTGGAAATTCGCATTACACCATAAAGAGTCCTCAGGTGAGATATATCGATAAGTCCATGTGTAGTTAGCCCAAACCCGTTGTATAAATGGAATATGTGTGATTCATCCGGGCTGTGACGCTTTGAGATAGCCATTTTTCTTTTCTGTCGTTATTTTGAACCAACTACGTCTCAACCACCATTACAACAACCACCTTAATCACAACGCCAACCATGCCACCATCACAACAACCACGATCACCCCAACTACCAACCGCACCACCTGTGAACACTGAACGTCGGGCTGTCTAGGGCCCGTTCGGCGATCGTTGCCAGACGCATCGAGCCGCGAGCGCGAATGGTGGCCTTTCCGAGGGAGAATTCGGATC
>NC_140976.1:65328989-65363989 GCF_056783735.1 Eptatretus burgeri | reverse complement strand
TATAATGACAAGTGATAGTTAAAATGAAGGCGTGAAAGTTATAGTGAACATGTTTTATCATGAACGAGTCATCACTATAAGGAATGAGTGATAGTTACAGTGAATGTGTGATAGTTATAGTAAACGAGTGATAGTTATAGTGGACGTGTGATAGTTATAGTAAACGAGTGATCGTTATAGTGAACGAGTGATAGTTATAGTGAACGTGTGATAGTTATAGTGAACGAGCGATAGTTATAGTGAACGAGCGATAGTTCTAATGAATGAGTTGTAGTTATATTAAACGAGTGGTAGTTATAGTGGACGTGTGATAGTTATAGTATACGAGTGATAGTTATATTGAACGTGTGATAGTTATAGTTAACATGTAATATCATGAACGAGTCATGACTATAAGGAGTGAGTAATAGTTATAGTGAATGAACAATAATTATAAGGAACGAGTGATAGTTGTGATGAATGAGTAATAGTTAAAGTGAGAGAGTGAATGAATGACAGTCATAGTGAATGAGTAATAACTATATTAAATGAGCGATAGTTACAGTGAACGAGCGATAGTTATAGTGAATGAGTGATAGTTATAGTGAACGAGTGATAGTTCTAATGAATGAGTTGTAGTTATATTGAACGAGTGGTAGTTATTTAAAATGGATAGGTGATGAGTGGCTTCGGGAGACGTGCACGCCAGTTGTAATTAGTACACCATGAGAAGGTCTTGGATATAAACTCGGAGATGGCTGTGGGAACTGGGAAAGAGAACTTAACACGTTTTCGGATAATAACTACGATTTGTGACAGTGACAACGATAATAAACGTACAACGTACATAACTTGATTGACCACGAAACCTGCGGCTGCACAAGGCGTGGAGGTCCTGATGGTTTGGCCTCCTCACGTTTGGCTTTCCTCGCTTTCTGCATTCCTTGAACATGAAGACATCTCGTTGGTATGGCAACGAGCATTCCGACAAGGGGATGGCGATGCACACCCACGGTGAGCCGGGCGGACAAATGTACCCATAATGAGTCGGGCGGACGAAAGTACCCATAATGAGTCGGGCGGACAAATGTCCCCATAATGAGTCGGGCGAGCAAATGTCCCCATAATGAGTCGGGCGGACAAATGTCCCCATAATGAGTCGGGCGGACAAATGTACCCATAATGAGTCGGGCGGACAAATGTACCCATAATGAGTCGGGCGGACAAATGTCCCCATAATGAGTCGGGCGGACAAATGTACCCATAATGAGTCGGGCGGACAAATGTACCCATAATGAGTCGGGCGGACAAATGTACCCATAATGAGTCGGGCGGACAAATGTACCCATAATGAGTCGGGCGGACAAATGTACCCATAATGAGTCGGGCGGACAAATGTACCCATAATGAGTCGGGCGGACAAATGTACCCATAATGAGTCGGGCGAGCAAATGCACGACCGAAACAACTGCGGTGTGAATGAGTGTCTGGTGGTGCCGTGCAGGTCATTCGTGGTGAAATTGTTGTTGTTGTTGTTGTTATTGTTATTGTTATTGTTATTGTTATTGTTATTGTTTGTCCGAGGAGTAAAGACCTTTGGGTCACGAGTCCACGGCCACGATTTATCACCTCACAGCCAATCGGAAAGTTCCTTAATCCTTCTGTGAATTTCCACCTGGACGACTGAAAATCGCTCACACTCTCCCGCGAGTCCCGCCCCTCCCTCCTAGTCCGCTGGATCTCCCGCCCCTCCCCTCCTAGTCCGCTGGATCTCCCGCCCCTCCCCTCCTAGTCCGCTGGATCTCCCGCCCCTCCCCTCCTAGTCCGCTGGATCTCCCGCCCCTCCCCTCCTAGTCCGCTGGATCTCCCGCCCCTCCCCTCCTAGTCCGCTGGATCTCCCGCCCCTCCCTCCTAGTCCGCTGGATCTCCCGCCCCTCCCCTCCTAGTCCGCTGGATCTCCCGCCCCTCCCCTCCTAGTCCGCTGGATCTCCCGCCCCTCCCCTCCTAGTCTGCTGGATCTCCCGCCCCTCCCCTCCTAGTCTGCTGGATCTCCCGCCCCTCCCCTCCTAGTCCGCTGGATCTCCCGCCCCTCCCCTCCTAGTCCGCTGGATCTCCCGCCCCTCCCCTCCTAGTCCGCTGGATCTCCCGCCCCTCCCTCCTAGTCTGCTGGATCTCCCGCCCCTCCTCCTAGTCCGCTGGATCTCCCGCCCCTCCCTCCTAGTCCGCTGGATCTCCCGCCCCTCCCCTCCTAGTCCGCTGGATCTCCCGCCCCTCCCCTCCTAGTCCCCTGGATCTCCCGCCCCTCCCCTCCTAGTCCGCTGGATCTCCCGCCCCTCCCTCCTAGTCTGCTGGATCTCCCGCCCCTCCCTCCTAGTCTGCTGGATCTCCCGCCCCTCCCCTCCTAGTCCGCTGGATCTCCCGCCCCTCTCCCATTTCCGTCCCTCTGCCCAATCTGTGAAACGTGATCCTTCCCGCCGGAGGCCAAGGAGGTGGAGACGACACAATCCGCCCTCATTCCTCACTTCCTCACTCTGTACATCTCGCTGTCCGTGGGTCCGAGTTCGTGTCCCTTCGTGTACACAGCCGATCATCGCCATGTCCCTCGCTTAGCCGTCGATCTCCACGTGGCGCTCCGACGGGAAGTTTGGCGCGAAGTTTCCAAACTCGAAGCGGCGATGGGGAACGCGGGCACGGCCGGACATCGCTCGGGTACGTCGTGTGCTGGGTGCGGGTGATCCGTGCCATGACCATGTACTGTATTTAGGTATTTACGGGAAGTGAGGAGCTTTGTAACATGTCGATTTGTCTTTAACTCCCAGTACTCCGTCTCTGTCTCTCCCATTCCGTGGCAGCGTCACTCCCACATCTGTCTCTCTCTCTCTCTCTCCTCTCTCTCTCTCTCTCTCTCTCTCTCTCTCTCTCTCTCTCTCTCTCTCTCCTCTCTTCCCTCTCTCTCTCTCCTCTCTCTCTCTCTCTCTCTCTCTCTCTCTCTCTCTCTCTCTCTCTCTCTCTCTCTCTCTCTCTCTCTCTCTCTCTCTCTCTCTCTCTCTCTCTCTCTCTCTCTCTCTCTCTCTCTCTCTCTCTCTCTCTCTCTCTCTCTCTCTCTCTCTCTCTCTCTCTCTCTCTCTCTCTCTCTCTCTCTCTCTCTCTCTCTCTCTCTCTCTCTCTCTCTCTCTCTCTCTCTCTCTCTCTCTCTCTCTCTCTCTCTCTCTCTCTCTCTCTCTCTCTCTCTCTCTCTCTCTCTCTCTCTCTCTCTCTCTCTCTCTCTCTCTCTCTCTTTCACTTGATGATATCCGGGTTTCCATGGGATTTTGAAGGAATTCTTCAGATCTCTTTCTTTCTAACCTCGAGTTCAACTTTTATCTTCACCAACTGTATATCTCGTTTTCGTTTCTTCTTCATTTTTTTTTTAATAATTTCCTCATCTATACATCCTGCCCTCCCCCCCACCTCCCTCCCCTCCCCCCCCTTCACCCATTTTGTCCCATCACCCCCCCCAGATCCCCCTCTTGATCTTGTCCCATATCTTCCTGTTGTACAATGTACAGTTTACCCCCACCCCCCCCAATTCCCCCATAATCACAACACTATTCATGTTACCATCTGTGTCATGGTATCTCTTAGTTCCCTTTTCCACATCGATGGTCGTTCTTTGTGAGCCCTCTCTCCCCCCCTCCTCACCCCCCCCCCCAATTGAAGTTGTCATTGGTTGAGTTCAATCCCATGCTGGTGTCGAACAGAGAGTCAAGTGCTGCTCGTACACCGTGTCGTGCATGGAACTGCAGTACGTGCGGTCTTGCAGGGTTTACCAGAGTAATGTTTTCCTCGTGTGCGTACGTGTGGAGTGAGCGCATGATGGACATTGGTGAGGGGGGCTTCCTGTTCTGGTGGGCTTTGAGGCGCCAGGAAAGGCTGCCCCAGTACAGCTCAGACTCTTCACATCCTCCACGTCTCTCATCTCATCATTCTCCAAGCCTCTTCCCCTCTTGGGCTTTGATTCAGGAAGTGCTCTTTCCTTTAAAAGCTTTGGGACTACTCTCCTTATCACCATATTTATACCCACCTTGCACCGTCCCATAACTCTCTACCTTTTCCCAATACTTGTTACCCCCCCAGTCCCTCCTCCCCAGCCCCCCTGCCCCAACACCTTTCTCAATACTTCTTACCCCCAGCCCTTCCTCCCCAGCCCCCCTGCCCCAACACCTTTCCCAATACTTGTTACCCCCCAGCCCTTCCTCCCCAGCCCCCCTGCCCCAACACCTTTCCCAATACTTGTTACCCCCCCCCACCCTTCCTTCCCAGCCCCCCTGCCCCAACACCACCGCTCATCGATACTGTTCATGCCTCCACTAACATTCCCTCCTCGAAATTTCCTCCCTTCTTCTTGAGCCTCATTTTAGTTTTGCAAACCGAGCTGTTCCTGCTTCTATCCTTTCGTACTTTGCTTTCTTTTCTTCATCTTCATGTTTTCTCTCTCTGTTCCATGTTTTCCCTCATGACGTTGTACTTTACCTCCCACTGTCGCTTCATTCCTCACGCAACCTTGTGGACCCGCAAGCGATCTGCAAGTTTTTAAAATAGCTCGACAAAACAGACCAGGGTTGTGGGGGGGTAAGGGTGCTTTGTTGTGCATTTTATTTATTTATTTATTTATTTATTTTATACCAAAACTTTGCCAAGGAACATGGCAACGAAGGGGAGCCCAAAGCACCCACATGTCTTGGGGTGGTGGATCTCGACTTGGAGACTACTCGGGGCGAAGAACTCTACTCAGGGTGAAGAACACCACTCGAGGCGTTGATGACTACTCGGGGCGAAGAACACTACCCAGGGCGTTGATGACTTCTCGGGGCGCCTTTCATGTGTCTCTTCCCAGCAAAGCATTTGATGGAGCCTCACGTCGGACAAGTTTACTGCTTCTGCCTCGTGCTTTGCTCATCGTGCTGTCACATCCTTTGCGTCTCTCTCCCAGCGTTTCAACATGGACCTTGTCTCCGTCTCTCAACATGGTTCCGTCATTCGTATGTTTTGGTCGTTCCATCGAGCCAACGGACACCCGTTCAGTGTTTTCTTCAATGTGAATCTTCATCTACCTGTCCAGCACATGTTCCCTTTACTTGAACACACGTGCTGAATGGCCTGGAATCGGCGCAGGCGACAGTGCGGTTGTTTTTTGGATTCGTGACAAATCATCGAGCAACATTTTCAGGAAAATCACTACATTCTGTTGGAATGGAGTATTTGTCGACCATGAAAGATGGGTGTTATTTGGACGGAAAGCCTGTACAACCCTGCTGTGTGAGTAAGGCCGAAATATAATGGCCAGGTGCATGCACTCGTTACGATTCCAAAGGAGTTCCATGACTATCTCTGAAAAAGGGCACCACACATTTCAATGGACGTCACCGAGGCCGAGCCTGCGGGGGTTGCGATATTTGGGTGTTTGCACGACACGAGCTTCCCACACACGACGAGTGAAGAGATTCTTCTTGTAAAATGAACGCAGATGTTTGTCGAGGTTAATTTCTCGATATTGAGGAAACTATGCTTGCTTGCCAGGGATGAGGTCATTGTCCTCTTGTTTTCGCTACTCTTTACAAGACGATATATATATATATATATATATATATATATATATATATATATATATATATATATATATATATATATATATATGTATGTTGGTTTGAAGCCTTTGTTGCACATTGATCATATCCAAATAAAGGGAGCAATGTGAATGTGGTGTGTTTTGCTTTTTTTTGTTGTACACTCGTTCTCTTGCTCGTGTTTCTCCTTCTCACATTTGGACAAATGTTGCCCCGTTTGCTTTTCTTTTGTCTGGCTTTGTATATGTCTGCCAAGGCAGTTTCTATGACGTGGAATGTTGTAGGGTACGGTGCTTACCACTCATCCATGTTGTTGTTCGGCACGGTGCTTGTGACACCCATGTTTGCAGGATATGATACTTTCCATGCACCCATGTCGGTATGGGGTTTGGTACTTGCACCGCAAACAATCCCAAAGGAGAAATAGAGTGTTATATGCACATCATGAACACTGATTCCTTTTTTTATGATTACTCGAGTGTTCAGATTGATGGGGAAAAGTTTTGGTTTCCTTGATTAAAACTATTAGTGGGTGGGGGAAGAGTGTGGTTGGTGGGATTTGTGCTTTTTCAAATGGGGATTGAATAAACAGGATCATCGGACAATGTGCATGCACAGTGTACCTGTCTTTGAATGATCTGTCATCCTGGTGTTTCACACTCATGGCGAGGCATCTACGTGTGAGCCACCCCTCACGTGTATGTTAAACTGATTGACCCATCTACAAACACAATTTGTGGATATTATTGATCCCATGGTGTGTTTCGTGATAAGTAGGTGAGTTATCGCAGACGCTGAACAAATTATAAAGTCCCATCCAAATTGCCTGCGGTCAGTCAAATGCCAGGCTCGGCTATGTGGTCTTGAAAGACCTGAGCCAAAGACTTTTTTCCCAGTTGACCCCACAAGGTTGTGTGAATATTTGGACCTGTTGAAGGACTGAGACACAGAGACCATTTGGCCAACTTTACCTAAGTCTTACCCACAATGCAACATTGTTGCGTTTTCCATGCAGAGCAGATGAAGATGATTCTGATCAACGCGGATCATAAACATAGGTGTACAAAACACACTAAAAATACAGCAAGCAGAGGGTCGGCGTGGAATAACTGCAAGATTGGCCAAAAAAGCGACTTCCTGTCAACACAGAGAGAGAGAAAAAAAAAATCACTAAATAATGGATTATGTTTATTTAATTATTTCTCCAAGATTGATCAAAAAGTCGTTCATTTGAGTGGATATTCAACGTGGCCACAACCATGCACGATCTGAAGAACCACGGCTGTCCGCTCGCTCCGTGCTTGTGTCCGTCTGAATTGTACATCTGAACAGAGGGAATATTCGATGAATGGAACGTGCCCTTCGATGTACCCGGAGCCCACATTTTTACTCCTTTAACCCACTTGCCAGGTCCGCATTCGATACCGCTGTCTGGCATTGTGACAATTGCTCGAGTCCAATTTACAATTGTCATTTTGACCTTGTCCCCCACCATAAAAGTTATCCGTATGTCCAAATGTAGGAAACCTCTTTGTAAATAAATCTTCGTTCCCTAAAGGTGTTCACGTTCTTCCGCTAATTGGCTTCACAAACCCAAGCAAGTATTTCGCATCTAGGAACATGGACCCCCAATTTCAGTAAGATCTGGGGAGACTTCCTGGCCAACTGATTATTTGTATTACATTGTATCACATAATATAAGCGACACGCGTCTAATATCACATTTAATTACCTTACACTTATGTTGAGACACTCTAAAAGGAAATAAGTGTTCTATAACGAGCATCTTTAACCCACGAGGAGTCATTTCCACAACAATAGCAAGGAATTATTCCGGTACACAAGGGGGGTACAGAGCAGGTTCAGAGAAGTGTCTGTTGAGCAACATCACCGGATCATTGGTCGGTGATTACAGTGAGGTGGCGGACTTATTTAGCAGTTATTTTGCTTCAGTGTTTATTGAAGAAGTCAAGGGATTCACCAATACCTGAGAAATCTATCTGAGGGGGTGAGGAAGGGCTATTGGAAGAAGGTGGCAGAGCAGATAATCGTCATGTGATGTCAGTTGATATCCTTGGAGTCAGGACGGGTACCATCGGATCAGAGAGTAGCAGTGAAAGAATTTCAAGAGTTGTAGTGTAACAGCATTCTTTAATAAAGGATCCAGATAGGAATTGGGCAGCTATAGATCTGTTAGTTTAACTTTAGTTGGCGGGAAGATGTTGGAGATGTTAATTGGGGATCGGATGATTGGGAACCATTGAGATCAATATACACTGATTGAAGACGGCACACAGATTTATTAAAATGGAGGTCATGTTAAAACAAAATTCGGGTTTTATGAAGCGGTTTCTAATTGGCTGGATGAGGGAAGTTCACTGGATGTAACATATCTCGATTTGATAAGGCACCACAGGAGGAGGTTTTTAGTTAAGGTGAGGGCGTGTGGTGTAGCTGGATGGATTGGAAACAGAATTGGTGACAGGAAGTAAAGTGTGTGTGTGTGAATGTGAGGACATCACGTTCCATCCATCCATTGGGACCATACTCTGTGCACAGCATTGTTGCTGCCGAAGCAGTCTCCTCGGCTATTGAGCACAATCCTGGACGGGTCACCACTCCGACACAGGATACCAGCAAGCTGGCTCTCATTTTGCCGACATCAGAAGGATGACGAGCAGAGTCAACCCCACCTGGTATTTATTCAACAGAAAAGTGAGATTTGAACTCAGGATCCTAGGATCCCAAACCCACCACACGAACCATTAAGCCAACACCAGGCATGACATCACGTTGAGAGGTTATAATTAGTGTGGTAACCCACGGGGTCAGTACTGCAACCATTATTATTCATCATTTGGACGATGGAGTTGAGTCAATTTTCCAAATTTACAGGTGACACACACCTGGAGGTAAGTTAGACAACAGTGAGAGGGGGCTGATTCAATGCAGGAAAGTCTAGATATTTTCGTTAAGCGGGAAAATGATTGTCAGATCAAAGAACAGTGACAGGACCAGGGTCCACAGTTTCAGGGTGATAATGTAGGAATCCTTTCACTCACACATTTGGGTAAACGCATGCCATGGTCTCTCTGGACAGGTAATATCAGTAGAAAGAGTAGATAGGTTTACATTAGAACTAGATCTCTACCAATAATTATTGGGGATAGAGGGTGACATGGAAATTTGGCAGGAATGGTCGGTAGCTGAGGCATGGATGGGTTATTGTATACCTGCGTCACTATTGCAATGTCTGTGAGATGTGTCATGGTCTCGACAAAAGGTGAACGTGCTGTCTGTGTTTGTTTCTGCCTCACCTTACTACTAGGTTTGCCCCTCCTCCCTCCCCCCCCTAAACTCCCCCCAAATTATTTTTGTGTCTGTTTGTTTATGGAATCCAAATGGTTAAATATGCATTTAGTGTAATTGTCCGTAGCCTTTTAAAATGATTTTTCCCCCTGGCTTGGCCTGTTTAGTGTTCCCATTGAATACGTGGCTCACACTGTGGGATCTCCTCCTTCCTCTTATCTTTAACGGCCACAATTATTCCCACGTTATTGTGGGGTTGGCTGGGGAAAGTTTTTATCCCAAGTGTTTCATGAACCGGCTGAGCAGGTCTGACGTTCGGCTGAGGTTATGGCAGGAATTATAATTTGTTCAGGGTGCCGCCGATAGCTCGCTTACTTTTCACGAAGGACCTTGGGATCTTTAACGTGCACAAAATAATGCTGGCAGACGAGGGGGCCCAAATGTGTGAGTTTGACGTCCATCCGGAGGACGGCACACGCGTTGATGAACCACCACGCCTGTGAAACACCAGGATGACCGTTTATAGCTGGGTCAGGATTCAAACCTTGGGTTGACTGCTTAGAGGCAAGTGTGTACCTCTAGGTCTATACCATCCTTCCAGCTCCACTCTCAATGCTGGAATGCCAGGTTCAAATCCCATATAACTTCTTGTGTTTTTTTTGTTTTTTTTTGGTCCATGGTCTCCTCATGTCTTTACCATCTGTGTGTGTGAACCTTAAGTCAATGTTTTTTTTGAAAGTCTTGTTCTCTTCGCATTTTTTCAAGTTGGCTGCAAGTGTAGTTTGCTTTGGAATGAGGCATCGGTTTGAAATTGTTACGTAACCCTCAAGCGGAAAAGATAGATAGGAATTGACTTTTTTGTTGTTTTTTTTTGCTTATGCGGTTAAGGTTACACGAGTGGTTGTGAAGGTAGAGCTACTGACCTGTCCTTAATACGGATCAGGATAACAACTCTCAACTTCGAAGCTTGAACAATTTTTTTTGAATCGTCAATCGTATATACATATGTTAAACAGTCATTTGTATTTGTATTCGTACTTATCACCTGAGTCTTCCACCAGGTACCACGAACAACCACCACCTTTTGCTACTGGTTATTTAGCCAATTTGACAACCAACTGCTGACCCTGCCTAACAACCCGTTTGTAGCACTTTATCAAATGCTTCGTGGTAATTTTTTTTAAGCGATCGAATCCACCATTTCCATCAGCTGATGCAACCATGGCACGATCCAAAGACACGAGTACGTTGTTGTGGTTTCTTGTACTTTTATTAGCTACCCCTCCGTTGTGATCTTGTGAAGTCTGTACTGGCTCTTAATGAATCTTTACCGTTCTTGGCTTGCTGGTAAAGCACATACAAATGGTTTCCATCACCACATCGGTCTCATTCTCATGTATTATTTAATGGTGATCACAAATTAGCTTGCTTCATTCACTCGTGCACTCTTTCTGCTCTCTTGTTATCCATCTTCCCTCACAGAGGAAAGTCCGAGAAGAGAGCAAGACAAGCAGAGTCAGCATGGCTCGACAGCGTCACCGACCAGCAAAGAGCGGATGTTTAATTTTGGCATCGGAAAGAAGAGGCGATCAAAGGATGGCTTTCATACCCGCACGCGGTATCGACCCAACTCATTTATACGCAGCGGTACCATCACCCGATCCCGTTCAGAGGGCTTTCTCAATGAATTGGCCTTTCAAGAGGTGAAGCTGAAGGCACTGGAGGACCAGAACAGGAAGAAAGACTCTGAAATTCAGAAGCTGCATGAGCAGTTTCAGGTTATGACCAGACATTCCAGTGGCCAGGATAATGGAGTTGTGACCCCAAAGAGGATGGAGATGGCGTCATCGGGAAAGGAAGAGGACGAGAGCCTGTACAATGCTCGAATGATGGGAGAAGAAAAGGTTGAAATGGCAAATAAAAGGGTGCAGGCTGTGGAGAAGGAGCATCAGGAGCTTGAGGGAAACTACAAGAACCTGGAGCAGAGACTGCAGTGGCTTTCGGAAGAAAACTTGGAGTTAAAGGAGAGACGACAAGCATTTGAACAGTGGAAGGCTCGGACTCTTGAGAAAGAAAAGGACATGGAGACTGAGCTTCACATGTTGAGAGAAAAGCTACATCAGAGTATGGCAGAAACACGGACGATGCAGTCTCGCATATCAGAGGTATGATCTTGTGATGGATTCTGTCTCCCTAACGGGCGACACGAGACCGCCGGAGATTCACTCCCAGGATGCTGAGCGGAGGTGTTCTGTGCACGCGTGACTAATTTGCGGGTGGTGTGGTTATGTATTAATCATTGTAACTGTGTAGTGTGGATGTTTAGGCATGTGTGTACCATTTTAGGGGAGACTTCATGATGCAGGATGAGATCGCAGCTCAAAATGCACGACAAGTGTTTTTAAAAGTGAGAAATTTAATAAATAATAGGGTTGGGAGGTATGGGAAAGGGAAATGGCAGTAATAGTAGAGACAAACCGAACAGTGGGATTTACGGGACAGTAACAATTTCCCGGCTATTCTGAGCTCTAATCTTGTAACGTCAGACTCGGTCAGGAACACAGGATGCATGGGAGAATGGACAAAAGTGTAAGCGAGTGTGCGTGTGGTCTTTCCTGTGAAGCGCTGGATGACACGGCACAGAGTGTGGCATGACTTCACACCCCTCTCTTGGTCTAGCATCTCCCTTCGGTGTCTGCGGTTCTGGCGATGCCCTCCCAAGCTGTCTCCCGATTGCTGCACGGCTCGCTATCCATGGGTCCTGGGCTGTGTTGTGCGAGGCGTGTCTCTCTGCTGTCCCGGGCTGACTGTCTCTGGGTGCGAGTGTCGAGCCTTTTTATAGGCAGCCCTTTGCCCCCCCCCCAGCTCCTCCCCTCCCATTGTGTGGGTGTCTTCCATGCACTCTTGTAGCGCTGTGGTACAGTGCCTTCAGAAAGTATTCACACCCCTTGACTTTTGTCACACTTTGTTGTTGCAGCCTGAATTTGAAATGGATTAAATTTAAATTTTTTTGTGAAGAATCCACCCCAAAATACCCCATAATGACAGTGGAAACATGTTTTTCAATTTTTTTTAGAATTTAATTAAAAATGAAAAGCTGAAATGTCTTGCGTCATTAAGTATTCAACCCCTTTGCTATGACACTCCACAATGAGAGCTCAGGTGCACCCAATTTCCTTTGATCATCCTTGAAATGTCTCCACAATTTGATTGGAGTCCACCTGTGCTCAATTCAATTGATTGGACATGATTTAGAAAGAAACACACTTTTCTATCTGAGGTCCCACAGTTGACAGGGCATGTCAGAGCAGAAAATCCACCATGAAGTCCAAGGAACTGTCGGTTGAACTCTGAGATAGAATTGTGAGGAGGCATAGATCTGGGGAAGGGTATAAAACAATTTCTAGTGTGTTGAAAGTTCCCAAGAGCACAGTGAGCTCCATCATTAGGAAATGGAAACGATATGGAACTACACAGACTCTTCCTAAAGCTGGCCGTCTGACCAAACTGGGCAAAAAGGACCTTGGTCAAGGAGGTGACCAAGAACCCAATGACCACTCTGACGGAACTTTGGCTAAGATGGGAGAATCTGCCGGAAGGACAACAATCTTGGCAGCACTTCACAAATCTCAGCTTCATGGGAGAGTGGCCAGACGGAAGCCATTCCTGATAAGGCACATGACAGCACACCTGGAGTTTGCAAAAAGACACGTGAAAGACCTTTGAGAGCATGAGGTAAAATAATCTGTGGTCTGATGAGACAAAAATTGAACTCTTTGGCCTGAATGCAAAGCGCTATGTCAAAGCGCTATAAACCGAGTACAGCTCATCACCCATCTAACACCTTCTCTACCATGAAGCATGGTGGTGGCAGCATCATGTTATGGGGATGCTTTTTAGAGGCAGAGACAGGAAGACTTCTAAGGATAGAGGGAACATTGAATGGAGCCAAATACAGGCAAATGCTTGAGAAGAACCTGCTTCAGAGTGCAGAAGACCTTTGACTGCGGCGAAGATTTACATTCCAACAGGACAATGACTGCTCCGGCGCATGCTCCCATACCTAACCTAACCTAATGACCCCAAGCATACAGCCAAAGCAAAACTTAAATGGCTTCAGAACAAGAACGTGAAAGTCCTTGAGTGGCCCAGCAAAAACCCAGGCTTGAATCCCATTGAGAATCTGTGGAAAGACTTGAAGATCGATCGCTGTTCACCGACGCTCCCCGTCACACTTGACAGAGCTTGAGCAAATCTGCAAGGAAGAATGGGAGAAAATCCCCAAATCCAGATGTACAAAGCTGATGCAGACATACCCAAGAAGACTCGATGCTGTAATCACTGTCAAAGGCGCTTCTACAAAGTATCGACTCAGAGAGTTGAACACTCATGTAAATTAGACATTTCAGCTTTTCATTTCAAATTGATTTGTAAAAATTTATAAAAACATGTTTTCGCTTTGTCATTACGGGGTATTTTGTGCCGATCGGTGACAAATTTAAATTTAATTCATTTTAAATTCAGGACTTAACACAACAAAATGTGAAAAAGTCGAGGGGTGTGAATCCTATCTGGAGGTTCTGTCGTGCACGCGTGACAGCCATTTGTAAAACCCGGGTGAGAGGCTTGAACTTGCACACGTGGTGAGGGCCAGGTTCATGCGGCATGTGTGTGGGAGGTGAGAATCGACGATGGGGGTGATTTTAGAGAAAACAGATGGAAGGTCAGGAGAAGAGACAGGCACGAGGGTGGAGATGATGGGGAAGCTAACTGGACATTCGATTCTGGTCGAGGCTAATTGGGGTTCACAAACACTTATCTAACACTCATTAAGATATAACTAATGCATTATCAACCCCTCATTAACCCCTAAGTCACTTTCCTAACAATATTGTTGTTCATCGGAATTGCACCTTGCCTTCAACTTTCCCTGTGGTTCAATCTCAACGCTTGTATCATGGAAGTTTTCTTGTCAATTATTTTTTGCGTCATAGAAGGAAGGGTCCATCGACATGTTGTATCCATGTTGTATCAAGATCTCTTCCCGACTTATTTATTTATTCACGAATTTGTTTCTTCAATTTTTAACTCTGGAGTAGGTTGCTGCAGAGAACGAGATGCTGAAAATGCAGCTCGGTGCAAACGAAAGCGACTCGGTCCCAAAAGGGTTGGACGTGAATATCGGGAAGAGCCGTGTGGACAACGAACAATGTGGAGATGTGCAACCGGGCTGTGAGGCAGAAGCAATGCGTCTCCGAACAGAACTCGGCCTCCGTAATGCAGAGGTGGCAGAACTCTGTGAGAGTGTGCTGGAGCTGGAGGATGCTCTGGAGCAGCACCGCACGGTCAAACTGCATGATGACCACAATGTGGCAGAGCATCTCGGTAAGTGAAGGTGATTGCATCAGTCATGGTTCTCTAACTCTTAAACATTCACATCAATTTGATCCAATCGTTTTTGGCGAAACATCGTTGTCTGTGAGGGAGGGGGGATTCCCAAAAGCTGTTGGACGTCATTTGATGTCCAACAGCATCGTTTGAGAGTAATGTCTGCTTGGTTAGTAATGGAATTAAGCTCTTTTGATACGAGTGGACCTTTTTGGCTTATCTGTGACGCTCAATGATGCGATCCGCAGTGCTGTTCCGTCATGTCATTTTGCAAATGCCCAGTGTATCAAAACCTTCTCTCAACCATTTGATTTGGTTTGGGGGATTAATCTGCATTTGTCCGACAAGACATTTGTGCTGTAAAGTTTGGTCTTTGTTCTTGTACGATTTGTATGCGTTGTCTTTGTCTCCAGCTAAGTGTCGATGTTTTTATTGTACTACTACATGGATGTGACATCATTGTACTGATGGGGGTCACCAGAGTTGAGTTTTTGTTTAACTTTTGCTTTGTGCTGTCACCCACCCTATCATGGCATCCTTTCAGGCACAATCAACAGTTTGGAGGAAGAAAACCGTAACCTGCGTTCACAGCTCAAGGATTCTAAGCTGAAGATGCAGGTGGGTGTTTTCCCCACGGCTGTTTTTTCCTTGTCTGTTTAAATGAGAGGGTTTGTGTTTGTATTCAATTTTCTTCCTTTCAACCTTGTCTGCACATAGGAAGCTGAGAGCGAATGGAAGCAGTTCCAGTCAGACCTGCAAATCGCCGTCGTCTTAGCAGACGACCTCCGTATCAAGGCGGAGGAGGCAACAGACAAGCTGCGGGAAGAGTTGCAAGAAGCTCGTCGGCTCAAGGGAGAGCTTGAAACAGAACTGTCTGCAAGTGCAATGGCAAGGTGCTTGTACTCCAAAGTATTGTGGGATCGGAATTGTTGTGCGAAAGTTAATGAAGTGGAATCTTTGTGTTGACATTATTTAACAAAAAGTGTAACTTGGGTACATAGAATGAAGAACTAGTCTTGCTCTTGAAAGCTTGTGTCAGTCTGCATCGGTGGACAGGTAGAACAGTGGATGGAATCGCCATAACATTGATCAAGTATGCTAACTACCGTGGGAAACATGGATAACCTTGTGATTTGGGAGTTTACACTTCGTCAGAGCAAAAATGAATTCTTCAATTTGCTAATGGATATGACTTGGGATGTTTATAACTGCATCAACATATTTCTGACATTTTTAAGATTAGTGTCTGTGTGTATATTTTACTTCTGTGCACTCTCAAACTGGTCGAGAAAATTAGTTTAAAACCTGTGGTTGTATTCGGGGTGTACCTCGGAAGGTTTGAGCTGTAAAAAAACAAAAACATAACCCCTGGGGTTCCTGGATTGATTCCTTCCCCAAGGGATGGGCTGCACTGCTAAAAAAAAAAACCTACTTGATGGGCACTCTTTGACATTGCGACGTCGACAGATATGCCTCCGGCCCACATTGTTACATCATTATACATACTTGTGGCAAGTTTGATTTAAATCCCTGAACCCAGATTCAAAATATTAAATAATTCTGCCTGCCAAACCATGCTTCCAATCAGGTTGAAATTTAATACTTGTATTCCCTATGACTACGAGATCATAACTTTCAGGTTTCACATTGATTGATGAAGCGGTTCAAGAAAAAGATTAAAAAAAAATTTTTTTCCCCGTTCAAACCAATATGGCTGTCAGACCATGTGACATTAATTAATTCGTGAACACCCTGGTAGCCCCAACGCTTGAGGAACATATGGCTGAAGTTTCCCCTCAATCTGTCAAGCTTTTCTGGAGAAGATGATTTTTAGAGGTTTGAGGGTAAATCCAATATGGCTGCCAAACCATGTGACATCATAGTTGGAGAGTTTTTGTTCCTCATGAATAGGCGATCATACCTGTAAAGTTTCACCTCGATCTGTTCAGCCGTTTCCGGCGTGCAGATTTTTGAAGGTTTTATGTTAAAAATAATATGGCTGCCGAACCAGGTGACCAATTATGTTATCAATTTTCTTTTTTTTTTACAATTTATCCCTAGATGACCCTCAAAAATGTTCATACTGATCGGAAAAAGCGTTTGACGTATGCATCATGATGTCATAACGAAGCCACCTATGACATCATTAAAAAAAATAACACTTGTTTCCCATGGGGAGTACTTGCCATATGCCAAGTTTCAATTTTTTCCATGGAGCGGTTTCGGAGGTAGAGGTTCAAAGTTTTTCCTTTTTTGCAACCTGGCTGCCACACCATGTGACCAATGACATCATAATTTTCATAAAAACATTCTACATGAGTAATTACACCTATGGTGAAAATTTTGTGTCGATCGGATAAGTGCTTGCAGAGAAAACTGACAAAATTAGCACGGACGTACGTATGTAGGGACGGAGGGACAACCCAAAAACATAATGCCGCTGGCGACTTCTTGAGCGGAGGTATAAAACACTTTCAGAGTGTTTATGTTGGTACAAGTGATAATGCTGGTTAGCAGTTCAGCAGCTGGTGCACGGATTTCTCCTTTTGGTTCACGAGCGCCAGCCAGAGTGACCACTATATTCGTTATGTCTGTGTCTGTCCAGAGCGTAACTCCGTGCACTTTGATCCGATCTTGATGAAACTTGGTTATGTGTTCGATATCAATGTCTAGTTTTGTTTTCCTGGATGAGGGCGTGCTACGCCCATTGTGGACGGAGCCACGCCCCAAAAATAACCATTTTTAGGGGGTAGTCGGATTAAAAATCTATCCTCTCCTCGGGAATTGACTGAATAGAATGGGTTCTTCGGTATTTGAATAGCAAAATTAATTATCTAAAACTTGTCGTTGTCGAATTTTTCATTTTCGTCACAAGGTCAAAAACTTAGAAAATTGCGAATTTTGACATAAAAATCAGACGACCACTCAAACTTTGAGAGCTAGGATGACAATATTTTTTATGGATAATCTTGAGGTCATTCCCCACCGAAAGTCTTGAAACCATTTTTCTCTATCTCGTACACCTTGCCCGTGGCGCCCCCTTCAAGTTTGTTTTCATGCTGATTTCATCAAAGTATGGATAATCCGAGGAGTGCGAAATGCCATACAGCCTATATGACATTATATTGTTCCTGGAATGTTCCAGAGGAAGTTTTGCACCAAAGGTCATAATCCTTGACCTTTGACCTTTAAAGGCCACAAAGGTCAAATTTTCAAAGTTGTAGGAATCGAACCGGGTTTTTGACCTTCTTCGACGAACTAACTCCAATAAGCTATAGCACGTATCCTGTTTCCTTATTTTGATGTCCACCACATTGTTTTGTGACCTTTAAAGGTGATGCAAAGGTCAAATTTTGAAAGTTGTTGAACGAAACCGGGTTTTCGACATTTTGCAGCTCATAACCTGTCACCCGTACCACATCATGATGATCATTTTTATAACTTGGTCAAACATCATCACATTGTCTCATCCTTGACTTCTGAAACAATCTACATCGTCAAATACCGCTCGTGAACCATCGTCGTCTTCAGACTCGTTTTTTTTTTTCAATTGGTAGTTTTGTTTTTTCACAGACTGCAACTAAAAGCTGGAAATACCTTTTTATCTGAATACATGTGTAATACCGTGTGGTTCGTCCCAGTCACCTCGTTCGAATCTGGCGAGTTGAGTCAAAGCGACTGCAATGGTTGACTGTTTTGAAAACTCCTGCCCCGTCGGATCTCATATCTAAATGCCACCTTACCGTCCAGATTAGGAGCCCCAAAGTGGCCCAACATCACTCCACTCGGCATCTTGTGTTTAGATATAATTAGGCCAGACAACTTAAGACCCATGACATGGTCTTTGGTGCGGTATGGAGACCACAACCAATTAGTCTATTAATGGGCCCTATGTAGCCACTGAATTAAGCAACCAACACAGCCAGAATTCACCCCTACACCACATACCATATATTTAACACAGATGGAATACAGTACTGTCATGGGGAAGGAAGCAAAAGAAGCAATCAATCACGTATGCGATAAATCAACAATGATAACCCCTTAACCCTCTACTGATACGTGCTCACGAGACAACGAACAAACGGGAATTCTTAAATAGCCTATACCTTAAGGCCTCAGATACACCACATGAGATAGACAAAGTGGGTGCAGACAGGACTGAAGAGAATTGCGGGTAAATCCCATGCAGAGCCTGGTAAACGGGTTCCGCCAGTCCCGGCAGCTCCAAAGTGAGACATCTCTGCTGTGACTGTGGAGGGAGAGGTGTGGCTCTGGCTGGGTGGAGCATGGCTTTGCCTTCAGAGCTCGAGACCAGACACAGCCTTCGGCTCAACGTTCCCAGGTTTCTCCTCTCCGTTCTTTCTCACCGCCATCTTTATCGTCTCCAGTGTGCATGTCACCGATGACATGCCATGCCCCTCCCCACTCACTCACCATTGGACGCTGCTTGGCTGGGTGGACAAAGCGACCCCTCCATGATCCTTCGGAAGGCTCAGCGGGAAGTCATGCAGGTTACGACCGGCGCATAGACTTGCACCTGATGGCCTATCAGAATGCTAAAAGTCACATAAGGTACAGATTACAGATGGAAAAATAGGGTCAAAACGATTGATAATTTCAGACAGACATAGGGCTGGTACTGGGTATATGTCGTCTGTCTCAACGTAAAAGAGCCGCATCTCTCAAATCACAATTAATTACTTTGCGCTTATGCTCGAAATTCATTTTAAAGGAACTAACTCCTCTATTTTATGCATTATTAACCTTGTGTAACCATTTCAACAAATAGATGAGATTATTGAAATGCTCCGCACTTGGACAAATGCTGTGATGATACCGTCACGCCAAGGTCATGACTGCAAACCCAGAAGGGCCCCTATTAGTGCACAAATGTCAAAGTCAAAAGCTGTCAACAAGCAGATGAAAAGCGATTTCATCTCCTCTCCCTGTCAAGGCTGGAGTACCCGAAGGCAGTGGCAGTGTTTTAGGCCACATATTATTCCTAATCTTCATCATTGATCTCACTGACTCTGGAAAATCTTCTTTATCTCTTTGATGACTCCACTCTCTGCCTTGACATCTCTCATCCTTCTGACAGACAGACAGACAGCAGCCTCTTCCCTCTCCTCAGACCTTAACAAAATCACAAACTGGTCAAACACAATTTTGCTGATGTATCCATGTAATCCATCCTTTGCCTTCTCCCTCACAACTCATCGTTACCTGCATCCCTTGTTTGTCCGTCTACGTCTACTTTCTCCCTCTGCCCTGCTGTTGGTGTTTCCCCTTTCTCCTGTTCCCTTTGTTATGTTGTCCTAATTTGATCTGTGTATAATCGCTTTTCCATGAGCCGAGACTATGTTTAAAAAAAAAAAACAACTGCCCTGACATTCGCCGACATTCAAGGCATTTTTCAGGAATGTATCCCCTGCGAATAGCGGAGTCAGACTGTGTGTGTGTGTGTGTGTGTGTGTGTGTGTGTGTGTGTGTGTGTGTGTGTGTGTGTGTGTGTGTGTGTGTGTGTGTGTGTGTGTGTGTGTGTGTGTGTGTGTGTGTTTCTGTATATGTATATAAATAAAGATCAACCTACGTCTCTCACCTGTGAATGGAGGGAATATCCAATCAGATCTCACTTAATCAACTACACCCGGGTGGCTAGGATTATATAGTCCGAGCCACCTGGGAGTTGTTTTATAGATAAAATGCCATGGTCTCATGCGGTTTGACGGTGACGTGTTTCACTCTTTCAGCAAAGGCAGCACTATAGTGCAAAGATTGCTCTGTTTTACTGACCAAATGCTCCACAATTTTGGCCAGGAATTTGGATAAAGCATGCGATGGTCCATTAATACAGGACATACTGAGTGGTAGCGGGATTCCTTCCTTCGGTATCCTGTATTCCTTGGGGGCCATTCTGTTGCTGCTGTATAACTGTTTCTATTCCACGGCCGATAGTCTTCCCGTTGCCTTAATTCTGGCGAGCAGTGAGTTTAACCTTTGTTTCTCCTGTTGTTGTTCGATCAGAGATTAACCACTCGGAGGTAGTGTTCAATCCAAACTGATGTATCTAATGAATAAGATTCATCGGATGTCTGTGTGTTCGCGTTTTTTTTCAAGGACCGCTAGACCGACAACCATCAAATTTGGCACACAGCCCAAGTCCAAACCGGGATTGTCCTCAGGGTATTTTCATCCACCACCTGTGCATTTAAATATCACTTTTCTGGCATTTTCATTTATATACAATCTCGTTGGTTAACACATATCACATGACATGTAACATGGCCGTGCGATGTCTGTGCTGTCGTGTCGTGCCATGTCCATGATGCTGTCATGCCGTGCCGTTTTGTGCCATGTCCATGCTGCTGTCATGCCGTGCCGTGTCCGTGCTGAAGAAACAACCATCGCTTTAACTGTTGTACAATCTCTGCCAAGCTACTCACACATGTGCACGGGCAATTTGAGTTGTGGTACGGTACAAACGGCGTCCCGGGGAAGTATTAAATGGGACTATCCCATAACGTACAGGACACCTGGTCAGCCTGCGACGGTTGGACAATGCATTTGTCACCCATTTTGTCTGTGCTGTCTGAGGGGCTCCCCTGCTTCTTCCACTTCTCACTACCCTCCCCCCAACCAGGCAATGCTGGGTAACCCTGCTAGCTGTATTAATGTTGTGTTTAGTTATTGCAGGCTCATGGCCTTCTGTGTTGTATTTGTTTTTTTAAACTAGAACAATTCTAGATTGATTAACTGGAATACTATTTCTCATTTCTGTGTTGCACATCCTACGAAATTACCTCTGCCACCGAAGGTGGACGGAGGTTATGTTTTCATCCCTGTCTTATCTGTCCGTGAGTCGGACATCTAAAAAAGTTATGGTCGGATTCAGACAGGTTGGGTGTGTGACAAGGACGAGTTGATTCGATTTTGGAAAAAGATCTGAATCCGGATCCGGATACAAGAATTTCTTTTTTTATTTCTAAGTGATTCTTCATTGAAAAGGCCAAAAACGGTCCAGAGCATGACATCTCAAAAACTAGTAAACGGATGATGACAAAACATGGTGGTTGAGTTGTGAGATGACAAGAACAGGACGATTCAATTTTTGTTAGGCCGATCTGCATCCGCACCTTATCAGTGGGATACAAAGCGTGAACCGTTCAGCCTGGTGGAAGTATGCGCTCTCCCGGGTGCTGTTCTTGGTACCTCCCCAAGCTGAGGTGAAGGAGGTTCTGTTTTCACCACTTTCTGTCTGTTTGTTTGTTTGTCTGTCTGTCTGTTTGTGTGCAGGATATCTCAAAAAGTTGTGTATGGATTTGGATGAAACTTGATGGACAGGTTGGGTGTGTGGCAAGGACGAATTGATTCGATTTTGGTGAAGATCCAGATCCAGATCTGAATAAGAGAATTATTTAATCTTTAAAGTGATTCTTCACCATTGAGAGATTGGGCCAAAAACGATATCTTTCTGTATAGCATGATGTTTCAAAAATGTATTGGACCCGATATGTTCTCGTGGATCAGGCATTACGTGGCGGAGGTATGCGCTCTTCCGAGTGCCTTTCTCGTTTTTGGTAAGTTTTTATCATGGCATTTGCCAGTAAACCTATTGTGATGGACTTTGTTTCCCTAACGGGCAATGTGAGACTGCCGGAGATTAACTCCCAGGATGCCGAGCGAAGGCGTTCTGCACACGCGGCTGGTTGGCGTTGCGGTGTGGCAGTAGCGATGCAGCGGATTCAGCGCGCATCCAGTTTTACGGGCAATTTGATTACTCTTATCTGTAGGACGACCCTGAAGCTCAAATGCACAACGTCTCACTTTCAAAGCACCAGTTTGAATAAGGCCAAGGTCACATTTGCCACGGCGGCCGTGGGGTCTCCAAAATCTACGGCCACTAGCAATTATACGGCGGCCGCAGTATTTCCACGGTCACACAATGTAGCAGTCACATATGTTTTTATTTTTCGGGGAGCCGCACAGCGTATTTATAAATTGTGGAGACCGAAAACGTGGGGTTGCCGTACGGTCTTTGATTTGATGTCGCACGGTGACCTTAGGGCATTCCTACGGCGTCCATAGAATTTTCAAGGCAGACGCAAGGCGACCGCAAGGCCACCGCAGGGGGACCACAGGGGGGCCCTAAGGCGAACGTGCGGCCAGACGGACGGTAACGAATGGGTTAATTTTTTCTTTCGGCTTGTCGAATTGCTACGGCGAACGTAGAAATGAAAAAAGTTAGAACTCCATGTTATAATTCCACGGCGACCTTACGGCCTGTAAAATATAGCCAAACGGCGTAGGGCCACCCTGAGGCCACCTCAGAAACTCTGCGGCCGCCGCACGTTTCTGTCAATTCAGAGGGCGTACGGCCACCATATCCTCGCCGGAGAGCAAATGTGACTTAGGCCTTAGTAATGAACAGGAATGAAAATTTGATGGAGAAACCCTATCAGCGTGCTTAACCTAGACTGTAACAGTTTCAATGGCTATTCTTATGTGGCAGACTTGTCAGGGACACAGGACGAGCAGAAGGGTTGACAGTGGTGTCTGATGTAGGTGTGTGCGGTCTTTCTCAAGGTGAAGCGTCGGGAGGTATGACACAGGCCGGTCTTGCAGGCTCGGCAGAGATGCTGTGCCATTTTGCAGTAGGCTTGCCCTTCAGACCTCTTTTTTCCCTTGCAAATCCTTCTCCATCGGTTCACTGTGTCTCTTCTGGAAAGCCGGATGTCTCTTTGGGTCTCTCTACCGTGCGTCTTCCTGTATTTCTCATGTATGTGCTTACCGTGAGGTCTCCCTGTCTTTCGACCATGTTTGCAAGCGTCGCTACCTATGATAACCTGGCCCTACAGCCACCAGGGGGGAGATGTCTTCACCTGCCCTGCGAGTGTTGAGTATGCGCTCTCGTCACGCTGAAGTAGCACATGTGGACACGCCATCCCACCAAAGCGTGTGCCGCTGCTCGCAGCTCGCTTGTGTGGACATGCCATGTTTAAGTGCAGTTGATGGTGTGAAAGGACAATGGGGATGTTTTGAGAGTCAAACACGGATCGAAAGGAGTGAGAAGAGACAGACACAAGGGTCAGGATTCCAGGGGGGCTGCCTTGACCTCTGATCCTTGTCGCTGCTAATTGAGGTTACAAACACTTTCACGTACATTCATGAAGAAATAATAAATGTTTAATAAATAACCCCTTATCGACCCCCAAGTCATTGCTTTTGGTAAGCATTTATCATTGGCAGGTTGACGGCTGTGGTGCTGCAGCTGTTTTCCATCAGGTTGTGAGGGTTGACGATCATTTGGATGTGTGTGCTATACAGTGACGAGGCTGGCAGTCATACATCAAGAGGCTTCGTGAAACCAATTAAGAAGGATTTTGCTGATCAGTCGGCTCCTGTACCCGCCAACCACAACCATCCATCTTCAACACCACAACGTCAGTACCTTGACCAGACCAAGGATGAACTCACTGGTGAAGTGGCTTTTTGTAACATTTCATCACTCCGACCCGGTTGGTTTAATTTATCAGTGGTTGATGAAATGTTGACAATATTGTTTATCGAGAGTAATCATCCACGGTGAAACCTGGGACACCGTGGTGTTGGTTCCACTGCATTTGTGATGATTGCACTGATTAGGCAGGTTCGATCAGCAACTTATTTTGAGAGTCAAAAATTGGATGACCTCCATTATTTTCCTTGGCAGTCTGGTATAGTGGAAGATAGCATGGACCTTGTTAAATTCCTGCATTGTTGCAAATGTCTAAAAGCTAATGCATTTGCTGTGAGGTTGGCTCTTTAATAACATGACTATATTTGCATATACATCTGAATTATATTATTATTATTATTATTATTATTATTATTATTATCACACAGTAAACCCGAAAATATGATGGTGGTTAGGTTCCTGTAAAATCCCGCGATGGTTAAAACCGCGATCGTGGAAACCAAGGACCAATGGGGAAAAGGGGGTTCTGTTCCTTTGCCTCAAGGAAATATTGAGGAATATCGATTGCAGGCAAAAAAATGTAATTTTAGTTACCTGGGGTAATTGAATAGGTGAGAGCTAATTGGGAACAGGTTGGAAATGTGAGTGGGTCTTTGTTTTTCATTTATATGTTGACTGCTTTTTGGCATTCACATGTGGTACGTGTTTTGGGGCCTCGATGATACATGTTTCTGTCTGCGCTGTTGCTGATGTTTGCCAATAAGCGGTGAAACCGATTCGGCAGCTGAGGGTGTGTGTGTGTGCAACTTTGGCATTTTTAACCTCCGCCATCAAAGATGGACGGAGGTTACTGTTTTCACGCCTGTCTGTTTCTTTGTTTGTTTGTTTGTGAACAGTATTACGGAAAAACTTCTGGACGGATTTCGACGAACCTTGGTGGGGGATTAGGTATGGTCCAAGGATCATGCCATTAGATTTTGGACTTGGTGCAAAGTCCAGTATGGCCACTATGGTGGCCATTTTGAAAAAATATTTGAATTTTTGATTTTACATTTCTACATGTTGTAAGTGATTTCCAACCAAAAAATAAAAAATTTGTAAGAGAAAAAAAAACAACAAATTTTGCACTTTTTTTTTCTTCAAAAAAAATTTCGATTTTTTTTTTTTATTTTTTTTTATTTTTGGCATTTCTCCATGCGTGTTGATCTAGTTTAGTTTATTCAATCGTGGTTCAGTTGAGTCTGATCCGTTTTGTCCTACAATAAATAGGATATCAGGTTCACTTCAGTGACCCAGCAGTATTGGCGGCGGAAGTTTTGCACGCTACCGAGTGCTCCCCCTCTTTAACCTCCACCATCGAAGATGGACGGAGGTTACTGTTTTCACCCCTGTCTGTTTGTTTGTTTGTTTGTTTGTTTGTTTGTTTGTGAACAGTATTACGGAAAAACTCCTGGACGGATTTCGACGAAACTTGGTGGGGGAATGAGGTATGGTCCAAGGATCATGCCATTAGATTTTGGACTTGATGCAAAGTCCAATATGGCCGCTCTGGCGACGATTTTGAAAAAATATTAGAATTTTTGTTTTTGTATTTCTACATGTTTTAAGTGATTTCCAACAACAAAAAAAAATTTGTTAGAGAAAATAAAACTAAATTTTGCACCTTTTTTTTTTCAAAAAAAATTTCGATTTTTTTTTTTTTTTTTTGGGCATTTCTACATGCGCGTCGATCTAGTTTAGTTTATTCAATCGTGGTTCAGTGGAGTCTGATCCATTTTGATCTAAAATGAATAGGATATCAGGTTCACTTAAGTGACCCAGCAGTATTGGCGGCGGAGGTTTTGCACGCTACCGAGTGCTCCCCCTCTTTAACCTCCGCCATCGAAGATGGACGGAGGTTACTGTTTTCACCCCTATCTGTTTGTTACTTACGAAATCGAAAGATTTCTTCCGTTTCTGTTTGTTTGTTTGTTTGTTTGTAGGCACGATAACTCGAGAATGGAAGAAGCTACAAATGTCAAATTACACCACGTGATTCAGGAGGGTGATGGCAAGTGCTGATTAGATTTTGGTCGAAATCGGTCAAAGGTCAAGGTCACAGTGAGGTCAACTATTCGATTTTTGATGGTTTGGTACAGATAACTCGAACAGAAGAAGCTACCAATGTCAAATTACACCACATGATTCAGGAGGGTGATGGCTAGTGCTGATTAGATTTTGGTCGAAATCGGTCAAAGGTCAAGGTCACAGTGAGGTCAAACATCCAAAACATTCGATTTTTGATGGTTTGGTACAGATAACTCGAGAACAGAAGAAGGTACCAATGTCAAATTACACCACGTGATTCACGACGGTGATGGCTAGTGCTGATTAGATTTTGGTCAAAATCGGTCAAAGGTCAAGGTCACAGTGAGGTCAAACATCCAAAACATTCGATTTTTGATGGTTTGGTACAGAATCATCGTAGAAACTTTTGGTTTGCGTTGCTACCTTCGCTAGAGACAGATTTTATTCCACAAGGTCAGAGGTCAAGTTGACGATTTCGTAAGTATCAGTCTGACTGCTTGTTTGTTTGTGAACAGTATTACGGAAAAACTCCTGGACGGATTTCGACGAAACTTGGTGGGGTGATTAGGTATGGTGCAAGGATCATGCCATTAGATTTTGGACTTGGTCCAAAGTCCAATATGGCCGCGATGGCGACGATTTTGAAAAAATATTTGAATTTTTGTTTTTGCATTCCTACATGTTTTAAGTGATTCCCAACCAAAAAAAATTTTGTTAGAGAGAAAAAAAAAATTTTGTAACTTTTTCAAAAAAATTTCGATTTTATTTACAAAATATTTGAATTTTGTTTTTGCATTTCTACATGTTTTCAGTGATTTCCAACCAAAAAAAAATAAATTTGTTGGAGAAAAAAAAAAACATTTTGCAACTTTTTTTCAAAAAAATTTCGATTTGATTTGAAAAATAATTGGAATTTTTTTTTGCATTTCTCCATTTTTAAGTGATTTCCAACCCCCCAAAAAATTGTTAGAGAAAAAAAGAAGAAATTTTTCACCTTTTTTTTTTTCAAAAAAATTTTGATTTTTTTTTTTTTTTTTTGGCTTTTCTTCATGCGCATCGATCTGGTTTAGTTTATTCTATCGTGGTTCAGTAAAGTCTGATCCGTTTTCTCCTACAATGAATAGGATATCAGGTTCACTTAAGTAACCCAGCAGTATTGGTGGCGGAGGTTTTGCACGCTGCCGAGTGCTCCTCCTCTTTAACCTCCGCCATCGAAGATGGACGGAGGCTACTGTTTTCACCCGTCTGTTTGTTTGTTTGTGAACAGTATTACGGAAAAACTCCTGGACGGATTTCGACGAAACTTGGTGGGGGGATTAGGTATGGTCCAAGGATCACGCCATTAGATTTTGGACTTGGTCCAAAGTCCAATATGGCCGCTATGGCGGCCATTTTGAAAAAAAGATTGAATTTTTGTTTTTGCATTTCTACATGTTTTAAGTGATTTCCAACAACAACAAAAAAAAATTGTTCGAGAAAAAAAAAAAAAAACATTTACAACTTTTTGTCAAAAAGATTTTGATTTTATTTGAAAAGTCTTTGAATATTTTCTTTTTGCATTTCTACATGTTTTAAGTGATTTCCAACAAAAAAAGAATTGTTAGAGGAAAAGAAACACAATTTTGCAACTTTTTTCAAAAAATTCATTTTATTTGAAAAATATTTGAATTTTTTTTTTGCATTTCTACATGTTTTAAGTGATTTCCAACCCCCCCCCCAAAAATTTGTTCGAGAAAAAAAAACAAATTTTGCACCTTTTTTTTTTCAAAAAAATTTCGATTTTTTTTTTTGGCATTTCTTCATGCGCATCGATCTAGTTTCGTTTATTCAATCGTGGTTCAGTAGAGTCTGATCCGTTTTGACCTACAATTAATGGGATATCAGGTTCACTTAAGTGACCCAGCAGTATTGGCAGCGGAGGTTTTGCACGCTACCGAGTCCTCCCCCTCTTTCACCTCTGCCATCGAAGATGGACGGAGGCTGCTATTTTCACCCGTCTGTTTGTTTGTTTGTGAACAGTATTACGGAAAAACTCCTGGACGGATTTCACCGAAACTTGGTGGGGGGATTAGGTGTGGTCCAAGGATCACGCCACTAGATTTTGGACTTGGTCCACAGTCCAATATGGCCGTTATGGCGGCCATTTTGAAAAATATTTGAATTTTTGTTCTTGCATTTCTACATGTTTTAAGTGATTTCCAACAACAACAAAAAAAATTTGTTTGAGAAAAAAATAAACATTTGCAACTTTTTTTGAAAAAGTTTTCCTTTTTTTTAAAAAAACTTTGAATTTTTCTTTTTGCATTTCTACATGTTTTAAGTGATTTCCAACCCCCCCTCCCCCCAAAAAAAATTGTTCGAGAAGAAAAAAAAAATTTTGCACCTTTTTTTTCAAAAATATAACTTCTTTTTTTGGCATTTCTTCATGCGCGTCGATCTCGTTTAGTTTATTCAATCGTGGTTCAGTGGAGTCTGATCCGTTTTGACCTACAATGAATAGGATATCAGGTTCACTTTAGTGACCCAGCAGTATTGGCAGTGGAGGTTTTGCACGCTACCGAATGCTCCCCCTCTTTAACCTCCACCATCGAAGATGGACGGAGGTTACTGTTTTCACCCCGATCTGTTTGCTACTTACGAAATCTAAAGATTTCTTAAGTATATTGATGACTTCCGTTTCTGTTTGTTTGTTTGTTTGTTTGTTTGTAGGCATGATAACTCGAGAATGGAAGAAGCTAACAATGTCAAATTACACCACGTGATTCAGGAGGGTGATGGCTAGTGCTGATTAGGTTTTGGTCGAAATCGGTCAAAGGTCAAGGTCACAGTGAGGTCAAATATTCGATTTTTGATGGTTTGGTACAGATAACTCAAGAACGGAAGAAGCTACCAATGTCAAATTACACCACGTGATTCAGGACGGTGATGGCTAGTGCTGATTAGGTTTTGGTCGAAATCGGTCAAAGGTCAAGGTCACAGTGAGGTCAAACATCCAAAACATTCGATTTTTGATGGTTTGGTACAGAATCATCGTAGAAACTTTTGGTTTGCGTCGCTACCTTCTCTAGAGACAGATTTTATTAGACAAGGTCAGAGGTCAAGTTGACGATATCGTAAGTACCAGTCTATGACTGCTTGTTTGTTTGTTTGTGAACAGTATTACGGAAAAACTCCTGGACGGATTTCGACGAAACTTGGTGGGGGGATTTGGTATGGTCCAAGGATCATGCCATTAGATTTTGGACTTGTTCCAAAGTCCAATATGGCCGCTATGGCGACGATTTTGAAAAAAATATTTGAATTTTTGTTTTTGCATTTCTACATGTTTTAAGTGATTTCCACCAACAACAAAAAAATTTGTTCGAGAAAAAAATAAACATTTGCAACTTTTTTCAAAAGTTTTCGTTTTTTTTTTTTAAATCTTTGAATTTTTCTTTTTGCATTTCTACATGTTTTTAGTGATTTCCAACCCCCCCTCCCCCCAAAAAAAATTGTTAGAGAGAAAAAAAACAAATTTTGCACCTTTTTTTTCAAAAATATAACTTTTCTTTTTTTGATATTTCTACATGCGCGTCGATCTCGTTTAGTTTATTCAATCGTGGTTCAGTAGAGTCTGATCCGTTTTGACCGACAATGAATAGGATATCAGGTTCACTTAAGTGACCCAGCAGTATTGGCGTCGGAGGTTTTGCACGCTACCGAGTGCTCCCCCTCTTTAACCTCCGCCATCGAAGATGGACGGAGGCTACTGTTTTCACCCCTCTGTTTGTTTGTAAACAGTATTACGGAAAAACTCTTGGACGGATTTCGACGAAACTTGGTGGGGGGATTAGGTATGTTCCAAGGATCACGCCATTAGATTTTGGACTTGGTCCAAAGTCCAATATGGCCGCTATGGCGACCATTTTGAAAAAATATTTGAATTTTTGTTTTTGCATTTCTACATGTTTTTATTGATTTCCAACCCTCCCCCCAAAAAAAAAATTGTTAGAGAAAAAAAACAAATTTTGAACCTTTTTTTTTTTCAAAAATATAACTTTTCTTTTTTTGGCATTTCTACATGCGCGTCGATCTAGTTTAGTTTATTCAATCGTGGTTCAGTAGAGTCTGATCCGTTTTGTCCTACAATAAATAGGATATCAGGTTCACTTCAGTGACCCAGCAGTATTGGCGGCGGAAGTTTTGCACGCTACCGAGTGCTCCCCCTCTTTCACCTCCACCATCGAAGATGGACAGAGGTTACTTTTTCACCCCTGTCTGTTTATTTGTTTGTTTGTTTGTGAACAGTATGATGGAAAAACTCCTGGACGGATTTCGACGAAACTTGGTGGGGGGATGAGGTATGGTCCAAGGATCATGCAATTAGATTTTGGACTTGATGCAAAGTCTGGCGACGATTTTGAAAAAATATTAGAATTTTTGTTTTTATATTTCTCCACGTTTTAAGTGATTTCCAACAACTACAAAAAAATTTGTTAGAGAAAAAAAAACAAAATTTTGCACCTTTTTTTTTTTTTCATAAAAATTTCGATTTTTTTTTTTTTTGGGCATTTCTACATGCGCGTCGATCTAGTTTAGTTTATTCAATCGTGGTTCAGTAGAGTCTGATCCGTTTTGTCCTACAATAAATAGGATATCAGGTTCACTTCAGTGACCCAGCAGTATTGGCGGCGGAAGTTTTGCACGCTACCGAGTGCTCCCCCTCTTTAACCTCCACCATCGAAGATGGACAGAGGTTACTTTTTCACCCCTGTCTGTTTATTTGTTTGTTTGTTTGTGAACAGTATGATGGAAAAACTCCTGGACGGATTTCGACGAAACTTGGTGGGGGGATGAGGTATGGTCCAAGGATCATGCAATTAGATTTTGGACTTGATGCAAAGTCCAATATGGCCGATCTGGTGACGATTTTGAAAAAATATTAGAATTTTTGTTTTTATATTTCTCCACGTTTTAAGTGATTTCCAACAACAACAAAAAAATTTGTTAGAGAAAAAAAAACAAAATTTTGCACCTTTTTTTTTTTTTCATAAAAATTTCGATTTTTTTTTTTTTTTGGGCATTTCTACATGCGCGTCGATCTAGTTTAGTTTATTCAATCGTGGTTCAGTGGAGTCTGATCCATTTTGACCTACAATGAATAGGATATCAGGTTCACTTAAGTAACCCAGCAGTATTGGCGGCGGAGGTTTTGCATGCTGCCGAGTGCTCCCCCTCTTTAACCTCCGCCATCGAAGATGGACCGAGGTTAGTTTTCACCCCTGTCTGTTTGTTTGTTTGTTTGTGAACAGTATTACGGAAAAACTTGTGGACGGATTTCGACGAAACTTGGTGGGGGGATTAGGGGTGGTCCATGGATCATTAGATTTTGGACTTGGTCTAAAGTCCAATATGGCCGCTATGGCGACGATTTTGAAAAAATATTTAATTTTTTTTTTGCATTTCTACATGTTTTGAGTGATTTCCAACCAAAAAAAAAATTTGTTAGAGAGAAAAAAAATTTTTTGTAACTTTTTCAAAAAAATTTCGATTTTATTTACAAAATATTTTAATTTTGTTTTTGAATTTCTACATGTTTTCAGTGATTTCCAACCAAAAAAAATAAATTTGTTGGAGAAAAAAAAACATTTTGCAACTTTTTTTCAAAAAAAATTTCGATTTGATTTGAAAAATAATTGAAATTTTTTTTTTGCATATCTACATTTTTAAGTGATTTCCAACCCCCAAAAAATTGTTAGAGAAAAAAAGAAATTTTTCACCTTTTTTTTTCAAAAAAATTTCGATTTTTTTTTTTTTTTTTTTGGCATTTCTACATGCGCGTCGATCTAGTTTAGTTTATTCAATCGTGGTTCAGTCGAGTCTGATCCGTTTTGACCCACAATGAATAGGATATCAGATTCACTTAAGTGACCCAGCAGTATTGGCAGCGGAGGTTTTGCACGCTACCGAGTGCTCCCCCTCTTTAACCTCCGCCATCGAAGATGGACGGAGGCTACTGTTTTCACCCGTCTGTTTGTTTGTTTGTGACCAGTATTACGGAAAAACTCCTGGACGGATTTCGACGAACCTTGGTGGGGGATTAGGTATGGTCCAAGGATCATGCCATTAGATTTTGGACTTGGTCCACAGTCCAATATGGCCGCTATGGCGGCCATTTTGAAAAAAAAATTGAATTTTTGTTTTTGCATTTCTACATGTTTTAAGTGATTTCCAACAACAACAAAAAAAATTTGTTCGAGAAAAAAATAAACATTTGCAACTTTTTTTCAAAAAGTTTTCGAATTTATTTGAAAAATCTTTGAATTTTTCTTTTTGCATTTCTACATGTTTTAAGTGATTTCTAACCCCCCCCCAAAAAAAAAAATTGTTAGAGAAAAAAACAAACAAATTTTGCACCTTTTTTTTCAAAAATATAATGATTTTCTTTTTTTGGCATTTCTACATGCGTGTCGATCTCGTTTAGTTTATTCAATCGTGGTTCAGTAGAGTCTTATCCGTTTTGACCGACAATGAATGGGATATCAGGTTCACTTAAGTGACCCAGCAATATTGGCAGCGGAGGTTTTGCACGCTACCGAGTGCTCCCCCTCTTTAACCTCCGCCATCGAAGATGGACGGAGGCTACTGTTTTCTCCCCTCTCTGTTTGTTTGTTTGTTTGTTTGTTTGTTTGTTTGTTTGTGAACAGTATTACGGAAAAACTCCTGGACTGATTTCGACAAAACTTGGTGGGGGGATTAGGTATGGCCAAGGATCATGCCATTAGATTTTGGACTTGGTCCAAAGTCCAATCTGGCCGCTATGGCGGCCATTTTGAAAAAATATTTGAATTTTGGTTTTTGCATTTCTCCGTTTTAAGTGATTTCCAACAAAAATAAATAAATTTGTTCGAGGAAAAAAAATTTGACCTTTTTTTTCAAAAAAATGTTTTTTTTGGCATTTCTACATGCGCATCGATCTAGTTTAGTTTATTCAATCGTGGTTCAGTGGAGTCTGATCCGTTTTGACCTACAATGAATAGGATATCAGGTTCACTTAAGTGACCCAGCAGTATTGGCAGCGGAGGTTTTACACTCTACCGAGTGCTCCCCCTCTAGTTATGTATGTACTTCTTGTGAATGTCTTTATAGCTGGGGATAAGGGCTAACCTTGTGTTGCTTTTCATGGTTGCTTTATGCAGCTTTATTTGGCGAGAAGAGCGTGGGATGAGTCGATTTATATATGTATGTATTTTTTTATTTATATGTATATACAGTATGTACATAGATGCATGAGCAAATACCACGTGTGGCTTTGCTGATAGGAATACAAAAGAGAGGGGTGGGGGCCAAGAGTGAGGAGGTGGAGGGGGAAAGGGAGAGGGAGAGTGAGGAGGGGTGGGGGAAGGGAAGGCAGCGAGAGATGAAAGGAAGGGAAGGCAGACGTGCGGTGGAGCATTAATTACGAATCGTATTGTCTCATCAAATGCTTCTGCATTGAATAACAGTGAAGTTGGAAACAAAATGATGTCTACAATCCGTTTTCTACCGGTCATACTATAAATACCACCCAGAGACAGAGACAAACACCACCCTTCGGAGGCGAGCGCCGCCCGTATGCATCCGGAGGCGAGCGCCGCCCGTATGCATCCGGAGGCGAGCGCCGCCCGTACGCGTCCGGAGGCGAGCGCTGCCCATAAGAACCCAACAAGAATACCTGCTCAAAGTCATTCTGTCGTTGGTCAGCACCTTCTGAACAATCCCGAATGTGCCCAGGCTATCACGCCGAACGGTTCCAGATTGTGGCACGCACGTGTACTGAAGCACATTTACGTGTTCTTGAAGCCACATTTATACACACACGTGCTCCTGTTCTTTGAAAACAAAAAGACTATGTGCAAACACTGCATCTGTTCTGACTTGAATCCATAGAAAAATGGGAGGTCACGGGTTTCCTCGGTGCCTCAAGGCCATGGTGTGTATGTTCGTGTCAGTAACAGTTCAAAGAACCAATCCCCAACGGTCTGAACAAATATATTGTCTCATTTCATGTCTGCACTTCCAGTATTCTTGCGTGTGTCCTGACGAGCTGCAAGACAAAAAGCTTTGACAATGTCTGTTCTTTTTTCTGCTATTTTGAAATTTTATACTACCAAATTTTTGTGTGTGTGTGTGTGTGTGTGTGTGTGTGTGTGTGTGTGTGTGTGTGTGTGTGTGTGTGTGTGTTTGTGTGGTTGTTGTTGTGATTCTACAAAACCGCATGCCAATAAGGCAATGGCACCCAACCTACAGTGATCCCAGGCAGTTATTTTGTTCGTCTTCATGCAGTTAGACCTCCTCTCAAGGCCCAGTCACACCTTGACGTTTTAGCCAGCTTATGCCGATTTTTGGAAAATTTGTGTAAAACGCTGGTACACGTCGAATACGTTGTGGGTAAGTTTTGATAACATTGAGAGCACACTGAAAATCACTGCCATACGTCGTAGTACGCTGGCTTTAAACGTTGAACTTTTGGGTTTTCCTCGAATTTTTTCATGCTTGAAATTTTATGACCTATGCCGGCGTATGACTCACACGTTCTGCTACGCTGGCCATAAGTTGTAGGCACGTTATGCAATCGTTGACACACGTTGAAACACGTTACTTGTAAGTTACTCATAAGTCGAAACACGTCGAGGTAATGTTTAGCGTACCCGAAACTTATTTCTAACCTATGAGTAACGTTTTGTAAGCACGCTACACGAACATTGTTCACACTTTGCAACACGTTACTTGAAAGTAATACTACTCCTACCACCAACATCGACATCAGTAAATTCTCTCGAACTACTATTACTACTACTAATAACATCAACATCACTAAATTCTCTCGAACTACTACTACTACTACTACTATTACTACCAACATCGACATCACTAAATTCTCTCGAACTACTACTACTGATACTACTACTACTACTACTAACATCGACATCACTAAATTCTCGCGAACTACAACTACTACTAATAACATCGACATCACTAAATTCTCTCGAACTACCACCACTATTACTACTACTACTACTGCCACTGCTTCTGACATTGACATCTACTTAACATGGAGTCTGGAACACTGACAGATTCCTCTTGTGAAGCCCATTTTTATATACCAATTCCCCTAAACGCTGCCAAATCACCATTATACGGTAGCTGTAAGTTAGAAACACGTTCAGTAAGTT
>NC_140976.1:65311489-65323989 GCF_056783735.1 Eptatretus burgeri | reverse complement strand
ACATTCTCGAATATGTGACACCTCCCCATTTTTTGTGGCGATCGCTCCACACCAATAACTATAAGGAGCAATCAGAGATTGCAGACCCTCGCTGGGACTGGTTTTGTGCGGTGTTGGTATGTTGGTGTGTTTATGCAAACAGACTGAACTGCATTTTGCTAGTTTATTGTACGTCCAACATGGTGCCTGCCATTGGCTGCATAGGATGAGTCCGAATAGACTGAGAATGAGGGGGTGGAGGTTTGGGTTACGGTTAGAGTCCAATGTAACATGACATCCGTAAAGTTGTTATTTAATTTTTTTTATTCATTTTTTTAAGCTGCACTCTGTGGCATGACGATTAGAGCGTCCGCACTGGGAGGTCGTTGGTTGTTGGGTCTGGGAGGTCGTTGGTTCAAACGTAACATGACATCTGTCAAGTCATCCCAAGGACTTTCAAAATGGTACGTGCTGCTTCCTTTCTTAATGCTTAGCATATAAAAGGACGGAACACAAACAAACAATGCTGTGAAGGCAATGGCAAACCACCCAGTATAACCCTTGCCAAGAAACTGATTCAGCAGCACCAACGCTCTGTAAAGATTATGGTACATCAAGTTAAATTTGTTGATTTTTTTTGTTGCAATTAATGACATCCATTGACCTGAAATATAGTTTATCCAGAACACACTTGGTCTTGAACACACTTGGAGAAAGGTTCTACTGTACCGATCCAATTAATTCCTTAATCGTCAAAGGCATTTTTTTTTTCAAAATATATTTCATGTTGTGATAAAGTGCAGTACAGGACACAAAATCTCAGGTCATGGAAGAGTGACGTCACAGGCTGTTCACAGAAGAAAGAAAAAAAACCAGGATAAAAATGCTGACAAACTGAGGCCACAGTTGGACACAACAAGCAAGGGAGTATATAACCAGTGAAAGAAGAGAGGAGGAAACACTAATGTGGGAGTAAGAGGGTTGAGGTAGGGTTATTGGGGTTAAAAACTATCAAGAGTTGCGATGGGGGATGACCTGAAATGATAGTGCACTGCCTGCTTTGAAGCCCTGGATGGAAGGGGAGGATTGAACTGTCTCCTGAAGGCAGTTCCACAAACGGAAGAAGTGAGGAACAAAGCAGTGCATCGTGGGGGTTTAACCATGAGGAGTGGTGTTTAGGGGAAGAGCGCCTGTATGTTGGAGCAACTGGGGAGGGTCAGAGGGCTGGCTGTAAGTATTGTGATTATATTTTTTGAATATTTGTCATTGCTGTGAAAAAAATCTTATTTTTAGTTGGTTATTATTTAATTTTTTTAATACAGTGATCTTTCATTGGCACAAAAATTAAGCGAATAATGCGCAAACGCTTGGATAGTATAGTAGTATGGAGGAAGGCTGAAAACATGATTTAATGCCAGAAAGAAGAAATGGAGGTGTTGTGGCGATGTCTGATACAACTGGTGGGCTCCTGAACGGAGTTTCCATTCACAACAGCCAGCCTGCCTGCTCATCTGATCCTACCTCTGTAACACGCCGAAGCCGTCCCAGGTGCGTCCTTGAATCTAACACCACAATCACAGTTGATTTCTGTTGGATATGAACTTGAAAGTACGATTGGCAAAAATGTAGCCAGTTTGGGAATTGTGTAAGCTATCTTCACCGTGTGTGCTCCTTTGGTTGTCCTCTATAGGGATGGTGCTGAAGACCCTCTAGCCAGGCTTTCAAAGCAATACCATGTTTCTAAGCGCAATGCCCTCCTCCTCTGGTGCCAGCAACAAACCAAGAGATACCAAGTAAGTATAACGGTGTCATTGTGGGGGGAAAAAGGTGTGTGTGCATGAGTACCATGGTGTTTTATCCCGTGGCCTGTTCCAGGTTGGGCCCACTTCCTGAAAAGTATCCACGTCATCTTTTTATGAGTTGGATAATGAAAGGTTGAGTGACTTGGTAAATAAAATGAACAATGCCGTGGATTTATAAAAGCCTTTTTTTTTCATCATTCCACATTTAACAGAGGTTTTTGGCTTTCAAACTGTCGCCACACTAATTCACCCTTTTCTGACCTTATCCATGAGCTGCTTTCACCTTGAGTTAATGGGGTTGCCTGACAACCCAGAGACTTTGTTACAGGATGAGAGGCAGCTGCCCCCTTAATGACTCTCGTGGCTCTCTAATTGTTTCCTTGGAGACTGGCCAGCATGTTTACATGTGAGCTCATTGCTGGCATGTGTGAGGATTCTCTCCCTCCATTTCTCACCTCTTTGCAAAACAATGGATCTTCTCGTGAGGCCGTCAAAAACAAAGCAATTGAATGCTTCCAGAAAAGATTAGCTTCTGTTGATTGGCCTTAGGCTGAGAAGCTTTGACATCTCTCGGCTGCTCAGGCCTCATGACTAATGAAGTGCCGATGGTTTTTAGAGTTCCCTCTCTTTAAGTTCTGTAATTGAAGAAATGGTGGGGGAGGGGGTTTATTTTATTTGGAATTTCCCTGGAAAATACCTGTTTAAGGTAAGCATTGCCGTGAGCTCGACGAGATGGCTCTGTATGCCCGTATTGGTCTTGTACAAATGCATTCTGTTGGGTTTGTTCTTATTACTGTCTTGCCTCCAATTCCACAGAACATTGACATTACAAACTTCAGCAGCAGCTGGAGTGATGGCCTGGCCTTCTGTGCTCTGTTACACAGCTACCTGCCTGCACACATCCCTTACAGTCAACTGAACTCCACGGATAAGGTAGTTTATGGCCTGCTCTCCTAACCAATAAATCCATGTCGATGGCACCTGTGCACCTGTGCCAACGTCATTGCTGCGTCCCGTAAACCAGACATTTTGCCATGTTGTTGCACGATTGGATATGGTGGTTACATCATGCAGCTCGTAGGCTGAGCCAGATGTTTAAAAACCCAGTCACAGATGAGTGAAAATATCATCACTTCACCCCAGCTGATCGCCGATTTGCATAGAGGGTGAATGACGATGATGATCCTCCTCGTAGTCCAAAATAATGATGGTCCTGTGTGGTCTGTTTTTCCACAGAGGAGAAATTTCGCTCTGGCTTTTGAGGCAGCTGAAAGCATCGGCATCACCCCTACTCTGGTATGCATTTTATGTACGCATATACATGATGGACAACGAATTAGCGTTGAACCTATCGGGGCTCTGTTCAGTGTTTAGGGTTAGTGTCGATTGCACAACTCACCGGAGCTCATTTGCTTATAAAAGGGTGCCATGATGGGTTCGCCAATGCTTCCGCAAAGTCGAGATCCGTGGCAAGCATTGAGACTTCCTTCCTTCAAGAATTTTTTGGTTGATTGGATGAAGTCGTGGTGTATCCACTCGTCGACACAAATTATGTCCCAGAACTTGTTGATTTGTTTGTTGAAAAAAAAAATATTCAAATTAGAAATCCTGACTCTTGGAAGAGCTAAATGAGAGATGACAGCAGGTTCACAGACTGAGAATCAAAGTGGAACGAGGGAGAGAGACATCGCACACGGGTGGCATGAAGTAAGGGGGGGGGAGTCAGTGGGTGAAGAGGAGAACAGGGGATGCTTTGGGAGAAAGCATGAGGTGACTATGGGCAGAGCTTTTGAAGGATTGGAGGGAAGAATGTGAGACAACTGATTGTCTTGTTGCTTTTCTCTCTTTCACTTTCATTTCTCTCTTTGCCGCTGCTGTTGTTTGTATAGCAATTCTTCAACACTAATCTGAAGTTTTTTTTTAATATTAATTTTTAACCTGAAAAAAACAAAAACAACAACAATGTTTGCGTGAGCGTTTGCTACGGCACTTCCCAGTGTATTATATTTGCTTTGGTTTACACATCTTCGTGTGGACCAGTGTGTCATACTGATAGGGACATCAAGTCTGGTACAATCATTGCATCAGATGTCAATGCTTTGACAAAATTAACAAGTGGCCGATGATATGCAGAGGATTAAACGGCCGTACTTAGAAAGTTACTTTTGATGTGATCTTTTTTGCCTCGAGGTGACGTGCACGAGCCACGTTCTGGTCGTGTTGGTGAGAGTGACCGGAGAATGTGAGGCAAGGTTTCATTCTAAAACAGCTATCCAATGGCATTGTTGATCTACATACAGGCTGTCTACAAATTGCTGTTTCAAATTCAACCTGAATAAAAAAAAAAATGAAATGGGATACAATGATGCAGTTTACTGCAGGTGAAGAAACATTTCTCAAAGTTTTATTGTTAACATTTGTCAAAATCATCATCCGAATCTGAATGGACTTGTGGGAACTAAACTTAAATGACTCACGAACGTGTCCAACATGCTCACCACGTGTGCTTGGCCAGGCTGCCCCTTTCCTCTGCATGATGCTACCAGTCTCTATAAACTTTTTGATCCACTCATGAATCATTTCTCTCTTGTGGCTACCTTCCATAGGTAGTCCTGAAGCTTCTTTGAACGTGTGTAGCTGATGTCGGCCCTATAAGCCAGGAAATGCACTGCGCTTTTTGTTGTGGGGATGTGATTTGTGGTAAATGTGACGTCACATGTCTTGGAAGACACTTGGAAACAAGAAAAGTCAGTAAAACTTTGAGAAATGTTCTTCACCTGTGGCAAATCAAATCATTACATCCCATTTTATTATTTTTTAAAATTACGATTGAATTTGTAACGGTAATTTGTGGACACGCTGTACTTGTAGCAGGCCTAGAGTCAAGTCCAAAGTCTTTTCTTTTCATTTTTTATTTCTAATCCAATTCATGTTGGTGGACATTTCCCATTATCTGACACGACTCCGCTTGAGCCTTTTACACGCTTTCCCCTTGCCCCCATTTTTCCTGTTTCAGCTCCTTTCCTTTACCCATATCACTTTTGTGGAATTGAAACATTTTATGAAGTACACACAGCAAAACAGATTGCTCAGTTGAGATTTAAATGCTCGTCTAAAGACTCTAAAGGTACAAGTCTCGGGTCCTTTTAAGGCCTTTGGCCTCCCCTCTTCCTCCTCCCCTCCATCTCAAGTTGTTTTTAAGACTCAAGTGACTATCACACCTTGTCCCTTTAGGGTGGACATCATCTGTAGAACTACGTTGTGGGAAACTCTCACCACAGGGCATGGTCTTTACAGTTTCACACGTTCCTGTAATGGCGGTATTCATGAATTGTTCAAAAATGTATTTCATGTGTTTTTTATTTGAGTTTACCAAACTTATAGATCCATCAATGGAGCTTTGTTTGAGACTCCATCGTTTATCCACCATTAGAGCTTTGTTTTATACCCCAGCAGGTGTCTGTTTTAAAGGGTGCTCTGAGTTGGACGCGGCACAAATACTGTACGAGATAAACAGATGAACTCCTTGAATCGGGGAAATATAGAACATGAGGGAGTTAATCGGGAGTATTGAAAAAGATGTTCGATATTCCAAAAATATCCAAAGCATTACTTGGGGAAGTCAGGGTGTTGTGGAGAGGAATCAAAATCTGTTCTTTGGTTAGTACGAGATACAAATCTTTCAAAAAAATTTTCGACCGCAACAAAGAAAGCTACTTTCAGGAAAACCTAAGGATGAGTGAATCATCATGAGAATGCCACATTAACTCGTTCATTGTGTTTTCTGGTCATTTTGAATTCCCTGGAAATCGGATATGCCAGAACTTTCCACCAATTGGTGTGTTTACATTTGTTTGTTTGTTTCTCTCTAAATTGCCAATTTTGAAAAAGTTTAATAACAGGTTGTCATCTTTCTCGTCTGCTCAGTTGACTACAGTCCGGTTACATTGTTCTGCGATTGGTTACATACATCTGCAGAATTATTACAATAGCATTCTGGTTGTGTTCGGGTGATTTTGTACCAATTGACAAGTTTAACTGTTTTGTAAATATTTACCCCGTGCGCGTGGTGCGAAAAGCGGGGTTAAACAATTGGTTCACTTTATCTGTCTCTGTCCACCAACGTCGGTTTATGATTAAAAAAACACTGATTTCAATTGAATGTTATATTTTAAACACAAATCAGAAATTGAACCTGTAGTTCAGTAATACTTTGGCTCTGAATTTGTCCTGATTGTGCGTGAGCAGAGAGGAGTGAGATGATGATTATTATCTATATATTAATACTGAAGGACCAATTTTGTGCTCCTCCGAGCGGTCGCGTCACGTTTTTCTCGGTACTGTGACCTGGACTGAAAGAAACTTCGTACCTGAAAGAGTGCATCACACATAGTGGCAATAGTAAACTTTCAAGTCTGAAGCAGAATAAACACTTTTCGTTGAGACGGGGGCGAGGAGTGAAGAGGCGGGGTGTAAGGTAAGCAAATTTTTGGGCGGGGGTAAGCAAATTGAAGGCGGGGGGGGGGAATGGGGCAGGGGCAGGGGATGAGTAGGCGGGGGTAAGCAAATTGAAAGCGGGAGACGAGGTGAAATGGGGCGGGGGATGAGTGGGTGGGGGCTGGGGTGAATGAGGTGGCGTTGAGTGTGAGGGGGTGGACAGGGGGGGGGTAGCCCAGGGGTAAGTGGGGCGGGGAATCAAGAGACCAGTGTGTGTTTGTGTGTGTGTGTGTGTGCGTGCGTGCGTGCGTGCGTGCGTGCGTGCGTGCGTGTGCGCGGAGTGAAGAGGTGGGGGCGGGGCCGGGGTAATTAAATTTTTGGGCGGGGGTAAGCAAATTGAAGGCGGGGGGGGGGAATGGGGCAGGGGCGGGGGATGAGTAGGTGGGGGCAAGCACGCCCCGTCCAGTCCATGTCCCTCAAGTGTCGGTGTGCTGGTGAGGGTGGTTGAATGAACGGAATCCGTCTGTGATGGGGTTTCGGCTAGTTATTATTAGCGAACGCAGTGAGCTTCATACTTAGCACGTGCACATGAGAGAATAGGAAACAACAACAACACAATACTATTGTCTTGTGAAGGTACAATTGTATTGTAGTGTGAAGGTTCCAACAACAACCCCGGCTATTTGTAATCCGTGTCGTTAGCTATGACCTTTTGTTTCCGGTTGTTTTTAAACGCTGTGTGGTGTATAAACACGATTGGGTTTTATTTCTATCTTGTGAATATTACTTAACGCGTGCACATGAGAGAAGAGGAAACAACAACAACACAATACCCTGGCAATTGTGAATCCGTGTTGTTGCCTATGACCCTTTTGTTTCCGTTTTTTTTTTGCTTCTGGTTTTTCTTTTGTCATGGGGAATGATGCATGCCGGGAGATAAAGGCATCGTCGGAGACATGAAAGACCCAAATAATATCAGACATGGTGTATATTTCTCTTCTCTTCTTCTTTCGGCTAGCTCCCGTTAGGGGTCGCCACAGCGGATCAACCGTCTCCATTTCGCTAACCTGGGCCTTGACCGATCCGGTGTGGAAATTCGTTTTGTTGTCCGCATAATGATTTGGCATAGGTTTTTACGCCGGATGCCCTTCCTGACGCAACCCTGGTCGCCTCTTACGACACACAGGGATATGGTACACCTATTCTAACCGGGGCATACACCGGCCCAGTACAACTGGTACTCATTTCGCCGACCTCGGAAGGATGGCAGGCTGAGTCAACCCCCTGGTGTTTTTGACTTGATAGATAGATATATATATATATCCTGGTGTTGGCACAGTGGTGAGGGCAGCGGCTTGGGATCCAAAAGGTCCTGAGTTCAAGCCCCGTTGGACCACTGAATTAATACACCAGGGAGTTGACTCAGCCTGTCATCCTTCCGAGGTCGGCGAAATGAGTACCAGTATACTGGGCCGGTGTATACCCCGCTTAAAATAGTTGTACCATATCCCTGTGTGTCGTAAGAGGCGACCAGGGTTGCGTCAGGAAGGGCATCCGGCGTAAAACATGTGCCAAATCACTATGCGGATCATACGGATGATCCGCTGTGGCGACTACTAACAGGAGCAGTCGAAAGAAGAAGAAGAAGATTATATATATATATATATTCAGTGTCCCAACGGGGCTTGAACTCAGGACCTTTTGGGTCCCAAGCCACTGCCCGAACCACTGCGCCAACACCAGGCTTAAACATGGTGTATATTTCCTCCACTGATTTTAATAAAGATATCTCCCGCATCATCAAAAAAAAAAAATTTCATCGTGATTTACATTATTTGATCGCTGATCCCGAATCCAGGTCGAAGTAACCGGAAATTGCGTATACAGTTGTGAAGAAGTTATAGGTAAAGTCAGAAGCGAATGTAAGAAGAATACTACGTTCGCTTCTAGTATTTTTTTTTCAGATGGGATCCTGTTCTAGGCGGTGTAGTTGTCGTTGTGAAGGTGATGTGGAGGATTTTTTTTTTTTTTTTAGATGAGATCCTGTTCTGGGCGGTGTCGTTGTTGTATTGTGAAGGTAATGTTGAGGTAATATTAATTTTTTTAGATGAGATCCTGTTCTCGGCGGTGTAGTTGTCATGAAGGTAATGTTGAGGATTTTTTTTTTCTTCAGATGAGACCCTGTTCGAGGTGGTGTAGTTGTTGTTGTGAAGGTATCATGTTGAGGTAATATTTATTTTTTTAGATGAGATCCTGTTGTTGGCGGTGAAGTTGTTGTGAAGGTAATGTTGAGGTAATATTAATTTTTTTAGATGAGATCCTGTTCTTGGCGGTGTAGTTGTCGTTGTGAAGGTAATGTTGAGGTTATATTTATTTTTTAAGATGAGATCCTGTTCTTGGCGGTGTAGTTGTCGTTGTGAAGGTAATGTTGAGGTAATATTTATTTTTTAAGATGAGATCCTGTTCTAGGCGGTGTAGTTGTCGTTGTGAAGGTAATGTTGAGGTAATATATTTTTTTTAGATGAGACCCTGTTTTAGGCGATGTAGTTGTTGTGAAGGTAATGTTGAGGTAATATTAATTTTTTTAGATGAGACCCTGTTTTAGGCGATGTAGTTGTTGTGAAGGTAATGTTGAGGTAATATTAATTTTTTTAGATGAGATCCTGTTCTCGGCGGTGTAGTTGTCGTTGTGAAGGTAATGTTGAGGATTTTTTTTTCTTCAGATGAGACCCTGTTCGAGGTGGTGTAGTTGTTGTTGTGAAGGTCATGTTGAGGTATAATGTTGAGGTAATATTAATTTTTTTAGATGAGATCCTGTTCTAGGCGGTGAAGTTGTTGTGAAGGTAATGTTGAGGTAATATTAATTTTTTTAGATGAGATCCTGTTCTTGGCGTTGTAGTTGTCGTTGTGAAGGTAATGTTGAGGTTATATTTATTTTTTAAGATGAGATCCTGTTCTCGGCGGTGTAGTTGTCGTTGTGAAGGTAATGTTGAGGTAATATTTTTTTTTTAGATGAGACCCTGTTTTTGGCGATGTAGTTGTTGTGAAGGTAATGTTGAGGTAATATTTATTTTTTTAGATGAGACCCTGTTTTAGGCGATGTAGTTGTTGTGAAGGTAATGTTGAGGTAATATTAATTTTTTTAGATGAGACCCTGTTTTAGGCGATGTAGTCGTTGTGAAGGTAATGTTGAGGTAATATTTATTTTTTTAGATGAGACCCTGTTTTAGGCGATGTAGTTGTTGTGAAGGTAATGTTGAGGTAATATTAATTTTTTTAGATGAGATCCTGTTCTCGGCGGTGTAGTTGTTGTGAAGGTAATGTTGAGGTAATATTAATTTTTTTTAGATGAGATCCTGTCCTCGGCGGTGTAGTTGTCGTTGTGAAGGTAATGTTGAGGTTTTTTTTTTCTTCAGATGAGACCCTGTTCGAGGTGGTGTAGTTGTTGTTGTGAAGGTAATGTTGAGGTATAATGTTGAGGTAATATTTATTTTTTTAGATGAGATCCTGTTCTCGGCGGTGAAGTTGTTGTGAAGGTAATGTTGAGGTAATATTAATTTTTTTAGATGAGATCCTGTTCTTGGCGTTGTAGTTGTCGTTGTGAAGGTAATGTTGAGGTTATATTTATTTTTTAAGATGAGATCCTGTTCTTGGCGGTGTAGTTGTCGTCGTGAAGGTAATGTTGAGGTAATATTTATTTTTTTAGATGAGACCCTGTTCTAGGCGGTGTAGTTGTTGTTGTGAAGGTAATGTTGAGGTAATATTTATTTTTGCAGATGAGATCCTGTTCTTGGCGGTGTTGTTGTTGTGAAGGTAATGTTGAGGTAATATTTTTTTTAGATGAGATCCTGTTCAAGGCGGTGTTGTTGTTGTTGTGAAGGTGATGTTGAGGATTTTTTATTTTTTCAGATGAGACCCTGTTATAGGCGGTGTAGTTGTTGTGAAGGTAATGTTGAGGTAATATTAAATTTTTTTTGGATGAGATCCTGTTATAGGCGATGTAGTTGTTGTTGTGAAGGTAATGTTGAGGTAATATTAATTTTTTTGATGAGATCCTGTTCTTGGCGGTGTAGTTGTTGTTGTGAAGGTAATGTTGAGGTAATATTAATTTTTTTAGATGAGATCCTGTTCTCGGCGGTGTAGTTGTCGTTGTGAAGGTAATGTTGAGTTATAATGTTGAGGTAATAGTAATTTTTTTTAGATGAGATCCTGTTATAGGCGGTGGAGTTGTCGTTGTGAAGGTAATGTTGTAGTAATATTAATTTTTTTTAGATGAGATCCTGTTCTAGGCAGTGTAGTTGTCGTTGTGAAGGTAATGTTGAGGTAATATTAATTTTTTAGATGAGACCCTGTTCGAGGCAGTGTAGTTGTTGTTGTGAAGGTAATGTTGAGGTAATATTAATTTTTTTGGATGAGATCCTGTTCTTGGCGGCGTAGTTGTTGTGAAGGTAATGTTGAGGTAATATTAATTTTTTTGGATGAGATCCTGTTCTAGGCGGTGTAGTTGTCGTTGTGAAGGTAATGTTGAGGTAATATTAATTTTTTTGGATGAGATCCTGTTCTAGGCAGTGTAGTTGTTGTTGTGAAGGTAATGTTGAGGTAATATTTATTTTTTCAGATAAGATCCTGTTATTGGCGGTGTAGTTGTTGTTGTGAAGGTAATGTTGAGGTAATATTTATTTTTTTTAGACGAGATAATGTTCTAGGCGGTGTAGTTGTTGTTGTTAAGGTAATGTTGAGGTAATATTAATTTTTTTGGATGAGATCCTGTTCTTGGCGGTGTAGTTGTTGTTGTGAAGGTAATGTTAAGGTAATATTTATTTTTTCATAGCAAAAAGACTGTTTAATTTGATATATGTAAGAAGAATTATACGTTCGCTTCTGGGCTTTGCCTATTCCATATTATTATCGTTACTATTATTACTCTGTCTGTCTGTCTGGCAGTCAAATAAAATTGAAAATCATTACAAACAGGAAACTTACTGTTTTAAAGGACATCATAAAGGACAAAAAAAACAGGAATGAAGAACTAATGTAATGCATTAAATAAGGTGTGTAAAGGACGGTGCATCAATGGCCGTAAAACTCCAAAAACATTCGTTTTCCACAACCTTTAAAATCTTTACGTTTTTTTAATTGAATTTTATACTTGAATACGAGAACACAAATCGCTTTTTTTGGCAATTTCAAAAATCCTTCCGTTTAGCTGTACTTGGACAAAAATATGACGGCATTTAAACGTCTATTTGCTGCTTGTAGACCCCGCCTATATCCTTTTTGTTCTCAAACTGTATGGGTTAAGGTGTTCTATGAACTCTCTAATCCATTTATATTTTTGTATGAGCACACAAGCAGTATTTTATCTATTTATTTAAATAATTTTTCCCATCTTCTCACTGTCAGTTCCTTAATGACTGACAAACTGAACCAATCATGCTTGTTTTCCCTTGATTTATTTTTGATCTTCATCACCCACAGTACTCATGAGGCCCACTAACTAGGATAGAATGACGCAGTGCGTCGCTGTTATTTGAATCTCATTCCGTGAGACAGGTGCACATGCTTCCCACCCACATTGCTTCTTTACATACGCACAAACCTGCCTGCCTCATTCCCCTTCGTTATTTTCTTTCGTGATTTTATTAAATGGAGTATTAAAACTAGGACACTCGGTAGAGCGCATACCTCCGCCACGTAATGCCTGATCAACGAGAACATATTGCGCCCAATACATTTTTGCAATATCATGCTATATATCGTTTTTGGCCCCATCTCTCAATGGTGAAGAATCACTTACAAAATTAAATACTTCTCATATCCAGATCCGGATTTAGATCTCCACCGAAATCGAATCGCTTTGTCGTGGTCACACACCCAACCTGTTCACCAACTTTTATCAAATCGGACCACAACTTTTTGAGATATCGTGCTATATATATATATATATATATGAGTTTAGCACTATCTCTCAATGGTGAAGAATCGCTTAAAAAATTCTCGGATCCGGATTTTGATCTTCACCAAGAATTAATCGATTCTTTCTTGTCACACACCCAATATGTCCACCAAGTTTCATCAGAATCTGTCCACAACTTTTTGAGATATAGTGCACACAAACAAACAGACAAACAAGAAAAATGTCATGCAGAGCACAATACTTGCAAAATCCATCCCCTCTCCAAAGGTTGCCATGGATACATCAAATTGTCCATTTCATTGAGATTAAAATTGACAATCTTAATCAAAGCTCAGTGATTTTTCACGATTGAGAGATGGGGCCAA
>NC_140976.1:65303989-65306489 GCF_056783735.1 Eptatretus burgeri | reverse complement strand
TCACTCTCTGTCTGTCTCACTCTCTGTCTGTCTCACTCTCTGTCTGTCTCACTCTCTGTCTGTCTCACTCTCTGTCTGTCTCACTCTCTGTCTGTCTCACTCTCTGTCTGTCTCACTCTCTGTCTGTCTCACTCTCTGTCTGTCTCACTCTCTGTCTGTCTCACTCTCTGTCTGTCTCACTCTCTGTCTGTCTCACTCTCTGTCTGTCTCACTCTCTGTCTGTCTCACTCTCTGTCTGTCTCACTCTCTGTCTGTCTCACTCTCTGTCTGTCTCACTCTCTGTCTGTCTCACTCTCTGTCTGTCTCACTCTCTGTCTGTCTCACTCTCTGTCTGTCTCACTCTCTGTCTGTCTCACTCTCTGTCTGTCTCACTCTCTGTCTGTCTCACTCTCTGTCTGTCTCACTCTCTGTCTGTCTCACTCTCTGTCTGTCTCACTCTCTGTCTGTCTCACTCTCTGTCTGTCTCACTCTCTGTCTGTCTCACTCTCTGTCTGTCTCACTCTCTGTCTGTCTCACTCTCTGTCTGTCTCACTCTCTGTCTGTCTCACTCTCTGTCTGTCTCACTCTCTGTCTGTCTCACTCTCTGTCTGTCTCACTCTCTGTCTGTCTCACTCTCTGTCTGTCTCACTCTCTGTCTGTCTCACTCTCTGTCTGTCTCACTCTCTGTCTGTCTCACTCTCTGTCTGTCTCACTCTCTGTCTGTCTCACTCTCTGTCTGTCTCACTCTCTGTCTGTCTCACTCTCTGTCTGTCTCACTCTCTGTCTGTCTCACTCTCTGTCTGTCTCACTCTCTGTCTGTCTCACTCTCTGTCTGTCTCACTCTCTGTCTGTCTCACTCTCTGTCTGTCTCACTCTCTGTCTGTCTCACTCTCTGTCTGTCTCACTCTCTGTCTGTCTCACTCTCTGTCTGTCTCACTCTCTGTCTGTCTCACTCTCTGTCTGTCTCACTCTCTGTCTGTCTCACTCTCTGTCTGTCTCACTCTCTGTCTGTCTCACTCTCTGTCTGTCTCACTCTCTGTCTGTCTCACTCTCTGTCTGTCTCACTCTCTGTCTGTCTCACTCTCTGTCTGTCTCACTCTCTGTCTGTCTCACTCTCTGTCTGTCTCACTCTCTGTCTGTCTCACTCTCTGTCTGTCTCACTCTCTGTCTGTCTCACTCTCTGTCTGTCTCACTCTCTGTCTGTCTCACTCTCTGTCTGTCTCACTCTCTGTCTGTCTCACTCTCTGTCTGTCTCACTCTCTGTCTGTCTCACTCTCTGTCTGTCTCACTCTCTGTCTGTCTCACTCTCTGTCTGTCTCACTCTCTGTCTGTCTCACTCTCTGTCTGTCTCACTCTCTGTCTGTCTCACTCTCTGTCTGTCTCACTCTCTGTCTGTCTCACTCTCTGTCTGTCTCACTCTCTGTCTGTCTCACTCTCTGTCTGTCTCACTCTCTGTCTGTCTCACTCTCTGTCTGTCTCACTCTCTGTCTGTCTCACTCTCTGTCTGTCTCACTCTCTGTCTGTCTCACTCTCTGTCTGTCTCACTCTCTGTCTGTCTCACTCTCTGTCTGTCTCACTCTCTGTCTGTCTCACTCTCTGTCTGTCTCACTCTCTGTCTGTCTCACTCTCTGTCTGTCTCACTCTCTGTCTGTCTCACTCTCTGTCTGTCTCACTCTCTGTCTGTCTCACTCTCTGTCTGTCTCACTCTCTGTCTGTCTCACTCTCTGTCTGTCTCACTCTCTGTCTGTCTCACTCTCTGTCTGTCTCACTCTCTGTCTGTCTCACTCTCTGTCTGTCTCACTCTCTGTCTGTCTCACTCTCTGTCTGTCTCACTCTCTGTCTGTCTCACTCTCTGTCTGTCTCACTCTCTGTCTGTCTCACTCTCTGTCTGTCTCACTCTCTGTCTGTCTCACTCTCTGTCTGTCTCACTCTCTGTCTGTCTCACTCTCTGTCTGTCTCACTCTCTGTCTGTCTCACTCTCTGTCTGTCTCACTCTCTGTCTGTCTCACTCTCTGTCTGTCTCACTCTCTGTCTGTCTCACTCTCTGTCTGTCTCACTCTCTGTCTGTCTCACTCTCTGTCTGTCTCACTCTCTGTCTGTCTCACTCTCTGTCTGTCTCACTCTCTGTCTGTCTCACTCTCTGTCTGTCTCACTCTCTGTCTGTCTCACTCTCTGTCTGTCTCACTCTCTGTCTGTCTCACTCTCTGTCTGTCTCACTCTCTGTCTGTCTCACTCTCTGTCTGTCTCACTCTCTGTCTGTCTCACTCTCTGTCTGTCTCACTCTCTGTCTGTCTCACTCTCTGTCTGTCTCACTCTCTGTCTGTCTCACTCTCTGTCTGTCTCACTCTCTGTCTGTCTCACTCTCTGTCTGTCTCACTCTCTGTCTGTCTCACTCTCTGTCTGTCTCACTCTCTGTCTGTCTCACTCTCTGTCTGTCTCACTCTCTGTCTGTCTCACTCTCTGTCTGTCTCACTCTCTGTCTGTCTCACTCTCTGTCTGTCTCACTCTCTGTCTGTCTCAC
>NC_140976.1:65233989-65293989 GCF_056783735.1 Eptatretus burgeri | reverse complement strand
TCTCTCTTTCTCTGTCTGTCTCTGTCTCTCTCTCTTTCTCTGTCTGTCTCTCTTTCTCTCTGTCTGTCTGTCTGTGTCTCTCTCTCTTTCTCTGTCTCTCTCTTTCTCTGTCTGTCTCTGTCTTTCTATTTCTGTCTGTCTCTGTGTCTGTCTCTCTCTCTCTCTCTCTCTTTCTTTGTTTCTCTCTGTCTCTGTCTTTCTCTCTCTGTCTTTCTGTGTCTCTCTCTCTGTCTCTCTCTGTCTGTCTTTCGCTCTGTCTGTCGGTCTCTGTCTCTGTCTCTATGTGTTTCTCTGTCTGTCTGTCTCTCTTTGTCTCTGTCTCTATGTGTCTCTCTCTGTCTGTCTCTCTCTCTATGTCTCTGTCTCTCTCTCTGTGTGTCTCTGTCTGTGTATCTGTGTCTATCTCTCTCTGTCTCTCTGTCTGTCCCGCTCTGTCTGTCTTTGTCTCTCTCTCTCTCTGTGTGTGTGTGTCTATCTCTGTCTGTCTGTCTCTGTCCCTGTCTCTCTGTGTCTGTCCCTGTCTCTCTGTGTCTGTCTCTGTCTGTCTCTGTGTCTGTCTCTGTCTGTCTCTCTGTCTCTCTGTCTGTCTCTGTCTCTTTCTGTCTCTCTCTGTCTGTCTCCTTTGTCTCTCTGTGTCTCTCTCTGTGTCTCTGTCTCTCTCTGTGTGTCTCTGTCTGTGTATGTCTCTCTCTGTGTCTCTGTCTCTATCTGTGTGTCTCTGTCTGTGTATCTGTCTCTGTCTCTCTCTGTGTGTCTCTGTCTGTGTATCTGTGTCTATCTCTCTGTGTGTCTCTGTCTGTGTATCTGTGTCTATCTCTCTGTCTGTCTGTCTCTCTCTGTCTCTATATCTGTCTCTGTCTGTCTGTCTCTATGTGTCTCTCTCTCTCTCTCTCTCTGTCTCTCTGTGTGTGTCTCTGTCAGTGTATCTGTGTCTATCTCTCTCTCTGTCTCTCTCTCTCTTTCTGTGTCTCTCTGTGCCTCTCTGTCTCTGTCTGTCTGTCTCTGTGTCTCTCTGTCTGTGTGTCTCTATCTCTCTTTCTCGGTCTCTCTCTCTCTTTCTCTGTCTGTCTCTCTCTTTCTATTTCTGTCTGTCTGTGTCTGTCTCTCTCTTTCTCTCTGTCTCTGTTTCTCTCTTTTTGTCTGTCTCTTTTTGTCTGTCTCTCTGTGTCTGTCTCTCTGTTTCTCTGTGTCTGTCTCTCTGTCTGTCTGTCTCTGTTTCTCTCTGTTTGTCTGTCTCTCTGTGTCTGTCTCTCTGTGTCTGTCTCTCTGTTTGTCTGTCTCTCTGTGTCTGTCTCTCTGTGTCTGTCTCTCTGTGTCTGTCTCTGTCTCTGTCTCTGTCTCTGTCTCTGTCTCTGTCTCTGTCTCTGTCTCTGTCTCTGTCTCTGTCTCTGTCTCTGTCTCTGTCTCTGTCTCTGTCTCTGTCTCTGTCTCTGTCTCTGTCTCTGTCTCTGTCTCTCTGTCTCTCTCTCTGTCTCTCTCTCTCTCTCTGTCTCTCTCTCTCTGTCTCTCTCTCTCTCTCTCTCTCTCTCTCTCTCTCTCTCTCTCTCTCTCTCTCTCTCTCTCTCTCTGTGTCTCTGTCTCTCTGTCTCTGTGTCTCTGTGTCTCTCTGTCTCTCTCTTTGTCTCTGTGTCTCTGTGTCTCTCTCTCTCTCTGTCTCTGTGTCTCTCTCTCTCTCTCTCTCTCTCTCTCTCTCTCTCTCTGTCTCTGTGTCTGTGTCTGTGTCTGTGTCTGTGTCTGTGTCTGTGTCTGTGTCTGTGTCTGTGTCTGTGTGTGTGTGTGTGTCTCTCCGACTCTCTCTCTCTCTCTCTCTGTCTCTGTGTGTCTCTATGTCTGTCTCTCTCTCTCTCTGTGTCTGTGTCTCTCTCTCTTTGTCTCTGTGTCTCTCTCTCTTTGTCTCTGTGTCTCTCTCTCTGTCTCCCTCAACATTATGGTCATGTTTAATTTGTAAAAAAACATGTTCAACTTTGTGGGATACTTTTTTAGTTTTTTATACATGGTCAAGGCTTGTGGAGGAGTTATAACACAGAACAGATCAGGACACAACATAACAAAGTGAAGAGCAGGGGATAGGCAGAAGGGAGATGGACAAACAAGGGATGCACGGAACGATGGGTAGGTGAGAATGCAAGGGGTGGACAAGATGGGTAACTCAGCAAAATATACGGAGGAGTGGTGGTGGTTTAACAGGTGTAGAAAAGGTCATGTTTTTGTTTGGATAGGAAATGACCGGAGATGGTGGTGAAAAGCTGTCTTGAAGACTTGGAGGGAAGAATGAGATCAAAGAGAATTTGAAAGTTGGTTCCACAGGTGGGAAAGAGAGGAATAAATGAGTGCAGGTGAGCAGTAGTTCTGTATTTAGGTAGTTTCACAAGGAGGGTGTTCTGGGTGGACCACCTGCATTCTGCAGATACTTGGGACAGAGTTTGGAGAGAGCAACTTTGCGATAGAAAGAGATTGTGCTCATTTGAACGTTCTGTGACATCCTATAAACTCACCCCAAAGGAGACTGTCCTGTTGAAGCACTTGTCATGTGTTTGAACATGCTTTTAGTCCTTCCATCACCTTCTCAAACTTTCTTTACCACTCTCTACACCTTGGTCGGGTAAAAGTACCAATTTTTTGCTTTTTCGAGACAAGTCCTCATCTTGATGCTCTTGGTTCCTCATTCCCCTCTCTTGCAGAACATTGAAGAACTTCTACAAAACGAATGTCCTGACTGGCACGGCGTGAAGCACTACGTGACTTCTATCTACATGTATTTTGAGACGTGACGTCGATCGCATGGGGCAGGAAGATCGCCATTGTTACCCCTTCATCATGCATTCACGATGGTTTCCCCTGATGAATCTCCCACTGTTTCCGTCTCCCTCCCTTCTACTGACCAGCAATGCGCATCCGAGACGAGGCTTTATCGTTCAAGTCTGACAGTTGGGTAAACTCTGTGGAACTGGGGCCATTTCCTTGAACTCGCTTTGTTTTTATTTTTTTAAACTCGAAGGGTATCATCATCATCATCAATGTAAAAGTTTTAACAGTGGCTGAAGTTTTTGTTTTGGACAGTGAGTACGATTTCCCACAGAAAGTTCATTCCTGGGAGGAAAGCCCAAGGTTCTAAAACTGACTCGGCCCAAGTTGCTCTTTGTAGAAACCAACTTTACGTTACATTCTCCGACGTGTCACCAACAAGGCATTTGGAGTACGTACAGAACCTGTTATGACGTCACAATGTGCCAACTACAAGGATTTATTTTATCTTTCTTTTTGATGAAGTTTCTCGGTTTGTAGCTGAACAAGTAGGAATATTGCCCTAACTCTGGGAAAACCCAAATCGATTTGTTCATTGCGGGCAAAAGTGGAGCCTCGAATTTCCAGCTCCACGATGGCTTGTCCAATTATGTTTGGTATACAGATGATATGAGTGTTCTAAATGACTTCGTGATCAACTTAAGGGTAACCACTGAACTTGGTCATCCACATGCTCTGTGATGAGGTCCAAAGTCTGCAGTGGGCAATGGGAATTTTCTCCCTCATCAGGGAGGGGGTTCATGTCGTTTATTTATGTCATTTGTGAAATTTTACTGTGATGTGGTTTGGAGGGAAACGGTGCAATAAATATTATTTGTTTTTCTTTTTCTTTTCACTCTTGTGACGACGTTTCTTGCAAACTATAGGGAGGAATGATTCTACATTCAATCTGTATGAATAAGCAATGGTTGAGTGAAACATCTCACTGGGGATGCAGAGAGTTTGAATTGTCAGTTATTGGATGTTGAGAAGGAAATCCTGATGCATCCCCTCCACCACCTACCGTGTCCCCTCCACCTCACTAATTTGGTATAACATTGAAGAGGTGGGTGGGGGGGGGGGCTCAGGAAAAGATGTAAAAAGTTTCTCAGAAGAAATCTAAATGTATTTACAAAATGTCAACCATTGATCACCATCACCCCTTCCCTCCCTCCATCTCAACATTATATATATATATATATATATATATATATATATATATATATATATATATATATATATATATATATATATATATATATATATATATATATATATATATATATATATATATATATATATATATATATATATATATATATATATATATATATATATATATATATATATATATATATATATATATATATATATATATATATATATATATATATATATATATATATATATATATATATATATATATATATATATATATATATATATATATATATATATATATATATATATATATATATATATATATATATATATATATATATATATACATATCTCTTCCCCATGTTGGGGAAGAAAATAAAGAGGATGAGGAGGTGATGGGTAGGTACAGTCTCAACAAGAGAAATGTGGTAGAGTTTGCAAAAAGAATGGAAATGGCGGTGGTAAATACCTATTTCAAGAAGAAGGAGGAACACAGGGTGACGTACAAGAGTGGAGGAAAGTGCAGACAGGTGGATTACATCTTTAGCAGGAGATGCAACCTGAAAGAGATTAGAGGCTGTAAGGTGGTGGCAGGGGAGAGTGCTGCTCGACAGCATCGATTGGTGGTCTGTAGGATGATTTTGGAGGTGAGGTTGAAGAAGAGAGTGAGGGCTGAACCAAGGACCAGATGGTGGAAGCTGAAGGAGGAAGACTGTTGCGTGGAATTTAGGGAGGAGGCGAGACAGGTGTTGGATGGTGGTGAAGATGGGTGGGATGATTGGGCAACTACAGCAGAAGTGGTGAGGGAGAAAGCTAGGAAGGTACTTGGTGTGACATCTGGACAGAGGAAGGAAGATAAGCAGACTTGATGGTGGAACGAGGAAGTAGAGGAAAGTATAAGGAAGAAGGGGTTGGCGAAAAAGAAGTGGGATAGTCAGAGAGATGAAGAAAGTAGGCAGGAGTACAAGGAGTGGCGGCGAAAGGCAAAGAGAGAGGTGGCAAAGGTTAAGAAAAAGGCATATGACGAGCTGTATGAGAAGTTGGATACAAAAGAAGGGGAAAAGGATTTATACCGATTGGCAAGACAGAGGGACCGAGCTGGGAAGGATGTTCTGCAGGTTAGGGTGATAAAGGACGTAAATGGGAATGTGCTGACGAGCGAGGAGAGTGTGTTGAGAAGGTGGATGGAGTACTTTGAGGAGCTGATGAATGAAGAAAATGAGAGAGAAGGTTGGAAGAGGTGGAGATAGTGAATCAGGAAGTGGGGTGGATCAGTAAGGATGAAGTGAGGACTGCTATGAAGAGGATGAAAAGTGGAAAGGCGGTTGGCCCAGATGACATACCAGTGGAGGCATGGAAGTGCTTCGGAGAGATGGCAGTGGGGTTGTTTACCTGATTGTTTAATAAAATCTTGGAAAGTGAGAGGATGCCAGAGGAGTGGAGAGTAAGTGTATTGGTTCCGATTTTCAAGAACAAGGGTGATGTGTGGAGCTGTGGAACTAACAGAGGGATAAAGTTGTTAAGCCACACCATGAAGTTGTGAGAAAGAGTAGTGGAAGCTCGATTGAGAAGAGAGGTGACAATTTGTGAGCAGCAATATGAGTTTATGCCAGGAAAGAGCACCACTGATGCGATGTTTGCTTTGAGAATGTTGATGGAGAAGTATAGGGAAGGCCAGAGGAGTTACATTGTGTGTTTGTGGATTTAGAGAAAGCTTATGATAGGGTGCCAAGAGAGGAGTTGTGGCATTGTATGAGGAAGTCGGGAGTGGTGGAGGATTGTGCAGGATATGTATGAGGACAGTGTGACAGCGGTGAGGTGTGCGGTGGGAATGACGGACCGGTTTAAGGTAAAAGTGGGATTGCACCAAGGATCGACTCTGAGCCCTTTCCTGTTTGCAATGGTGATGGACAGGTTGACGGACGAGATCAGACTGGAGTCTCCATGGACTATGATGTTCGCGGATGACATCATGATCTGTAGGGAGAGTTGGGAGCAGGCTGAGGTGAGCCTCGAGAGGTAGAGGTACGCACTGGAGAGAAGGGGAATGATAGTCAGTTGGAGTAAGACTGAGTACATGTGCGTAAATGAGAGGGAGGGTGGTGGTATGGTGCAGTTGCAAGGAGTTGAGGTGGGGAAGGTGGATGGGTTTAAATACTTGGGATCAACTGTCCAAAGTAACGGAGAGTGTGGGAGAGAAGTGAAAAAGAGAGTGCAGGCAGGATGGAGTGGGTGGAGAAGAGTTGCAGGAGTGATTTGTGACAGAAGGGTAGCTGCAAGAGTGAAGGGGAAAGTATATAAGACGGTAGTGAGACCAGCTATGTTATATGGTTTGGAGGCGGTGGCACTGACAAAAAGACAGGAGGCAGAGTCCTTTTAGTCCTTCCATCACCAGCAGCTTGACCAGCATCTCAAGGAGATGGGGATGGGCCTGGCATCTGCCTGGGGGAAGGCCAGACGGACGGAGGCCCCTGGAGTACCGGCGGAAAGTGGACGCAGCGACGCGCTGTTCTGGCACATGCTCCCATACCTGACCTAACATTGAAATAAGCATGTGAAATATATATAAAGCATGTTAACTTTGAAATAAACATGAAAACATATATAAAGCATGTTAACATTGAAATAAACTTGCAAATACATATATAAAGCATGTTAACATTGAAATAAACATGTAAAATAAATGTAAAGCATGTTAACATTGAAAAAATAAACTAATGTCACCCGCAGGGTGACCCGTATCTTGCCAAAAGGTGACCACGTGTGACTTCTTTAAGGTCACACTGAGGTGAACAGAGCTGCTATCCACCAGGAGCGACTCCTTGAGGAATATCTGCCTACGAGAGATTCCGATGAGAATCATTCTACAGAGTAACCATGAAAAATATGTGTTTGCCTCATAACGTCACCAAATGACGTCATAATGTCTCAAGCTTGACATATCTAGAAAGCACTCATCGAGGTGTTCAATTTGAGGTACTACACGATATGGTTCCTAAAACTTGAAAATTTGACCTTGGGGTCAATATGTTTGACCTCAGGCGCTAACCATGAAGGTCAAGGCCAATCGCCACCGAAAATTAATCAGCTGAGCGCCAGACCATATACTACATTCCCATAAAGTTTGGAGACGATTAGATTAAAATTACTCAAAAAATAAGGGTTTTGTCAACTCCCCTGATTTGCGACAAAGTGACCTTGACCTTTGACCTTGACCTTCAAAATTTTATGCGCTGAAAGGGACCTCTATAGGCCTCTGATATGCGAAGTTACAAAAATTTCTAATGATAACTGTGCTCTGCAGAATTTTTTATACGTGATTACAGACAAACAAACAAACAAAAAAAAAAAACATACAAGCTGACTAACATATCTTGCAAAAACTTCGTTTTGGCAAGATAATAAAGATGTAAAATATATATATATATATATATATATATATATATATATATATATGTATACATATATATATATATATATATATATATATATATATATATATATATATATATATATATATATATATATATATATATATATATATACATACATATATATATACACATATACATATATACACATATATACATATATATATACACATATACATATATACACATATATATATATATATATATATATATACACATATACATATATACACATATATATATATATATATATATATATATATATATATATATATATATATATATATATATATATATATATATATATATATATATATATATATATATATATATATATATATATATATATATATATATATATTTTCATATATATATATATATATATATATATATATATATATATATATATATATATATATATATATAGCATGTTAACATTGAAATAAACATGTAAAACTTATATAAAGCATGTTATCATTGAAATAAGCATGTTAACATTGAAATAAATATAAACATGTTAACATTGAAATAAACATGTGAAATATACATGAAGCATGTTAACATTGAAATCTTCTTCTTCTTCTTCTTTCGGCTGCTCCCGTTAGGGGTCGCCACAGCGGATCATCCATTATGATCCGCATAGTGATTTGGCACATGTTTTACGCCGGATGCCCTTCCTGACGCAACCCTGGTCGCCTCTTACGACACACAGGGATATGGTACACCTATTCTAACCGGGGTATACACCGGCCCAGTATACTGGTACTCATTTCGCCGACCTCGGAAGGATGACAGGCTGAGTCAACCCCCTGGTGTATTAATTCAGTGGCTCAACGGGGTTTGAACTCAGGACCTCTTGGATCCCAAGCCGCTGCCCTAACCACTGCGCCAACACCAGGCTCCATGTTAACATTGAAATAAACACGTAAAACTTATATAAAGCATGTTAACATTGAAATTATATATGAAGCATGTTAACATTGAAATAAACATGTGAAATATATATAAGGCATGTAAACATTGAAATAAACCAATGTCACCCGCAGGGTGACCCGTATCTTGCCAAAAGGTGACCACGTGTGACTTCTTTAAGGTCACACTGAGGTGAACAGAGCTGCTATCCACCAGGAGCGACTCCTTGAGGAATATCTGCCTACGAGAGATTCCGATGAGAATCGTTCTACAGAGTAACCATGAAAAATATGCTTTTGCCTCATAACGTCACCAAATGACGTCATAATGTCTCAAGCTTGACATATCTAGAAAGCACTCATCGAGGTGTTCAATTTGAGGTACTACACGATGTGGTTCCTAAAACTTGAAAATTTGACCTTGGGGTCAAATATGTTTGACCTGAGGCGCTAACCATGAAGGTCAAGGCCAATCGCCACCAAAAATTAATCAGCTAAGCGCCAGACCATGAACTATATTCCCATGAAGTTTGAAGACGATCCGATCAAAATTACTCAAAAAATAAGGGTTTCGTCAACTCCCCTGATTTGCGACAAAGTGACCTTGACCTTTGACCTTGACCTTCAAAATTTTATGTGCTGAAAGGGACCTCTATAGGCCTCTGATATGCGAAGTTACAAAAATTTCCAATGATAACTGTGCTCTGCAGAATGATTTATACGTGATTACAGACCAAAAAAAATAAAAAACATATGAAAGTCAAGGCCAATCGCCACCAAAATTAATCAGCTGAGCGCCAGACCATGAACTATATTCCCGTGAAGTTTGAAGACGATCCGATCAAAATTACTCAAAAAATAAGGGTTTCATCGACTCCGCTGATTTGCGCCAAAGTGACCTTGACCTTTGACCTTGACCTTCAAAATGTTGTGCACTGAAAGGGACCTCTACAGGCCTCTGATATGTGAAGTTACAAAAATTTCCGATGATAACTGTGCTCTGCAGAATTTTTTATACGTGATTACAGACAAACAAACAAAGAAAAAAAAACATACAAGATGACTAACATATCTTGCAAAAACCTCGTTTTGGCAAGATAATAAACACGTAAAATATATATAAAGAAGCATGTTAACATTGAAATAAACATGAAAAATATATATATGAAGCATGTTTACATTGAAATAAACATGTAAAATATATATGAAGCATGTTAACATTGAAATAAACATGGAAAATATTGTTACGGCTGTGGAAATTCGCAATACACCAATAAGGGTCCTTAGATCAGTTATGACGCTAAGTTTATGTGCAGATAGTTCCCCACCGTTGTTTAAAGGGATTTCATGTGATTCACTGGGCTGCGACGCTTCGAGATACCCTTTTTTCTGTTCTATCGTTATTTTGGATCGTAAGAAGACTTCAAACGAAGGCCCCGTGAAAGGCCGACAACGGCGCGCGAGTTTTCCCGCTTTTTTTTTGCGGCGCCGGGGGCTGACGGGAGAGGCTGCGAGAGCTCGCTGGCGATTGGTGGATACGGGGTCGAGGCGCGCATGAGAGGAGAGTGCCGGAGAGGGCTCGCCGACCGTCGCTTCTCGAGGGGGCAGGTAACTTGCTACGGTCTCGCGGGACCCGTTCGGTCTCCCAGGTCCCGTGTCATAAAGACCAAAGTGGTCCAGCCTGACCCCCTTGTCTGTGAGGGGGTCTTTTCTTTCCATTTCCTGTTGCTTTTGTATGACTGCTGTGGCGCCGTGCCCCTATAAGTTAGACCTGTGTAAGTGACTGTTATGTACATTCTCATTGTAGTCGGTGGTATTGCTTTCTGTTCGCTTTTCTTGTATATTGCATGATTCCTTGCTTGTGTTGTGTGTGCAATATGTGCTTTGTAATAAATGTCCTTGTGTGAAATGTATCACGTTCGTCATCTTTTTCCCCATTGAAAGTGCCATCTTGAATCGCGGAATAAATTAGTAGTGGGTTTTGAACACCCGGGTAAAGAAGAGAATCTGATCCGTCGAGGTCGGCGATAACACCGCTCGGTTATCACTGTAGCACGGAACGGACCGCTTAAGCGGTTCGTGTCCTAGGCCGACCTGCGGCGAGGTACGATCGCCCGGTCGACTACTCGCGCAGGTACTGAGGTCGGTCGAATTTGGCGAGCAACCCTATCCTGCGCGAGTGCGCAATTGGCACGATCGTGGTGAGGTTAAACCCCCACCAGTGACTGGATCCTGGCGGTAGTTCCAGGAGGGTCACGACTGAATTGTCCGTCCGGTGGGCGACGCAGTTGCGATTGGAGTTACGCAATGGATCGCATGCCAGGCGGGCCAGAATTCGTAACAATATATGTAAAGCATGTTAACATTGAAATAAACATGTAAAATATATATAAAGCATGTTAACATTGAAATAAACATGTGAAATATATATGAAGCATGTTGACATTGAAATAAACATGTAAAACTTATATAAAGCATGTTAACATTGAAATAAACATGGAAAATATATATGAAGCATGTTAACATTGAAATAAACATGGAAAACATATATAAAGCAGTTAACATCAAAATAAACATGTAAAAATATATAAAGCATGTTAACATTGAAATAAACATGTGACATATATATATATATATATATATATATATATATATATATATATATATATATATATATAAATAATGATAGTAGAGTAAATATATAGTGGAGGATCAATGGGGCTTCTGAGGCATCCATGCAAATGAATGGGGAAAAGGGGGAAATCTCTCTGAATCAACCCCAAAAAAACCCTAAACAGGAGACCGATTCCTCCCCTCCCATACAAATGAATAGGGGAAACCTTTCTGACTCAAGGCTCATTAGGTTAAAACAGGAGATTGATTTTCTCCCTCCCCCATACAAGCTCATGTTAAATTGAGCCTGATTCCCCCCCTACCCCCCCCCTGACTCAAGGCCCATTGAGCACATGTTAAATTGAGACTTACTGATTTCCTTTTATATTTTCATTCCATTCAACGAGTGATCCAACAAATATTTGTCCATGTTCTTCTCAAGGTAATAAATTAATTTTCCAATTACATTCATCACCATCGAGTGTATTCACAAATATTATTTTAAAACTTAGTTCTTGGTTTATATGTCTTTGTTGAGCAGACATAAAATGATAAACTTCTCTCAATGTTCTTGTTTGACCACCTCCTGATCCACATATCATTTTGAGATTGTAGTAAATTGTTTTTCCATTGTTCAATTGATAACCATCAAAGTTTTCAGTCCATTCAAGGATATTTATTTTTTCCTTTACATCCTCCAACTTATTTGTGATTAAATTTATCCGCTTATTTGTTTTATTTACTTTTACCCCGGTTATTTCTTCAATAAGACTTATTTGATATTTCTCACATTCTTTATGTTTTCCATTTGAATACCAAGGCTGATTACATCTCCACTCTTTGGTTTCGTTATTGCTTGGTTCTCTCATTTACAAATCAGTAAAAAAAAATGCCCCTTAACACTTATACTTGTAACCATAAGGAATACTCTTGATTCCATTCTCTAAAATATATCTTTTATCATCAATAGCTCCCAATGCTTTCTTATTTATCTCTTCTGTATATAATTGATGTTTATAACTTCTTATTGTATTCATTTTTCTGTACTCTTCCTTCTTTAAGGTTAAACAGTTGTAATAATGTTTAAAGTTTATTGTTTCCTTGATTATATTTTTCTTTATTCCCTTTAGCTTATCACACCTTTCAATGTTATTTTTATCAATATGAGGCGCCACAAGGAGTGATGTAAAGGACACATCGGCCATTTGGAGTTAATGCCATATAGCACTATTTTAACCCTCACCCTATCATCCGAGCCTATCATCATCATATCATTAAAAAATGTCGCTTAAATCACTCCTCCTCACGGTGCCTCATATACGTAAAAGCATAAGACTTTGATCTCAAACCCACAAATTCACTCATGACCTTTCCACCCAACTCATCCTTAAACTTACCAATAACCTTATTCTTTAATGAAAGCAACATACTATCAGACTTATAATTACTTGTATCATACATATCAATATTATCAATCATACCCTCATATACATCACTTGTCTTAATTTCTAATATAAAACTATCTGTATCCGTATATAACAATGACACATTATCCTTATACTTTAATTTTAAATTATTATAGTAATAGTCATACATTAACGATTTTGACAAGTCAAGAATTGATGTTCCTATATAAATAGGTTTATCCATTTCAATACTCTCTTTTTTTCAAATGAATAGCACAAAAGTTCTCTGAAAACACCTCCGCTCGTTCAAAACTTGGTCTATTAATTAACTTTGAAGCCTGTTTCCAAGATGTAGAAAGTCTTATGTTTTGTCGATTCCTAACATTTTCCATAGTCTTTCCAAATACAGCATTATTCATTAATTTAGAAAAGTTCTTCTCAAAATCTGCTTTTACTTCTGTTCTCCTTTTTGTATTAGAATCAATATATTTCTTTAACCAATGACTTTGTTTAAATTTCAAAATTCGATGAATTTTTCTCACTCTCAACCCAGCAGATAAATATTGTCTCAAGTTCCTTTGATGTAAAACGTAACTTTCTTTATCATTTAATGTTGTAAGTAGTTTTTCTGGAGATTTACCTTTTATATTAAATGACTGTTGGTAATCACTTAACCATTCTTTTCTTGGACTTTCTTTATCAGGGGCATAAGGTAGGTCTTTATGTTTGTTATGAAGTTCTTCTGGATATTTTAAATTAACCTCAAAATAATATCCAACTTCAGCTTCATCCAATTCTTTTTGAGAGGAGATAACAATGTCAAGTAAAACTTTTTCATAATGTTTTTCTTTAACCCATTTAAGTTTTCCATACGGTAAAGATTGAGACATAGCCCAACCATACAAATTGTTAGCATCATCATACATCAGGTAAGAGTTGTCCTCATTCTTATTGTAATCAGGAAGATATTTGTTATTTGCTTTCACATATCTCTTGGAACATACTTGAGATATTCCTCCTCTTTTAGCCTTCTCTATCATTAAAAGCATATGTATATCACTGATTAATTCCAAATTTTGTTTTGTATTTTTTAACATAGAACTCCAAGACAAGCCCGGGGCTGTGTAATAGTGAACGGGGTCCAATCCATAAGAATTTTTATTATGACAGACTGTTCTAAAAGGTTCTAACACATCAACCAATACCAATACATCAGTTTTAAGATACAAATCATGATATTCTCCAGGATTCTTTATTTTAAACTTTTCCCAAACCTTTTTAGCTTGTGTAAAATCTCTATCGGAAATATGAGTTTTATTTAACTTTCCATATAAACTTTCCCTTGAAGGAAGTTGTGTTTCTTTAAACTTCTCAAATGAATCCATATAGTCATCCGGATATATTCCCTTTTGTGATAAGAGATCAATCTGTTCTTGATTTGAGAAATGTGATTTAAGATTCGGGAAGTTTTTAATATTTGATACTAAGTTAGATAATGGAGTTGACATAAACTTGTATGTGTCAAGAAATCTGATATGGGTTATGGGGGATGTATGAATTGTTTTTTTGAATGGGATGTATTTTTGATCTGTGTTAGGAATGGCAGAAATATCTCCAGATGTCTTTGAAAGTTCAATTATAAATAGATGTGTGTCATAGTGAGCGTTGTTGTGAATAAAGACAGGAATAAAATTTGGAGGCTTGTAATTAAGATTACAATGGGAATGAGCTGGACCTCTATATTTACCAGTAAGATGACAGTGATCCCTAACCTTGACGTCTCTCTCAATTTTCTCCTCACAAATATGACAGATACTGTTCTTTATAAATTCCTTTTTCTCTCCCTTTGTTAATGACATTGGTTTATAGGTTTTCACCATTGTTTCTCTTTGTCTTATACAGTCTTTTTCCAATCGTCTTACAACTCCTCTGATGCATCTTCTCCACTATAAAGTTCTAACTTGTTGTATTCATCACCAACAGATGATTTGATATAATAACAGAAACCACAAGGGGTATGTTTTTGATATTTATTTGTGAATGATATACTTGGATTTGGAGAAACAGTATCCATCTTTTCAAGGATACTTTCAAAATCAGCATATATCACAAACGGATGTTTTATAGATTTGTTTGAACCTGCTTTTGGTAAATTGATTACGGTTGATTTATGACTACTACAATATTTCGATTGTTGATTTAATCGTTCTTTTGTGTGAAAGGAGTTGAGACATCTCTTACAAGGGTACGTTTTATATTTTCTCTTATATAGTTGTGATTTGGTTAATCTTGAGAAATTTTTGATGAAAGCATAATGTGATTTTTCCTTTGAAGTAAAGTCGAGAAGGTCAATGTGTGTTTCATCATTTTTGTAGTTGTTTGAAAATTTTAATATCTGATATCAGTGTCACTAATGAAAAGCAATGTGTGTGTGGGTGTGTGTGTGTGTGCGTGTGCGTGTGTGTGTCCTCCATAACTCCAAAACCATGAAATCTAGCGGTCTGAAACTTTGCGTGCATACTTGTAAAACTCCAAGGAGGTGCAAGAGTGAAAATTGGGTGTTTGGGTTAATTAAAACACTCCTTTTGAAGATAATTAACGGACCTATTTAATTACATCCTTCAGCAGGCGATCCTCGGCCACCTTGCTCTCTCCGGGGTCTTCAGGCATATCCTCGGTGTCATCACTGGGTCTGAAGCCGCCATGTTTTTTGGCCTGCTCAACCATGCTTTGACTTGGAACAGGCCACAACAATTTCTGAATGATAAAGTATATTTTTCACTTTTCTCACTCATATTATCGAATGGCTGTTCATCATTGCTACGAATCGCTGTGTACATCACTTTTGTTAGTGCTATAGTTTCCAAATTATGAGCTTGGAGCGATTTCATGCATTATATGATATGATTTTCCACGATCTACTCTCACAAACTAATTAAAGTATATAATCCAAATATTATTTCGGTTTTGAGGATCAGATATCGACCTTCCACACTAAATAAGCATCCAAATCTGTTGTGAAATATGATAATGTAAAGATATGAGTTTATAACTAAGCTGATATACCTATTTACTTTAAGCAAGCAAGCCTATGTTCTTTCTTCTCCATACATACACAAGAAAATGTGCAATTTCCAAAGCATTAAACTTATCTTTTTCTCCTGTTTGGAGAATTATATTGAGTGAATAAACAACTTAGGAATGTGCCAAAATTAACCAGCTTCATTGAGCTACACGATTTAATGCATTCACTGCTAGACCTCGTGCCCTGTCCTCCAGGAGGGACTGCCTATCCAGAGCATCTGCCAGATCTGTGTCTATGTTTTCGGAGGTTTCGCGAGGTGCTCCCCAGGTAATCAAAGCAAATCTGGTGAAAAACAGACTTTAAAAAAAAGGTTATAACGTTTGCACGAACCGCAAACTGATGTACCACGTGACGCATGCACAGACGAATAGGCAAGATGGTGGATTTTCTGCAATGTTTATTTCATTGGGCAATTGAACTTTGCGATGTCTCCAAGGTTGTTCTGCATTAAGCAGCAGCTCTATTTTTTGATAAAGTCATTATTTGAACAAATTCATTATATTTCTTTAACTGCTGCATGCGCAGTGAAGACTGGCTTTAAAGTTAAAGAGATCCTTTATGATATGCGGCAACAGCCTGACCAACCGTTCCTCATCAATCATTCAATTGGAGTGCTTGTTCGAGTGCTTCAGCCACTTGCTGAACGCCTTACAGTCGATAGCAGAACTGCGCTACGTCCTTCTGAGTGAATCGTTCACTTATTGTGGACGCTTTACCCGTCACGTCATTCAGAGTGAGTGGTTCGTGCTCCGTTGCCCTGAGCAAGTCGTTCGTGCTCTGTCACCCTGAGCGAGTGGTTTTTGCTCCAGTACCCTGAGTGAGTGGTTGTGAAATAACATCTGATTTCCGAGTCGTTTGCCGTATTGACGTGTTTTCTAAATTACCAAGCCAAAATTTTTTTTCTATCCATCACACGCAGCTCTTTATAAAGATTAATGTTTGTGAAGATATCCCTGAAATGACAATATAATTGCAACGTTGTTTTTCGGTGAAAGCTACTCAAGGTTTTTGGGTTGTTGCTGATATCGGCCAAGCATGTGTGTGTGTGTGTGTGTGTGTGTGTGTGTGTGTGTGTGTGTGTGTGTGTTCTTCATAAAACATAACACTCTCTCTCGCTCGCTGTTCCATCCTTGCTCCACCCCCTCTCAATATAGTGTAGCACCCTCCTCCCACACCTCTCTCACTCGCCTCTCTCTCTCTCTCTCTCTCTTCTGTCTGTCTTTGTCTCTGGACATATCTGGATGGTGTTTGTCTCCGGACGCATCCAGGCGGCGCTCGTCTCCGCCCGCGTCTGGGCGGTAATTAATGCTGTACCGCAAGTCTGCCTTCCCTTCTTCTCACCTCACAGTCTTACCTTTCCCACTCCTCTTCGCTCCATCTCCGTCCTCGCTCTCTCTCTCTCTCTCTCTCCCTCTTTTTCTCCCTCCCCCCTTTTGTATCCCCATCAGCGAAGCGACGGGTGGTATTTGCTGATCATAAATAATTAATCTCCATCAAAAGTGAAACAAAGCTTCTCCACAGGAACACTCAGATTATGGAAAATGATATGGTGATAAACCTTGTATTCGCTTAGAGGTGAGGGTGGCTGGCTGAGGATCTTAGGTTCCTGAGTTCCTGTCTTAGGTTCCTGTCTTCCATTGAATTAATAGCAGGTGGGTTGACTCAGCCTGTCATCCTTTCTGCAGTTGGCGAAATGAGTACCAGTGTAACAGTGTAGGGGCATTGCATCAGCGGCATCGCTGATGCTACCCGCAGCTTTGTGCTGCATACGAAGGAGGAGGATGAGGAGGAAAAGGTATGGGAATATGACCACAATGGCTTTCATACCAAACACAATACATTAGATGTTACTTGGGGTTGACACCAGGTGGGGTTGACTCAGCCTGTCATCCTTCCGAGGTTGGCAAAATGAGTACTAGCTTGCTGGGATGATTGAACCATTCGAGTATACTGCGTAAGAGTGGAGACCCGTCCAGGATTGTGCCCAAGAGCCCAGGAGACTGCAGCACTGACGCTTTGTACAGAGTATGGTCCCAATGGAATGGTATGGTCTTCCATTTGATGGTGATCATATAACGTGTTCTGGGAGTCTCATCTCCGAGCGATGTTCAGTAATGTAAACACAATCATGGCCTCATATAGTTCTCTCATTTTGGTCTTACTCAGTTTCCTGGTAACGTTTATTTATTCCAAATATGTAAGTTAACTTTTGGGGGTAGTCCATGGATGACAGGTGTGAAAATAAAGCATGTTAGCAGAAGGCACCTGCAAATACTTTATGGGCCATTGGTCCATGGTAAATTATTCAAGTTAATTAATCAAAATAACAGTGGAATAAAACTTTTCTGAAAGTCAACTTACAGGGAGATACGATATTTAAAAATTACAATTACATCAATAAATACACATGACACATCCCCCTCCCCCAACCCCAAGAGTAAAGTACACCCAATTAGGGTCAGGATAGATCAATTGAAATAAATCATAGGAATGAGTCAGAAACGACTCTCTCTCAATTCAGCTTTATGCTTGCATAAAGACAAAATATGGAGAGTGGGACAGAAAGTGGAGAGGACAGTGTTCCTGATGCCGCAGGAGGAAGACAAGTTGTGCGAGGTTGAGAAGGGAGCGTGCCCTCATGTTCGGCCGGCACATCAGCAAGCTCGACTGGTGTCTCTGCCAGTGAGGTTACGGTTACGGGGTCCTTTGGTGAGTATTCCCAGCATAAAACAGAGTAATTAATGATGAGAAGAGATGGCAAAGGAAGTTCCAAGGCAGCATGGAAGGACAAATTCCAGTGGCTCAAATACGACACAGAGGATGATAAAATATTGTGCGACGTATGTCAGAGCTGTCCAGCATGAGTGGATAGATCGGGCCCTTCTTCATCTGAATTACCATTCACAACATATACAGGCATTGCTCAAATGCAGAATCCCAGATTCAGATCTGGCTTATCTGTGGCATACAAAACGTAAACTGTTGAACTTGGTAGAGGTATGCACTCCTACCAGGTACCATTACAATTTCTGCCTGTAAAGCAATGCAAAAAAAAAATCAAAAAAAATCAACAACAACATCCTCCACGGACTTCGAATTTAATCATCAAACACTTCCTGAGTTCAAGCATGAGAAATGGCTCGTTTCATGAATCCCAACATGAGAATCGATGCATCTGAAGGCAGTTCCAGGAAATTGCATATTTTCTCAACAGATGTATTTTCATTAAAGAGCAGGTTGCGGGTCACCAAACATGTTCTGAAAATTTATCAATATGATTATATGTGCATTAAATCGTTTGATGCAAACTATTGTGGTTGCCTAACTATTGGGACAATTAATGAAATTTAACTCCGAAGTTGTTATTTCTCGAGGCTGTTGAAAAAAACAGCTTGCATGCTATATATGGCTGGTGACGTCACGTTCTCCAAAACAAAGCGGATGCTCATTCGCTCATTGAAGAAGTGGCCAGTTCAGCGGGCCGTTCTTTCGCTTTTTTGAGCTTGCAACTGTCTATATTATCCTTTTTTATTTTGAATTATTGTAGAACAAAGATATTTCTACATCATGCCTCATATGTGTGTCGTCATGTTTTTTGAAAATGGCTGGAAAACGGGTAATCACTCCCACCGATTCCCGAAAGAATCAAACATTCGCCGGCAGTGGATAAGATTTGTACAAACAAAACGGGCGAATTTTCCCTCAAAGAAAACGGGTAAAGAGGATCCTTTGGATAGACTTGTCATTTGTGGTAACCATTTCATAGCCGAGGATAACAAAGTAATAACACATCTGATCACCACTCTGTGAATATGAGTTGTTGTTGATTGACAAGTTCTCCAGATACTGTTCTGTCACAGAATCAATTGTTGAGTTTAAGTGAGAAAAACCTTGAAATATATTCTTAAATAGTACATGGAAAAACACATAAATAAGCTTTCTGAAAAACACAAGCATGAAATTTTTTTTCAAAAATTCAACTTATTTTTGATTAAATTACTTTTTTAACAGCATCAGCAAATTGGCTATTTCATTTCAACTGTAAAAAATTGATCAATTTTGCACTATTTTTTCTAAATTTGGCAGAATATTTCCCAATGAGGCTAAACATGTTTTGGTATTTATATGCCACAACAGTCTCTTGAACGTTGGGGTTTGTTCTAACTGTTCACTTTCGCTGGGGTCAAGCTCAGCTGTCAGAAAAACTTCAATGCCAAGGCTACGGTGTATAATATATTTGAGTCCATTATTGATTCATTCTATTTCTGACTCTTGAGTGACTCGAGGGTTAAAAATGATGATATCAAGTCACAGACGAATCAAACTTTACATTATTTTATGCATCGGACAAGAAAATGAAAATCTACAAACCAATCTGTCTGGTGGAGTCTGTCAGTGTGAACTGCTGGGCAGTCAGTCCTGCCACTTGTACACGAAATAGGCCGTTTTCTGGCACTTGCAAGTGGCTCAAATTTATATGGCTCAGGGCCAGAAACTCCATAGTAAGTATAAATTCCCATCATCCTTCGACTCGTCCTCGGCAATATCGGAAAGAAAACACTCAATTTCATCGCCGCAGAAATCACTCTCTGATTCGCATCTCGCCATTGTTCACACGCTGTTTCTGAATGTTCACGAAGTTTTCGGAGAACGTGACGTCATAGCATCTTCGGTAAATTCAGGTCTGTTTTTGGATCACTGACAAAAGTTTTGACTCAAAAGTTAATTTTAGCATATTTTGAGTTTCAAATATAGGAAAATAATTGCACAACGATTATTAATGTGATTACAACCTTCAAATCATGCGAAGTCATCAGCGACCCAAAACCTGCTCTTTAAAGGTTTACAATAAAATCAATGGAGTTCTAAATCATACAATAACTGATAAAGTGCTTTCAAGTCCTGATGGTTGAAGGGTATTGCTTGTTCACATCAGCAAAGTAAGGGTTTGGAGGACATTGCTCAACTCCATACCACTCCCTTTCTGGTGTCCATCTTCACACGTGTATCATCAAGTATAAATGGGCCTTCGTAAGGCAAGATAATTCTGTTGTGTAATACGTTTAGTGCAAAATAGTCATCACACATTAAAAATGTCGAACATCGACTTTGTTCTGCAGTCATTTTCAGCATGCTGCTCTTTTCCTCCTCAAATGAATCACCGTTGATCATTTTGGAGTGAAAGTGAAATAGGATTCAATTAAAAAACTTCAATACATGTGAACAAATATGTTGCATTGCTGAACCTGAACATAATGGTGATCTCCTATTCTGCAAAAGCGTTTGCAAAGTTCACATCGGATGTTCTACCAGGGTACATAGGATCTTTACAAGTTCAAGTCAAGGTCACAGGTGATCATGTTGTTCAGAAAGCTTTGATAAAAATTGAAGCCAATCAGTGAAAGCCCTAATTTTGAATTTCATGATATTTGGTTCTTATCTAAACCTTCAATAGGATGATAGTTCACCTGCATTGCAGGTGGTCATCAAGTGTAAATTACAGGTGAGTGAACCACACCAACCAAAGGTTTCTTATGAACATGGTATGCAATAAGAACTTTCCATTCTTTAAAAAAAGAAATAAAAACTTTAACCTTGTTGTCGGAAATAATTTGGAATGTGACATTGAGAATGGTTTAAGCAATATAGTGAATATCAAGGTAAGGGTCAGATTGGGGATGGGGTTGGAGGACAACAAGATAGTTTGAGCGCGAGATCTGAATCATTGACACATGTGATGTAATTCAGTCCTCCTGATATTCACACTGGAAAGTTCTGTGTTTTCTGGCTCTACCTTGGCCTTCCTGCTGTGCCGCTGAAAATAGGAGGCAATTTCGAGGAAAGAGTGGTTCTTCGTCTCCGGAATGAAGAAGAATATGAAAATTGCAGTTGCCACGCAGTCGATGAGGAAAAAGATGAAGCAAAAAGGGCCGAGTCCCTCCTGAGTGAAAAAAAGGCAAAACAACAAAAGTTAACTTGATATTACATGAGCCTGGTTCAGATTGACCTGGATTTTGGTTTATAAGAAATAATGAATAATATAAATGGAATAATATTTTTGAGAAATTTGTTTGTTTTCCCTTTGAACCCGAGCAACCGTTTTAACAGCCACTATTCAAACCTCCATATACCTGAGTGGCCGGTTTAACAGCCACGATTCAAACCTCCATGTACTCAAGTGGCCAGTTTAACAGCCACTATTCAATCCTCCATATACTCCAGTGGCTGGTTTAACAGCCACGATTTAATCCTCCATGTACTCTCGTGGCCGGTTTAACAGCCACTAAATTCAAACCTCCATATACTCGAGTGGCCGGTTTAACAGCCACTATTCAATCCTCCAAATACTCAAGTGGCCGGTTTAACAGCCATGATTCAAACCTCCATATACTCTAGTGGCTGGGTTAACAGCCACTATTCAAACCTCCATATACTCTTGTGGCCAGTTTAACAGCCACTATTCAAACCTCCATATATGCAAGTGGACAGTTTACCAGCCACTATTCAAACCTCCATATACCGAAGTGGCCGGTTTAACAGCCACTATTCAAACCTCCATTTACTCGAGTGGCCGGTTTAACAGCCACTATTCAATCCTCCAAATACTCTCGTGGCCGGTTTAACAGCCACTATTCAAACCTCCATGTACTCTAGTGGCCAGTTTAACAGCCACTATTCAAACCTCCATATACTCTAGTGGCTGGGTTAACAACCACTATTCAAACCTCCATATACTCTCGTGGCCGGTGTAACAGCCACCATTCAAACCTCCATGTACTCGATTGGCCAGTTTAACAGCCACTATTCAAACCTCCATATACCCCAGTGGCCGTTTTAACAGCCACTATTCAAACCTCCATATACTCGAGTGGCTGGGTTAACAGCCACTATTCAAACCTCCATATATTCTCGTGGCCGTTTTCACAGCCACTATTCAAACCTCCATGTACTCTAGTGGCCGGTTTAACAGCCACTATTCAAACCTCCATATACCCCAGTGGCCGTTTTAACAGCCACTATTCAAACCTCCATGTACTCTAGTGGCCGGTTTAACAGCCACTATTCAAACCTCCATGTACTCTAGTGACCGGTTTAACAGCCACTATTCAAACCTCGATGTACTCGAGTGGCCGGTTTAACAGCCACTATTCAAACCTCCATATACTCTTGTGGCCGTTTTAACAGCCACTATTCAAACCTCCATGTACTCTAGTAGACGGTTTAACAGCCACTATTCAAACCTCCATATACTCGAGTGGCTGGGTTAACAGCCACTATTCAAACCTCCATATACTCTCGTGGCCGTTTTCACAGCCACTATTCAAACCTCCATGTACCCCAGTGGCCGGTTTAACAGCCACTATTCAAACCTCGATGTACTCTAGTGGCCGGTTTAACAGCCACTATTCAAACCTCCATGTACTCGAGTGGCCGGTTTAACAGCCACTATTCAAACCTCCATATACTCTTGTGGCCGTTTTAACAGCCACTATTCAAACCTCCATGTACTCTAGTAGACGGTTTAACAGCCACTATTCAAACCTCCATATACTCTTGTGGCCGTTTTGACAGCCACAATTCAAACCTCCATGTACTCTCGTGGCCGGTTTCACAACCACTATTGAAACCTCCATATACCGTTACGACCAGTTTACCAGCTGCAATTCAAACCTCCATCCACCCAAGTGGCCGTTTTAACAGCTACCATTCAAACCTCCATGAGCTCTCGTCGCCGGTTAAACAGCCACTATTCAAACCTCCATATACTCTCGTGGCCATTTTAACAGCCACTATTCAATCCTCCATATTCTCTTGTGGCCGATTTAACAACCACGATTCAAACCTCCATATACCCGAGTGGCCAGTTTAACAGCCACAATTCAAACCTCCATACACCCTAGTGGCCGTTGTAACAGCCACTATTCAAACCTCCATGTACTCTCGCAGCCATTTTAACAGCCACTATTCAATCCTCCATCTACTCGAGTGGCCGTTTTAACAGCCACCATTCAAACCTCCATATACCCTCGTGACCAGTTTACCAGCTGCAATTCAAACCTCCATACACTCCAGCGGCTGGTTTACCAGCCACTATACAAACCTCCATATACTCTCGTGGCCGGTTTACCAGCCACTATAAAAACCTCCATATACTCTCGTGGCTGGTTTACCAGCCACTATTCAAACCTCCATACACTCCAGCGACCGGTTTTCCAGCCACAATTCAAACCTCCATATACTCTTGTGGCCGGTTTAACAGCCACTATTCAAACCTCCAAGTATTCAAGTGGCCAGTTTAACAGCCACTATTCAAACCTTTTTTTACTCTCGTGGCCGGTTTAACAGCCACTATTCAGACCTCCAAGTATTCAAGTGGCCGGTTTAACAGCCACTATTCAAACCTCCAAGTATTCAAGTGGCCGGTTTAACAGCCACTATTCAAACCTCCATTTACGCAAGTGGACAGTTTACCAGCCACTATTCAAACCTCCATGTACTCTCGTGGCCGTTTTAACAGCCACTATTCAAACCTCCATTTACGCAAGTGGACAGTTTACCAGCCACTATTCAAACCTCCATGTACTCTCGTGGCCGTTTTAACAGCCACTATTCAAACCTCCATATACTCTCGTGGCCGTTTTAACAGCCACTATTGAAACCTCCATATATACGAGTGGCCGTTTTAACAGCCACTATTCAATCCTCCATATTCTCTTGTGGCCGTTTTAACAGCCACTATTCAAACCTCCATGTACTCTCGTGGCCGGTTTAACAGCCACTATTCAAACCTCCATATACACAAGTGGACAGTTTACCAGCCACTATTCAAACCTCCATATACCCTCGTGGCCGGTTTAACAGCCACTATTCAAACCAAACCTGCATGTACTCTCGTGGCCGTTTTAACAGCCACTATTCCAACCTCCATGTACTCTCGTGGCCATTTAAACAGCCACTTTTCAAACCTCCATATACCCGAGTGGCCGGTTTAAAAGCCACGATTCAAACCTCCATATACCCGAGTGGCCGGTTTAACAGCCACTATCGAAACCTCCATATACGCAAGTGGACAGTTTACCAGCCACTATTCAAACCTCCATATTCTCTTGTGGCCGTTTTCACAGTCACTATTCAAACCTCCATATACCCTAGTGGCCTTTTTAACAGCCACTATTCAAACCCCCATATACTCTAGTGGCCGTTGTAACAGCCACTATTCAAGCCTCCATATTCTCTCGTGGCCGTTGTAACAGCCACGATTCAAACCTCCATATACTCGAATGGCCGTTTTAACAGCCACGATTCAAACCTCCATATACCCTCGCGACCAGGTTACCAGCTGCAATTCAAACCTCCATTCACTCCAGCGGCCGGTTTACCAGCCACTATTCAAACCTCCATATACTCAAGTGGCCGGTTTAACAGCCACTATTCAAACCTCCATATACTCCAGTGACCGGTTTACCAGCCACGATTCAAACCTCCATATACTCTCATGGCCGGTTTACCAGCCACTATTCAAACCTCCATATACTCTTGTGGCCGGTTTAACAGGCACTATTCAAACCTCCATTTACTCCAGTGGCCGGTTTTACAGCCACTATTCAAACCTCCATATCCACAAGTGGACAGTTTACCAGCCACTATTCAAACCTCCATGTACTCTTGTGGCCGTTTTAACAGCCACTTTTCAAACCTCCATATACCCTCGTGGCCATTTTAACAGCCACTATTCAAACCTCCATATACTCTAGTGGCCGTTTTGACAGCCACTATTCAAACCTCCATATACCCTCGTGGCCGTTTTAAGAGCCACTATTCAAACCTCCATATACCCTCGTGGCCGTTTTAAGAGCCACTATTCAAACCTCCATATACCCTTGCGACCAGTTTTCCAGCTGTAATTCAAACCTCCATATACCCTTGTGCCCAGTTTAACAGCCACTATTCAAACCTCCATGTACTCAAGTGGCCGGTTTAACAGCCACTATTCAAACCTCCATATACTCTCGTGGCCGTTTTAACAGCCACTATTGAAACCTCCCATTACCCTCGCGACCAGTTTACCAGCTGCAATTCAAACTTCCATATACCCTTGTGCCCAGTTTAACAGCCACAATTCAAACCTCCATGTACTCTTGTGCCCAGTTTAACAGCCACTATTCAAACCTCCATGTACTCGAGTGGCTGGTTTAACAGACACTATTCAAACCTCCATATACCCTCGTGGCCGTTTTAACAGCCACTATTGAAACCTCCATATACCCTTGCGACCAGTTTACCAGCTGCAATTCAAACCTCCATATACCCTTGTGCCCAGTTTAACAGCCACAATTCAAACCTCCATGTACTCTTGTGCCCAGTTTAACAGCCACGATTCAAACCTCCATGTACTCAAGTGGCCGGTTTAACAGCCACTATTCAAACCTCCATATACTCTCGTGGCCGTTTTAACAGCCACTATTGAAACCTCCCATTACCCTCGCGACCAGTTTACCAGCTGCAATTCAAACTTCCATATACCCTTGTGCCCAGTTTAACAGCCACAATTCAAACCTCCATGTACTCTTGTGCCCAGTTTAACAGCCACTATTCAAACCTCCATGTACTCGAGTGGCTGGTTTAACAGACACTATTCAAACCTCCATATACTCTCGTGGCCGTTTTAACAGCCACTATTGAAACCTCCATATACCCTTGCGACCAGTTTACCAGCTGCAATTCAAACCTCCATATACCCTTGTGCCCAGTTTAACAGCCACAATTCAAACCTCCATGTACTCTTGTGCCCAGTTTAACAGCCACAATTCAAACCTCCATGTACTCTTGTGCCCAGTTTAACAGCCACAATTCAAACCTCCATGTACTCTTGTGCCCAGTTTAACAGCCACGATTCAAACCTCCATGTACTCAAGTGGCCGGTTTAACAGACACTATTCAAACCTCCATATACTCTCGTGGCCGTTTTAACAGCCACTATTGAAACCTCCATATACCCTTGCGACCAGTTTACCAGCTGCAATTCAAACCTCCATATACCCTTGTGCCCAGTTTAACAGCCACAATTCAAACCTCCATGTACTCTTGTGCCCAGTTTAACAGCCACAATTCAAACCTCCATGTACTCTTGTGCCCAGTTTAACAGCCACAATTCAAACCTCCATGTACTCTTGTGCCCAGTTTAACAGCCACGATTCAAACCTCCATGTACTCAAGTGGCCGGTTTAACAGCCACTATTCAAACCTCCATATACTCTCATGGCCGTTTTAACAGCCACTATTGAAACCTCCCATTACCCTCGCGACCAGTTTACCAGCTGCAATTCAAACTTCCATGTACCCTTGCGACCAGTTTACCAGCTGCAATTCAAACCTCCATATACCCTAGTGGCCGTTTTAACAGCCACTATTCAAACCTCCATATACCCTAGTGGCCGTTTTAACAGCCACTATTCAAACCTCCATATACCCGAGTGGCCGGTTTAACAGCCACTATTCAAACCTCCATATACCCTTGCGACCAGTTTACCAGTTGCAATTCAAACCTCCATATACCCTAGTGGCCGTTTTAACAGCCACTATTCAAACCTCCATATACCCTAGTGGCCGTTTTAACAGCCACTATTCAAACCTCCATATACCCTAGCGACCAGTTTATCAGCTGCAATTCAAACCTCCATACACTCCAGCGGCCGGTTTATAAGTATCAGCTTCCTAACTCAAAACATGCCTGAGATATAGCCCAGATGAGAATGAAAATAAAGAAGTAATTAATAAATCGACAATAATTAAGTGATGAATGAAAAAAAAATTAAAATACGATTTTTGCAAAAGCACATCCACTTTTTTCCCCCAATTTAAGCTTCCTCGTTCAATGGATGGCTGAAATATCGCTCGGACAAGCAAGAAAGAAAGAAAACAAGCAAACGGAGTAAAAGCTGAATACTCCCTTCCTACGTTGCCCGGTGATGACACAATGCATCGCCTGGATATAGAATTGAGAAGCAGTGGTGTACAACAACAACAACACAGTGTAACAACAGGTGGACTTAACAATGAAAGAGAGAGAGAAAGAGAGAAAGACAGAGAGACAGAGAGACAGAGAGACAGAGAGACAGAGAGACAGAGAGACAGAGAGACAGAGAGACAGAGAGACAGAGAGACAGAGAGACAGAGAGACAGGAAGAAAGAAAGAGATAGAGAGAAAGAGAGAGAGAGAAAGAGAGAGAAAGAGAGAGAAAGAGAGAGAAAGAGAGAGAGAAAGAGAGAGAGAAAGAGAGAGAGAGAGAGAGAGAGAGAGAGAGAGAAACACGATAAGAGAGTTTGGATAAGAGAGGGTTCAGAGGATGTGGACAAATTAAAAAAAAACAGATCATGAGTAGATGGAGGATGACAGGAGTCAGTGGTGCATTGCCACCTTGAAGCCCTGGAGTGGGAGATGTGGGATTGCTCTGTTTCAGAAATGTGGCTCCAAAAGACGGATAAAAGAGAACAATTGGAGTGGAGGTGAGCAGTCAATCTGGGTTTTGGGAGTCTAACAAGGGGAGGTGTTGCTGGAATTATCAGAGATGAGATAGAAGACCAATATTTTGTTAGTGCAATTTGCAATCCATGCCAATCAACTTCAAGGAATGAACAACTTGCTCGTGAAGGTTGGTGTCGATCTCCATCGGCGATCCGGTAGAACAGTGTATGAAAACCAACAGAACATTTATGGGGTATGGTCCCATCGTTTTTGGCACTATACATTGGAGTAAATGGGAGAATGAACATTGTTGACCCTTGTTTCAGGTGTTAATATCTCTTTTGCTCTGATGAAGGGTTAACACCTGAAATGTCAGCTTCTCCCCACTTCCCACGACTGTTAGCAAACCTTGATAAACGTTACCTTGATTCTACTCGAATGAACAACCAGACTGCAATACCATAGTAGTTCCTGACAATGGTCAGGGAGATTTCGACTTTAACAATTTGGAACAATCTCAGGGATCTGTTGGGTATTCTAGCTCTTCGACGAGCCTTGACTCTGTATACAAAAACAACAGGGTCTGAGGAGCTATGTGGTTGCAGAAGAGCAGCAGGAGAGATTGGGTGGAAAGTTGGTCTTTACCAAGCCCAGGAGTGAGGAATTCTAAGTTGCAAAGGCATGGATTGGAAGGTTTCAGATTGGGTTAGACCCACAGAATCACAGGCCTCAACTGCAATATGCCTCGCTGGTTTGTTGCAGAGTCGACAGAGATAGCTGGTATTGTGGCTGTTGAAATTTCCGTGGATGAAAAACATGCAGTTGGTATGCATGGTCACAGGTTTATTCAAGTTATCGGAAATAGAGGGAGACATGGAGTCCTCATCATAAGCTGGACGGTACACCAACAGACAAGCATTACGTGGCTGCACTTTAACGGGGTTGGTAGGAGTTAGCTTGGAACATTGATTGTATGGGATAGTTTTCGAAATACACTGGAACACAACCACCGGACTGTGGGTCAGGCCTGACAAAGTGAAAGGGAATATAGACAGAAACACAGAGGTGTTGGGAGGAGAGATGCTGTTAGTCACACAATGTCCAGAGCAGCAGTGGCAACTTGAAAGAAAAGATCTGTGACATTGGAACAACCCAGTCTGTTCGGGAAGGAGGGTAGACTTGGGAGAGTGGCAGGATGTGGGCCAGAGGGGGGGGGGAAATAGTGGAATAAATTGGGTGAGGAGAGAGGATGTGTGGGGTGGGGGGGGGAGTTCATACATGAAGGGGTTAATGGACCCAGGATCAGACTTGCTACAAACTGGGTTTCTTTTGGAGATCCCAAGGTCAGCAAAACAAAGACAGACATCATGACCAGGATGGATGGAAGGGTGGATAAAAGCATGAAGAAAAGCATTGCTTCAAAAATACAATGAGATATGGGGGCACGGGGATGCAAGCAATCCAGGAAGCAAACAGGGTGGAGAGGAAAGAAGAGCAATAAGCTGTAAGGAAGAGAGGGGTTTGAGAAGGATAGTAAAGGCAGAAGAAACATTTTAGTTTTGTCATAAAATGGAGAAGGATGAGAAAGAATGAGTGAGGAAGGAGTAAGAGGGAAAATGAAAACATACGAGTTGAGGGGTTAAAATCATTTTTGTCTTGTGAGCATTTTTAGGTTGTAAAAGAGAGAAGGATGATGAAGAATGAGTGTGGGGCGAGCAGAAAAAAGGAGGAAAGAGAAAGAGAGAGAAGCAAGGGGATAAAGCGCAAGGCCGAAGACTCACAAGCACACAGCTTAGAGCCCTCGAAAATCACAAACTTTAAATCGATGAAACGCGGTCAAGTATGGACAAGAAGACATGGGAACGGATTCCCGACACGATTCACGATACTTGGAGCAAACAACAACCATTGGACAATAAAAATCTGGCATGGCTTATTTACCATTTGTGCATCTGAAAGTGATTCTATGCTAAGGCTCAAATAAATATGACGAGAGGTCATACTATACTAATTATCAGGCCCATGGAAGAGTTTGTCCATAAATCACATGCAGGACAAGAACATTAGGAGACGCGAGTATTTCCACATGAATTACAATAACAATAGCCGGTAGGCAAGGAAAATCAACAGAATATAAAGGGGGATCCCAACATAAAGAGATAAATGCTCAGATGGAAATGCCAAAAAGGCCAACCTGGTACATTATCCTTCTTTTAAATTACCATTTTTGCCAAAGCACATCTTCGCTTTTGTCCCCAAATTTCAGCTTCCTCGTTCAAAGGATTCAAAGGATAAAATTTCTTTATTCAGAGCTGTCTGCTACATAGCAGAAGTAAATAATTCAACTCTTTCTCCTGCTTGTGGGATAGATAGCCTCCGAGGCCTGTCCAACACGCTTGTCCACCGTTTTCCCTCGAGTCACAAGCGTCTCAAGCAAGTCTGATGGTGGTCTGTTATCAGGATAATGCAGTGGACATTCCAGATGTTCCAGGTTCAAATCCGGCTTGAGTCCAGGATTTCAACTCTCTGATCCTGGAACCTGATATTATATCAAAATTACCAAGCTGCTGCAGAATTGTCGATAAAAACTAAGCTCGCTCATGAATGGTCAATATGTGATGCAAGTCCATGTGTTGTCATCTATATATTACTAAAGCTCTCATCTTGTATATATGTATGTATGTATGTATGTATGAATATATGTTCCCGAAATACAGCCAAAATGGTACACGATAGCGCAAAAATTTTCAGCCCACCTTACTTACCATTATCCTGCGGTGTGCACTTATCAAGTTTCGTTCAAATCGGGCAACGAAAAAAATTATTAAAAAATCAATTCCCGATTCAGTTAAGTACTCTTTGGGAGTATTTGATCAATGAAAACAACCTCAGCGGTATAGTTCACTGGAGCTATCTTTTTGTTTTTCTTGAAATGATTTTTTTTTCATCAACCGCTGTCACAACGGGAACCCAACGGGTTCACGGGTCGTCTCGTTGCCTCTAAAAATCCTTCAGGGCAAATTGTTACGGGCACTGAAATGAGACCTGAAAATGCAATCACAAAACAATTAAATAAAATCCACACTGAAAAGTCCCATTACCAAACAAGTTTGGTAGAAGCATGCTGTTTGGTGTAATTAAACTGGTTTTCTTACCACCATGAAGGGGAACACCATGCCAATGATAAATAGGAAAGACCAGTTGCTCATGCCATACAAGGTGTAGGCCCCAGACCGAGCCTCCTGTGTGAAGAACTCGGCTGGAAGCATTGACGTAATACACCCTGAAAACCAAATCGACAATAGCTGTGATTATGACAATCATCTGATCTTTTCGATGAGAACTCTGTTAATATTCATAACAACAAAAAAAAACATTAAAAAAGTAAAAACAGAGGGATGAAATCTCAAAAAATAAACAACCAAACTAGGGAGGAATGACACCACATAATGATTCCACAATACAACACCACAATCCTAATGGATTATATATATCATCACATCTTTTGACATTTTACTTTTGTTGCAGGATTGTGATGGAACAACATGCAGGATGATTAATCAATGTGTGTGCCTTCCCTCGAATTGACGTTAAACTGGACGTCCCGTCGCACAACCGCCTCTAAGCTGTCTAGTTATCACCAGCACCAGCCGGTTCGTGAAAGACTTGGTGGGATTAATGGTGGCCGTTAACATAAATGCACTTGTTAAGCCTCCCCTGTTAATCCGCCCAACATAAAAAATAAAAACTGTCACCCGCAGGGGTGACCCATATCTTGCCAAAGGGTGACCACGTGTGACTTCTTTAAGGTCACACTGAGGTGAACAGAGCTGCTATCCACCAGGAGCAACTCCTTGAGGAATATCTGCCTACGAGAGATTCCGATGAGAATCGTTCTACAGAGTAACCATGAAAAATATGCGTTTGCCTCATCACATCACCAAATGATGTCATAATGGTGAACAGAGCTGCTATCCACCAGGAGCGACTCCTTGAGGAATATCTGCCTACGAGAGATTCCGATGAGAATCATTCTACAGAGTAACCATGAAAAATATGCTTTTGCCTCATAACGTCACCAAATGACGTCATAATGTCTCAAGCTTGACATATCTAGAAAGCACTCATCGAGGTGTTCAATTTGAGGTTCTACACGATATGGTTCCTAAAACTTGAAAATTTGACCTTGGGGTCAAATATGTTTGACCTGAGGCGCTAACCATGAAGGTCAAGGCCAATCGCCACCAAAAATTAATAAGCTGAGCGCCAGACCATGAACTATATTCCCATGAAGTTTGAAGACGATCCAATCAAAATTACTCAAAAAATAAGGGTTTTGTCGACTCCCCTGATTTGCGACAAAGTGACCTTGACCTTTGACCTTGACCTTCAAAATTTTACGCGCTGAAAGGGACCTCTATAGGCCTCTGATATGCGAAGTTACAAAAATTTCCAATGATAACTGTGCTCTGCAGAATTTTTTATACGTGATTACAGACAAACAAACAAACAAAAAAAATAAAAAAACATACAAACTGATTAACATATCTTGCAAAAACTTCGTTTTGGCAAGATAAAAATGTTATAAACCAATTTGCAACGAACAAACAGCTTGATTTACCAACAGGGTTCACCTGATGAATGCCAAATGAGAAGCTATGATACTGCAGTGATATTTCAGAGTAAAACGACACCGTTCCTGTTCATCAACGTATAAGAATACCTGTGAAACGTCTTTCTACAACCCTCCCATCATAGATTGGAGCAGTTTATTGCCGCACAAAAAGTCATTTTAACATTTATCTGACTTTTTCAATCTGGGACGTGTTCAAAACCACCTCGATCCACGGCGCGAGGCAGCCAAGTGATGCTAACATGAAAATGGCGTGGTCACATGACCTCGAGCTCACGACAGCGACACTTTTCACGGGTTATGAGCATTCTATTTGTTTTCAATGCTTTATCCCAGCCACTGTGGTTGCACAAGTTAGTGCACTCTCAGCGCCGGTCCCAAGCAAGGATAAATGAGGATGGTTGAGTCAGGAAGGGCATCCGGCGTAAAACCTGTGGCAAATCAATATGCGGATCATAAACCGGATTTCCATACCGGATCAGTCAAGGCCTGGGTTACCAACGACCCCCACCGGTACTGTTGGCCAGCAGGGTACCGGTGGAAACTGTGTTACTGCTGGGCGAAGTCGAAGAAGGAGAGGGGGAAGGCGTGTCCAGAGGCAGTGGGAGAGAAGGAAGGGGAGAAGGGTGGAGGTGAGAGTTAGAACTTCGAATGTTGGTACGATGACTGGCAAAGGGCGAGAGTTGGCTGATATGATGGGGAGTAGAAAGGTGGACATACTGTGTGTACAAGAGACCAAGTGGATGGGGAGTAAGGCTCGGAGCATTTGAGGTGGTTTCAAACTGTTCTACCATGGTGTGGATGGGAGGAGAAATGGTGTCGGGGTAATCCTGAAGGAAGATTATGTCAAGAGCGTATTGGAGGTGAGGAGAGTGTCTGACCGAGTGATGAGTGTGAAGTTGGGAATTGAAGGGGTGATGATGAATGTCATCAGTGCATATGCCCCGCAAGTGGGGTGTGAGATGGAGGAGAAAGATTTCTGGAGTGAGTTAGATGAAGTTGTAGAGAGTGTATCCAAGGAAGAAAGAGTGGTGATTGGAGCAGATTTTGAATGGGCATGTAGGGAAAGGGAATAGAGATGATGAGGAGGTGATGGGTAGGTACGGTGTCAACGAAAGGAAGGTGGAAGAGCAGATGGTGGTGGATTTTGCAAAAAGAATGGAAATGGCAGTGGTAAATACGTATTTTAAGAAGAAGGAGGAAAACAGGGTGACGTATAAGAGTGGAGGAAGAGGCACACAGGTGGACTACGTCTTAAGCAGGAGATGCAACCTGAAAGAGATTAGAGACTGAAAGGTGGTGGCAGGGGAAAGTGTAGCAAGACAGCATTGGATGGTGCTTTGTAGGATGATTGTGGTGGTGAGGTTGAGGAAGAGAGTGAGAGCTGAACCAAGGACCAGATGGTGGAAGTTGAAGGAGGAAGACTGTTGCGTGGAATTTAGGGAGGAGGTGAGACAGGTGTTGGATGGTGGTAAAGAGGGGTGGGATGATTGGGCAACGGCAGCAGAAGTGGTGAGGGAGATAGCTGGGAAGGTACTTGGTGTGGCATCTGGATGGAGGAAAGAAGATAAGGAGACTTGGTGGTGGAACGAGGAAGTACAGGAAAGTATAAGGTGGAAGAGGTTGGCGAAAAAGAATTGGGATCGCCAGAGAGATGAAGAAAGTAGACAGGAGTACAAGGAGTTGTGGCGCAAAGTGAAGAGAGAGGTGGCTAAGGCTAAGGAAAAGGCATATGGCGAGCTGTATGAGAAGTTGGATACAAAGGAAGGGGAAAAGGATTTGTACCGATTGACCAGACAGAGGGACTGAGCTGGGAAGGATGTGCTGCAGGTTAGGGTGATAAAGGACGCAAATGGGAATGTGCTGACGAGCGAGGAGAGTGTGTTGAGAAGGTGGACGGAGTACTTTGAGGAGCTGATGAATGAAGAAAATGAGAGAGAGAGAAGGTTGGAAGAGGTGGAGATAGTGAATCAGGAAGTGCGGTGGATTAGTAAGGATGAAGTGAGGACTGCTATGAAGAGGATGAAGAGTGGATAGGCGGTTGGCCCAGATGATATACCAGTGGAGGCATGGAAATATTTAGGAGAGATGGCAGTGGAGTTTTTAACCAGATTGTTTAATCAAATCTTGGAAAGTGACAGGATGCCTGAGGAGTGGAGATTAAGTGTACTGGTACCGATTTTTAAGAATAAGGGTGATGTGCAGAGCTGTGGCCACTACAGAGGTATAAAGTTGATAAGCCACACCATGAAGTTATGGGAAAGAGTAGTGGAAGTTAGGTTGAGAGGAGAAGTGATGATTTGTGAGCAGCAATATGGTTTTATGTCAGGAAAGAACACGACAGATGCGATGTTTGCTTTGAGAGTGTTGATGGAGAAGTATAGGGAAGGCAAGAAGGAGTTACATTGTGTGTTTGTTGTGGATTTAGAGAAAGCTTATGACAGGGTGCTGTTGTGGAATTTTCTGATTTGTCCGATTAACCGACTTGGTGTAAATCCTGTGACTCAATCTGTAAGAAACAATTAATTCACTGTCCACAACGAAAAGCACATTTGATCAGAGAACATTTATTTCATGGTACCACGTAGTCCAAAGTACTGAGATGTAAACATCCCAATGATTTGCACTAAGCTAAGTTTACATTTTCTGACATTTATATGCTTTTGTGGGAGTGGAGAGGACTGGGAGAGTCAAAGGGAGAGAGAACATGGTGACTTTCAGCTGGCTTTGGTGAGAATCAGACAAAATACTAAAAAGCAGACAACCAAAAGGAGTACAGGATAAGACCGTAAGTTATAAGTCTTTCAAAGAAATGAATATAAGGAGTTGTGTATATAAAAGACAGTGAGTACATGGGTCTTATAAGCATTCGGCAAAATAACTCAAACTGCAATACGTGTCCACTGGGTGAAAGAGAATGACATAATCATGGCAAAAGTTGCAGTGCCATTGACCAGGCCACCTTGTAACACAGCAAGAAATTCCCCCCCCCCTCCCCATCAACACCCAGGTAAGGTCAGGTATGGGAGCATGTGCCAGAACAGCGCGTCGCTGCGTCCACTTTCCGCCGGTACTCCAGGGGCCTCCGTCTGGCCATCCCCCAGGCAGATGCCAGGCCCATCCCCATCTCCTTAAGATGATGGTCAACCTGCTGCAACCATGAGGCACGTGGTCGGCCCACTGGCCTCCTCCACTCATGAGACTCCCTCGCTGAGAGAATCTGGTGAGCAGGATCAGCGTCAGGAAAACGAGCCACATGTCCATACAGCCGCAACTGACGCTCACGGACTATGCAGGTAACAAATCTCATCCGAGTCTCTCTCAGCAACCGCTCGTTGGACACAAAATCCGACCAGCGATAGCCAAGGATTCTCCGAAGACACCTGGTACCAAAGGAATTAAGTCTCCGTCTCAGATCCTTGGTCAGAGTCCAAGTCTCGCACCCAAAGAGCAAGACTGGAAGTAGCAAGGACCTGAAGACTCGGACTTTCGTCCTCCCACACAGGTACCGGCAGCGCCACACCCCATGATCCAGTGAATCCATGACTCCCCAGGCCCGACCCAGATGTCTATTGACCTCTGACTCGCAGCCAGAAGAGACATGAATATCACTGCCAAGGTAAGTGAATCTCTCCATGACCTCAACATCCTCACCACAAACAGACACAGACAGGACAGCAGCATCCAAGATGTCACCGAAAGCCTGGATCTTAGTTTTGACCCAAGAAACCCGTAATCCCAGCGGCTTCGACTCCTCATTCAGCACCTCGAGGGCCCCCAAAAGGATGTCTAAAGTCTCCGCAAAGATGACTGCATCATCTGCAAAATCAAGCTCCGAGATCTTGACATTCCCAAACGATGCACCGCAACTTGATCTCTCCGACATCCTCCCTAAAATCCAGTCCATACAAGTGCTGAAAAGTGTGGGGGCAAGTACACATCCCTGACGAACTCCAGTAACAACTGGAAATAAGTCAGAGGTGGTACCACCACACTTCACAGCACTCTCAGTACCAGAGTAGAGTTCAGACATCAGATCGATCAGTTTTGGTGGCACCCCACGAAGACCAAGAATCCTCCAGAGGACATCCCGATTCACTGAATCGAACGCTTTACAGAGATCAACATAGGCTGCAAGCAGCCCCTGCCGAAACTCTCGTCTGCGTTCGGTGAGGACACGAAGGGCAAGGATACGGTCAATCGTTGACCTCTGGTGTAAAGCCAGACTGCTCTGGACGCTGGTGCTCAAGCAGATGGTGGCGAACCCTATCAAGAATTATCCGAGCAAAGACCTTGCCCGGCACTGAGAGCAGTGTCATCCCTCGGTAGTTGTTGCAGTCTTGGCGATCACCCTTCCCTTTCCAGAGAGGGACAACAACGCCCCTCTTCTAGTCAGTTGGGATGATGCCTGTGTTCCAGGCAGAGCACAAAACTGCATGCAACGACACGAGTGCAGCATTTCCACCAGCCTTGAGAAGTTCGGCATGGATGCCACAGATCCCTGGAGCTTTGCCCCGTTTCAACTGGTTCACCGCAGCCCGTGTTTCCACAAGCGAAGGTGGACCACAGTTGATTCGAGGGTCAGCAGCAGGGATTGTAACACCCTTGACGTCTAACTCGACAGCTGGGGGATCAGCCTGGTACAACCCCTCAAAGTAACCGGCCCAGCGGGCCTTCACTTCAGACTCCTCTGTCAAGAGCCCACCACTCTGCTCGAACTGCAGTGCTCCGAGGGATGGGCTTGGATGAACGTAATGCGCGAATTCCCCTGTAAGCGGGACGAGAATCACCTGTCCACAGGTGATGCTCGACCCCTCACAGATTCCTCGCACATAGGCCTCCTTTTCCACCCTCAGTGCACGTACAGTTTTACGCCTCAGCTCCCTGAACAGCTCAGTTCTGCCATTCAGCCTGGCCCTGCGACTCTGGTCAATGGTATCCAGTGTCCCTTGAGAGACAAAATTCTTCTTTGCCCTGCGGTGAGCTCCAAGACATCCACCGGCAACATCAAGGACGGTGGTCTTGAAGGCGCTCCACAACTCTTCAGGACCCCCCAAAGCACCCAGACCCCCCACCTGTCCACTCAGCCTGTTCGCAAACTCCTCAGCTACTCTCTCATCCCTGAGCTTGGCAACATCCAGCCGAGGCTTGGATGGTACCATTCTCCAGGATTTAAGGTGCAGCTTTAGAGTTGCTACAACAAGCCTGTGGTCAGTATTGCGGAACTGAGCACTCCGGTAGACCCTGCAGTTCTGGATCATCCTCCAATGACCGTCAATGAGGACATGGTCAATCTCCTTTGCCACACCGCCAGCGTTGGAATACCAAGTCCAGCGATGAGCTTGTGGGTGCTGAAACCATGAACCAGCCACCATAAGTCCATGACTTCTTGCAAAGTCAAGGAAATTAGTGCTATTCTGGTTCATAGTTCCTGACCCATGGGGACCAACACACACCTCATAACCATCCCTATCAGTTCCAGTCGATGCATTGAAATCCCCCAAGACTAGAAGTGTATCTCGTCTGATGCACTGATCAACCACAGACTCGAGTGTGGCGTAGAATGCATCCTTCACGGTGAGATCACTCGCCTCAGTCAGAGCATAAACAGAGACCAGGGAAATGACACCTAAGGAGTGACGAATCCTTAATCTCATAATACGCTCGTTGACCGGTGTTACCTCAATTATCATTGGGGTCAGCTTATTGGACACAGCTACAGCAACTCCTTGGGTATGGTAACCATCACAGTGACCAGACCAATAGTCGGTGTAACCACCCATCATTATCTCGCCGCAATCCGGTCTCCGAACCTCAGAGAGAGCTGCAATCCCGATGTCCAAACGCTTGAGCTCAGATGATAACAGAGACAGGTGATCATCCTCTCTTAGGGATAGGACATTCCAGGCACCCACCCGAAGGGACCGCCTCAGGTTAACCCAAGGAGACCGCCGTCTGGTGGACGACACCTCAGCACCACTCTGACACACTCTCCCACAATCTGACCCAGGGATGTTACCCCGTGGTTTCCCTCCTATCATTAAAGATTGGGGGTCAACACCCAGACAAAAGGGAAATACAATTGACAGCCAATTCGACTATAGCATAAATATTAAATTTATAAAGCACCAGAAACAATTATAATTGAGAGTACATGAATATAATTATTTTTCTCTTCCACAATGACAGATGCGATGCTTGCTTTGAGAATGTTGATGGAGGAGTATAGGGAAGGCAAGAAGGAGTTGCATTGTGTGTTGTTGTGGACTATAGAGAAAGCTTATGATGGTGCCAAGAGAGGAGTTGTGGTATTGTATGAGGAAGTCGGGAGTGGTAGAGAAGTATGTGAGGGTGGTGCAGGATATGTATGAGGACAGTGTGACAGCGGTGAGGTGTGTGGTTGGAATGACGGACCGGTTTAAGGTTGAGGTGGGATTGCATCAAGTATCGGCTCTGAGCCCTTTCCTGTTTGCAATGGTGATGGGCAGGTTGACGGACGAGATCAGACATGAGTCTCCATGGACTATGATGTTCGTGGATGACATCGTGATCTGTAGTGAGAGTTGGGAGCAGGCTGAGGTGAGCCTAGAGAGGTGGAGGTACGCACTGGAGAGAAGGGGAATGAAAGTCAGTAGGAGTAAGACAGAGTACATGTGCGTAAATGAGAGGGAGGGTGGCGGAATGGTGCGGTTGCAAGGAGTTGAGGTGGTGAAGGTGGATGGGTTTAAATACTTTGGATCAACTGTACAAAGTAACGGAGTGTGTGGTGGAGAAGTGAAGAAGAGAGTACAGGCAGGATGGAGTGGGTGGAGAAGAATTTCAGGAGTGATTTGTGATGGAAGGGTATCTGCAAGAGTGAAAGGGAAAGTATACAAGATGGTAGTGAGACCAGCTATGTCGTATGGTTTGGAGGCGGTGGCACTGACAAAAAGACAGGAGGCAGAGCTGGAGGTGACAGAGTTAAAGATGCTGAGATTCTCGATGGGAGTGACGAGGATGGACAGGATTAGAAATGAGTATATTAGAGGGACAGCGCAGGTAGGACGGTTTGGAGACAAAGTGAGAGAGGTGCGATTGAGATAGTTTGGATATGTGCACAGAAGGGATGTGGGGTATATCGGGAGAAGGATGCTGAGGATGGAGTTGCCAGGTAGGAGAAGAAGAGGAAGGCCAAAGAGGAGGTTTATGGATGTGGTGAGGGTGGACATGCGGGTGGTTGGTGTGACAATGGAAGATGTCGAGGACAGAACGAAATGGAGACGGATGATCCGCTGTGGCGACCCCAAACAGGAGCACCCAAAAGAAGAAGAAGATTTTGTTTTCAATGCTGTATATATTTTGTTATTTTGGGATGGATTAAATCCATCGCTGTTATTAAATTGTTTTCATACTTGTTTCACTTGATTTTGTTGATGGTTTGGATATGTATCACTTTTAAAATGGTTCTGTCCACTAGCCATTTTCCCCGCTCACGATCCTGGGCTGGTTTGTTTGAATCCACATTTATGTTCCATTTCTTTTCCTAATAAAACGATTAATGTTTTATCAATATTTAAATCTTGGGTTGCTTGCCCTACCCCAGAGACAGAGCAACTTCCTAGCATTGGAATCACCATCATAGCTTCAACAGTTGTTGAGGTAGGTCAGGCTACAGTTTTACATTGTTTTGAGAGGGGAAGAAGAAGGAGAAATACAAATTGGCAATTTAGCGCTCTCTCGATGTGGTACTTTAACTTTGTATTTTAGCGTCTTTTTCAGTCTTGATAGTTGAGAAAACGCTCGAGAATAAAAGGTATGGCTATTAAATGCTTATGACCTCATTCTTTAGTAGTTTATAAGCATACCATTGTGTATACATTTGAATGGGCGGACATTTTTTCCCCATATATGGAGTACTACTATAACCCATGATATTTACAGAAACAAAAAAAGAGCACACCAACAGCAGGGTATAGGGATAAAATGGAGGGAGATTGGAATAAAAGAGGACACTGGGAAGAATGAGAGAAAGTGGAGGGAGAGAAGGACACAGAATGAACAAGCTGGATACAAACTGGTGAAGAAGCAGAAATGAACAAAAATAAATAAATAAAACATGTTGAAGAGGAAGGGGAGGGAGCAGCAGGGGGGGGGGTGAGGAGGCAACCCAAAAACCTGCAAACACAAAAAGAGGTGAAGTTGTGGAGGGTTAATGAGGGGCATAAAAGATCATGGGTACATGGGTATGGATGGGGGTGATTTGAAACTGTGGTGAACAGGTGTCTTGATGCACTAGAGGGAAAGATGAGATTGAAACGACAAAGGAAGTTGCTTCCACTGGTGAGAAAAAAGAATAACGAATATAAAATATGTTATTTAACGGATTTGTACCAAACCAACAGAGAGAAAGGAGAGGGAGAGAAAAGGAAAGATGAGGAAATCACAGCTTTGGCCTGAATGACTTGAGGAATGACATCAGAATGAATGGAATTGTGAATGACTATTTTGTGGTTGTTTAGAGAAGGAAGAAAGAAGGAAGGAAAGGTTTTGAGGCAGGGTAAAACACCAACAACAACAACAATAACAACATATATGAGCCAAATGAAAGGGGACGAGGAATGAATACAATTTAGCAAGGAGTGAATGAATGAGAAAGTAGGCATGTTGAACACGTGGAAAGCCTAACGAACCGAGGTGGATGCGCATGATCGAATAACCAAGTAGGCATGCAAAGACACGGCGAAAGCCACATGATACGAATAAGAAAATAAACCAACAGAACATGGAGAACAATCGATAGCAAGAAAGACAAATCCAGAACGGTTTACTTAACCTTGGAAGTATGCCACGGCATTGCAAGTTGTGTAAAAATGAGAATTAAAAGCCAACAGATGGCACCCTCACCTGGGCCAATGCCAAAGCTAAGGATGCAGGCAAAGACACATGATGCACTGAGGAAGGGCATCCAATACACATGTTCCTGAAAAAGAGAAGATGAGAAAGCAAATAAATGGTTAAAACAGAACATTTGCAGAACCTTGCCTTCAGTGGACACGCACCTTCAGCAAGCCTCACCGAATGGTCGAAAGGTTACCCTCCGTCCGGTTTGCTTTGATTTGACAAGAACTATTGCAAGTCAGGTGGAAAGAAGAAGAAGAGGCTCTCACCACTTACTGATCGATATTGATAATGGAAATTTTTCTTTTTCTATCTAACCCGAACCCGAACCCTAACCCAAACTCGAACCCAAACCCAAACCCGAACCCTAACCCTAACCCAAACCCGAACCCGAACCCTAACCCAAACCCGAACCCTAACCCGAACCCAAACCCGAACCCGAACCCAAACCCTAACCCAAACTCGAACCCAAACCCAAACCCGAACCCTAACCCTAACCCAAACCCGAACCCTAACCCAAACCCAAACCAAAATGTTTCTTACACAGTCAGTGTCGGTTGGTAATACAAGGGGGATTCTTCTTCTTCTTGTTTCTATGGCTTCTGATTGGTTTTGTCAAATACTAGTGTGGGCCCGTACGTGCGTGGAAAAAAAAAACTTTCAAACCGCGTGCCAGAAACAACCAGTACACAGGCCGTTCCTTCGCTCTCGCTTGCCCGTACATGTGTGCCCGTACGTGCAAAAAAAAATAATAATAATAAAAGGGAGAAGAATTGTGAAGTTAATCGAGACGTCATAGCACCGTGTCCTGTCATTGGTTTGGTAAATAAATGGCCATAACTTGGGAACCAGTTGTCCGATTAATATCAAACCTTGAAAAGGCACATCCACAGGGCCCCAGAAATATACCTGGCAAGTTTCAATGAGATCGGACCAGTGGTTGTCGAGAAACAGCGGTCGCAGACACACAGACACACAGACACGCAGACACAGACAGAGATTGCTGGAATTACAAATAGACTAGTACGTGCCCGTACGTGCGTGGCTGTACGTGCAAAAAAAAACAAACAAAAAAAACTTTCAAACCTCAAGCCAGAAACAACAACCACACAGGTTCCTTCGCTCTCGCGTGCCAGTACGTCTGTGGCCCGGAAGTTCGCATATCGCAATTACGATTATTCACAATTTAGTTTTAATGGCCAATTATTCAATTCACGACAATGTATTTGGCCTTTTCGCAATGTCATCACAGGGAAAAACACAAAGAGAAGAGAAGAGAAGAGAAGAGAAGAGAAGAGAAGAGAAGAGAAGAGAAGAGAAGAGAAGAGAAGAGAAGAGAAGAGAAGAGAAGAGAAGAGAAGAGAAGAGAAAACATAAAATACCCCCGAGCGAGAGTGCCGGTCATCTCTGCCAGAGGTCGAAAGTAACTCTGTGCCAGACTGGAATAGGGGCAGTTCATAAAGTACGTACGCTCTACTTCCGGGTTTCAAAACCATCCACCCCCTCTGTATGCAGGCTACTGACCCCCCCCCCATACATCGCTAATCGCTTGCAAAGCCAGCAGTTCCTTATGAACCGATGTTTGTAAGCCATGACGATGCAGTCCCTAGCGGTGTAATTTACCTTTTTCTTTTAATATCACAGCACGTCATTTCTGAAAATAAAAGTACAAATTGACATTCAAAACAATGTTAATGTCATAAATGAAAGTAAGTGTGCATATAAACTTGCGTTCCATTGTTTTAGTTAAATCTGACAAAAGCTTCAAATGTAATATTTGTCTCGGAGAGTTCCGGTTATTAAGTTAATACTTTTATTTTTGTATGTACTTCATGAATGGCCCATATGGGGAATCAGAACGAAGTTTGAAGGGCTATAAAATCGGAACGAGAGCAAATTTCAAAAAAATGGCTTGTGTTGTTCGAGATAATAGTCCGTAGTATCTGAATCACTAATAACATTTGGTGATCTCTCTTGATAAATGAGGGAGGAGATACGATTTGAAATCGACGATTTTCACAACTTTGACAGCCTCGTGACGTTGACCTCGAAAGTTATATCGTTGTGCATGTCTCATCGACCTCTATCCATTCCACTATTGGTTATTTGTCTCCACTCGGTTTGATTGTGGACGGACGGACGGACGGGCGAACAGACTTCGAGACTGTTATTATTAGGTCATCTCGACTGAGATGATAGAGATGACCTAAAAAAAAACCCCAACAAACCAAAAAAAAAAAAACTTTCAAACAACTACACAGGCCGTTCCTTCACTCTCGTAAACGACGACTGGATTGGGGCGTTGTGTTTATCTATAAATGCGAATAAGAAATCGAGAAATTATTGGAATACACTCTCATCACAATCTGGAAGTCCATACGTTGTAACCTGTATTGGGGAACGCGGCTGAGGTTCTCATCCCCATTAGCCATGCCTACGCAGCAAAGTGTCTTGTCATTGGTTGGTAAATAAATGGCCATAACCTGGAAAGCACTTGTCCGATTAATATCAAACCTTGGTAAGGCACATCCACAGGGCCCCAGCAATATACCTGGCAAGTTTCAATTAGATCGGACCAGTGGTTGTCGAGAAATAGCGGTCTCTCTCTCTCACACACACACACACACACACACACACACACACACACACACACACACACACACACACACACACACACACACACACACACACACACACACACACACACACACACACACACACACACACACACACACACACACACACACAGCTGGGATTATAGATAGATAATATAATTGATGGCAAAAAATTTTTTTTTTGTAGAATTGGCTAAGGTCAGCACATACTGCACCAGGTAGAGTATTGGTCAGCAGCATTTCCTGCTTGGTGAGTATCGGTTGGTAATTAGTTGGACTGTTCCTGACTAGTAATTGTGTGCGAGTGTTATAATGTTTGCGTGCAATTTGTGAATTGGGAACGCTCAACGTGAGCTTTCAATGCCTGCGATAAAAAAAAATAGTTGAAGGCTTTGAAAAACCAGAGAGGGTTTGGCCGTGGACCATCTTAATTGGCCGAGAAACTTCCACGGAAAATGCCCATGGAAGAAGAAAAAGATATCAAGAAGACGATTTTTGAAGCTCAGTGATGGTGTGAAATGGATTTGCAAATTCCAATTTTACAACAACACTGCTTTTTCACTCAGTAAGGAGCACGTGTGTGGTGCTGTTATTATTAGGCTGCCATTAGAAGTGTGAACCTGAAGGTCATTAATGAGCCAGCTGGATTTTTACAAACAATCCAATATTTATCAACTATAGTATTCTCCCGAGACGAGCTTTATTTCCAGATGAAGTGTCGAATAGAAATTATATACTGTACAACCCTGCATTTAGTCCGATTATAACCCACAACCTCTGAGACGTCATTGCAGCGTCATTACCACTCGGCCCGGCAAAGCTGTTGGTACATTCAGAACATTTTATTTTTATATACATAGTCGAGGCTCGTAGAAGAGCGAATACACTGAACAGTTCAATATGTAACAAGACAAAAGGAACAGCAAAGAGAGAAGGGTGGCAGACCAATAACAGAGTTGAAGGACAAAATAGAGGAAGATTTGGACAACCAAAGGGTGTGGGAAGGAGTGGGGGACAGAAAATGACACATGGGGTGGACAAGATGGATATGAAGGAAACCCTTAGGATGGAAAAACAGGAAATTTGGAAGGAGGGAGGATTGTGGTGGGAGTGGGGAGGGGGGGTTAAAAGATCATGCTTTTGGATTGGGGATGATTTGAGATAGTGGTGAACAACTGTTTTGAAGACGTGGAGCCTGGAAGGAAGAATGAGATTGAAGAGAATGTGGAAGTTTGTTCCACAGGTGGGGAAAAAGAGGAACAAATGAGTGGAGGTGAGCAGTGATCCTGTATTTCGGTTGTTTCACCAGAAGGGGGTTGATGGTGGACCGTGTGAAGGGGGTTGGCACAGCTGGGGTTTGAACTCATGGCCCTAACATCCTAAACCAGAGCCTGGTGTTGGCTTAGCGGTTAGGGTGGTGGCTTGGGATCCTAGGGTCCTGAGTTCGAGCTCCATTTTCCTATGAATTAACACCAGGGGGTTGACACAGCCTGTCATCCTTCCGAGGTCGGTGAAATGAGCACCAGTGTACTGGTAATAGGGGTACTGCATCAGCAGCATAGCTGCGCACCTAAACAATGATGCAATCAGCAGCCAGAAAGGCAGCACACGATCGGAATATTCTAAACCAACCACCTTAATGGTTAAGCCACCACCAGGCATCACAATAATTATAACCCTCAACTAATTCTGGTCTACCCACTGGCACACGTTAGAACGTAATGCTTTGATTTGCCTCTTCACTCCACACAGAAAGTTTTAATGCTGGTGGTACAGTTAACTTTTCATCTTACCTTTTTAGAAACTACAGAACTAATTGTTTAAAATTTGTACGGTAATTGCCACGAGCTCACCTGGAGAGAAAGAGAAATGGTGATGATGACACATGACAGTGCCATCATGCTGTAGCCTCCAATCAGTAGAGGTTTTCGGCCTAAACGCTCAATCAAAAGGGTCTGTGAAAGAGAACAAGGAAAATAATATATCATCTCTTCTGGGACGTTTCGGGTTTCAAACGATGAATATAAACAAGCGCAAGGACTTGGTTGAAGTGGATATTGTGCAAAAATTGTTTTCTGATGTTACTGCTGACTCGCAAAATACAAAAGGGAATTCCTAACAAAGCAAAACAAGAAAGAAAAAAAAACCAAAATAAGCATATCTGAATAAGATTATTATGAAGAAGAAAAACCGTTTTTACAGCCATTTTTCCCTGCTGTGCAGGGGTTTTTTGGCTTTTTCTTGAGGCAATGTTTTATGGCCGGATGCCCTTCCTGACGCCAACTCTGGTCGCCTCTTACGACACACAGGGATATGGTACACCTATTCTAACCGGGGCATACACCGGGACCAGTACACTGGCACTCATTTCGCCGACCTCGGAAGGATGACAGGCTGAGTCAACCCCCTGGTGTTAATTCAGCAGCCAACGGGGCTTGAACTCAGGACCCTGGGATCCCAAGCCACCACCCTAACCACTAAGCCAACACCAGGCTTATGAAGAAGAAAAACATGAAAACATAAAAGAAGAGACGTGCTGAAAAATGTTTGTCAGTCAACTCGGGAAGTAACGATGACCATGGTGACATTATGTGACATTATGTGAATTCAAACTGTTTTTGAATTAATAATTTTGAAACTGTAACTTGGCAAATAATCAATAGAGAGATGGTTATAAGGGGAGCAAGGTTTATGGAGAGAGCAATAACCAGGTGTGAATTAGAAATCTCATCAGGATGGCAAAAGGGGTGGGATGAATTTAAGATTTGTGGTATATGCATATTGCATGTGTGAACGTCTAATGAACAGTGTTATTTGTTCGGCCAGGAAGTGGCCAGGTAGACGTACACTCATCAGAAGTGCCAGCAGTTCACAGAGGCCCGTGCCAATTGCAATGTATGCCATATCTTCTGGAGCGACACCTGAAGCACTGAAGATGTATACCAGGTATGAGTAGATCTGGGGATGCAATCAGGGTACGGAATGAAGGAAGATATAATCGTGGAAGTCCCAATACCACCATTACAAAGTGAGGCTATACAAGAAACAGACTCAGAAATTGAACCCTTTCATCAAGTGCAGACACAATTTTTTCATTTATTCAATCTATTCCAAGTATTTCCTCATATTGTCACCCAACATTCAACATTCACATCCCTTATTATTTACATTTTACAGTACAGTGTCATAAGGCTCGTGGAGGAGTTTTTTTTACATCTATGATACAGAGGACAGTCTTGTAAGTACTGCTCTGATTGGCTGAGCGGAAAGAGGCCAAAGGGATGATGAGCTTGGTCAGGATAGCTTGGTTAGTATTTATGTACTGAGTGGTTACCTGTGTTCGTTCCGGAAACGACATCAGGCATGTGTTGATGATACTTTGCACATGTACTGAAAGTCGAGAAGAATTAACGCATTTTGTGCGACAAGTTAACTTATACACACAAATATATAAACCTACAGTCAAATCTCTCTGAATATCACCAGATGCTTTGGCATGGCTGGTCGAGAGGAAATGGCAAACTTCTGTTGTTGCTGGAAAACACTGAAAATGAAATCATACGTTTCCAAAAACAAATTCCTATTTTGATTCGTCCACACTCCATTGATTGTGATCTTTGAATTTTATTTTTTACTCTTGTTATATTTTTTGCAGCTTCTTCCTGCAATGAACCACTGTCTTAATTATTCATTCCGATTTGAATTATTGAGACAGCTGGAAATACACATTTTCATTATGTCTGCCTGATCGTATAACTGATGCTCCATGGACACATCAGATCACTAGATACTGTTACCGCACAACATCCTCTCTAGCCATCTCCAATATTTTCTCCAAGGTTAAGTATGATGATGGGCATCCATCCAAATGTGATGAAATAGGTTCCCCTACCCGGTCGCTCCTCGTCCTTCGCCTTGCAATGGCCTCGGTTCCTACGGGGTTGTTCATTCATGAGAGTTTAAGGTGGATACAAGCATTTGTGAAATGCCGACCTGTAGGTAGAGTTTGTCATTCGAGCATTCTATATGAATGACTTACAGGAGATACAAGTGTACTTTTACATGAAGGACATAGCAGAAAATTGGACAAATCAACACAGTTGATGACATTTCAATCTGGGATCCAGCATCAGGAGTTACGTTCTCTGAAGACAACATGAGCCAAACAGACAATATAATTAACAATACGTCCACCTGTCTGCATTACATTATTTACATATCATACAATATTTCCATTAATTTACAATCCATTGGAAACAATCTTTTTATCCCAGAGAGGTCAATGACGGAAATGTGCATTCAAATAATTTACATCTACCCAAATTCAGTCCAGATAGCCGACTGAATGTGCACTCTGTATGAGTGGAAACTGTCAGCTTACATCAAAAATATAAAAGGAGCTCAGCCTCGGCGTGCCTGCATCTGTCCGTCCGTCTCTGTGTCCATCTGTCCGTTTCTGCGTCCGTCCGTCCGTCCCTGCCTGCATGCATCTGGCCGGCAATAATTGTCCTATAAGGGATACCATGAATCAAGCCCAATCTGCAAACAGTATGCTATCGTTGAGTAAGGTGAGGATAGATGGGCTGGTTTCAATTTACATCAAAAAAATACTCTTCTTTTTCCTTTATCTGCTTTTCACTTAAATTATGATGAGTCTCATTCAATTTTGCTTATGATATTGCAATTCGATTCAGAAAACGCTTGCTATATTCAAGGTTGTATTTTTTTCAACATTTCCATTTTATTCATCTTTTTATCTAACAGCAATATATCGCCCTATCAAGCACTATGTCTGATTATACATCTCCTTTTGCTCCACTTGCAAGACAGGTGAGAAAAGGATACGAAAAAAAGCAGCTGATATTTCAATCATATATTTGGACGATTTTTAAAGGGTGAAAGTTAATTTTTTTCGCCGGGTCCCCCTTCTAGTCATACTAAAACAAGATCGAGAATTGCTTTGCAATTAATGTCTCCTACTAATGTGATATTATTTTTTTAAAAAAACCTGATTTACATACAGTACATGAAGCAAAAACACGCATGTGATTGGGGTGACAGTTCATCGCTGGATCAGGATTCAAACTCCGGCGAGACAGAGAGGCGAGGGTGCAAAACTGTAAGCCATCCACACCAATGACACCCTTCAATCATGCTATTCACAAAAAAGTAAAATAAATGAAGTTTGTTTGTGCGTAATTTTGATGTCAGCCAAACTTTTCATACCAGGACACATCCGATGGTGAATATAAAGGTGGATCAGGCGAATGCAGTATTTAAAGGGGGATCAAGCAAAAAAAATCCTCACGTAATTTCCTCATTCTGCTTTAAAATAAATCTCTATATTTTAATACCAAACAGCATCATTCCAATCACAAACTACAAAGGCACTCGGTAGAGCGCGAACCTCCGCCACGCAATGCCTGATCCATGTGAACATGTCGGGCCCATTCCATTTTTGAGATATCATGCTGAATATCGTTTATGGCCCTTTCTCTTAATGGTGAAGAATCACTTAAAAGTTTAAATAATTCTCGCATCCAGATCCGGATCTTCACCAAAATCTAATCAGTAATGAGTTTGTCCTTGTCACACACCAACATGTCCACAAAATTTCATCCGAATCCGTCCACAACTTTTTGAGATATCCTGCACACACAAAATCAAACAAACAAACAATAAAACAAACAAACAATCAAACAAACAATCAAACAATCAAACAAACAAACAGACAGAAAGGGGTGAAACCACAACCTACTTCACCTTCAGTGGCGGAAGTAACTAATACTATAACGTCAAAAAAATAAATACAACATTACAAACACTCGTGAGGTAAACTAGTATAGACGTTTAAAACAAACACTCGTGAGGTAAACTAGTATATACACTTCATATAAACAATCGTGAGGTAAACTAGTATAAACACTTTATATAAACACTCGTGAGGTAAACCAGTATAAACGCTTTATACAAACACTCGTGAGGTAATTAGTATAAACACTTTATAGGAAAACTCGTGAGGTAAACTAGTATAGACGCCGTATACAAACACTCATGAGGTAAACTAGTATAGATATCTTATACAAACACTCGTGAGGTAAACTAGTGTAAACGCTTTATACAAACACTCGTGAGGTAAACTAGTGTAGACGCCTTATACAAACACTAATGAGGTAAACTAGTATAGACGTTTTAAACAAACACTCGTGAGGTAAACTCGTATAAACACTTCATACAAACACTCGTGAGGGAAACTAGTATAGACGCCTTATACAAACACTCATGAGGTAAACTAGTATAGATGCTTTAAAAAACACTCATGAGGTAAACGAATATAGACGTTTTATACAAACACTCGTGAGGTAAACTCGTATAGACGCTTTATACAAACACTCGTGAGGTAAACGAGCATAGACATTTTATACACACACTCATGAGGTGAACGAGTATGGACGCTTTAAACACTCGTGAGGTAAACCAGCATAGACACTTTGTACACACACTCGTGATGTAAACTAGTATAAACACTTTATTCACACACCCATGAAGTAAACTAGTATAAACACTTTATACAAACACTCGTGAGGTAAACTAGTATAAACACTTTATACACACACTCTTGAGGTAAACTAGAATAAACGCTTTATACACACACTCCTGAGGTGAACGAGTATGGACGCTTTAAACACTCGTGAGGTAAACCAGCATAGACACTTTGTACACACACTCGTGATGTAAACTAGTATAAACACTTTATTCACACACCCATGAAGTAAACTAGTATAAACACTTTATACAAACACTCGTGAGGTAAACTAGTATAAACACTTTATACACACACTCTTGAGGTAAACTAGAATAAACGCTTTATACACACACTCCTGAGGTAAACCAGTATAAACACTTTATACACACACTCGTGAGGTAAACTAGTATAAACGCTTTATACACACACTCTTGAGGGAAACTCGTATAAACGCTTTATACACACACTCGTGAGGTAAACTAGTATAAACACTTTATACACACACTCGTGAGGTAAACTAGTATAAACGCTTTCTACACACACTCGTGAGGTAAACGAGTATAAACACTTCATACAAACACTCGTGAGGTAAACCAGTATCGACACTTTATACACACACTCGTGACTTGCAATTTTCACCTGTACACGGAGATTAGTGCAAGTGGGGCAAACATTGTCCCCTTCCGGAGGGAGCGGGTATTCACTCCTTTTTTCGCTCCAGGAGGGAATGGGTGTTACTGTTCCCAAAATGAGATGTGTCAGTCAGTCCGTCAGAAGAAGATGAAGAAGAAGAAGAAGAAGAAGAAGAAGAAGAAGAAGAAGAAGAAGAAGATGAAGATGAGGATAAGAAGAAGAAGAAGGATCTCCAGCAGGGAGGGGGTATTGACACCATAACTTGCTCCCAACAGGAGCATGTATTACTTCTAAAATAAAGTCGTATCATTTTCCGAAGAGGTTAATTGTCCTTAATGAGAAAGTGTTTGATTTGTTTTTTAGATAATCCTGATAAAGACAATCGTTTAAAGTTTACGTACCACATCTAACCCAGATAGCTGTTGTCCTGCACCAACCAGCATCACAGAGATCAGTGCTCGTCGTAAGTTGGGATCTCGAGCAACCTCCAGCGCCGACTTCTCTCTGCCCTCCTCCCCAATGAGAGTGTGCTCCTCTTGCATTCCCACCATCTGGGAATTCATCTCCATTTCCGTCATGTGCTTTCCACCCAACCACTTCAGAGCTTCAAAGAGACCGGGTAGTTGGGGTGAAACACACAATTATTGAGAACCACTCGTACTCCATTGACATCTTGTATATGTGCAAGTTGAGAATGTACTCATGAGGTAAACAAGAACATATCTTCATGGTGAAAGGGCCCTCCCCTTTTGTTTCCATTGTTTCTTGAACATCACTTGCCATGTTAAGGAGATTTAAATGAATAGAAGTTATAATGGTGTCGTGACAGTTGTCATCCATGGATAATTCCAGACAGCATGACGAGTCTTTAAAGACCACGATAGCCAGTCGCCCGAGAATTTCTTGCGGGATCCCACGCTCAGAGTCGTGTTACCATACAATGAAATTCCAGGCACGAGCGAGTGCCGTGCTGGCAGTCACGTGACAGATCTTAATTGATTGGCTGGGCGGAACCAAGTCACATGTTGTGACCTCAACTAGAGCCGAATTGCTCGATTAACTCATCAACCAGTTGCCATATGCCGCTGTCGAGACAGACAAGATGAGTCAAGCCAAGCTGTGCTTTAACAATGCATGAAAAAAACAAATCACACGTGCTGTATTTCCAAGGAACATCATAGATGTACAAGTAATGACATTCCCCCTCATTCCAGACACATACATAACCACGCTTGAATGCATAATCAATCACTTATAACTTTAAATAAGGGCCAATCAAACATCTGAGACAAAGAAGAGATATCGAGGTCGGAGAAAAAGAAAGAGGTGGGGTCTTGTTTATGTCCCAGCACACCTAGCGATAGCTTGGCTGAGCTGACATAGCCCAATGAACCCTGGCACAAAGTTTCTCAGTCCTGGTCATCCTCGCCCCAGCGTGCAGTGCTGACCCGCTCAGCGTGCCTCTGAGTTTCCACCTCCATTTGCACGCATCTCTGGCAATGATGTCTTACCCCACGCACACCGGGAAAGATGACGATAGCGCGCACAGACTATTATTCAGGGCGCCAAGCCAAGTCCAGTACAGACAATTCTTTATCTCTCTCCCGAGGCTGAACACGGCAAGTCAACCCCTGACAAAAGAGACGAGTAAAAGGCCAAATCGATGACGAACTGGGCAAGTCGAATGGGGCAAGTCACACTCAACACCTGATCCAAAGATGAAAGGCGGGCCATAAGGATGAAACAAACGCAGACAGCTCGTGTGCACCCCACCCCTTTATTGCGCATCCCCCCCCCTTCCTTCCCCATTGGATGAGTTACAGGGATCAGGGGCTCCCTTGTCTTGTGATTGGCATGCCAGATGACTTGTGTTTGGTGGGATCTCCAGATTGTCTCTGTGGATCGAGGGTGTGTCGGGTTTCTGTTGTTGGTTTTGGCGTGCTGTCATGGGCTAATGATGATTTATTAGATATCTGATGTGCAAAACCAGATGTGCAGGATGTGGGCCAGCTGGTTTTAACTGGTTCTGAGTGTTTTCAAGGGATTTGAGAGAGGGCTCAGAGGTGTTTCTGCGCTGAGATGCCTCATACCTCATACCTCATATCTTTAACCAGGTTCGGAGTTCGACTGACCCCACAGAGAAAACAAGGCAGTGTGGCACAGTGGCTGCACAGTGATCCTATTTTATCGTTGCTTGGGATTTTGGCATTAAACTGGCATGTTACAGTCTATTAATGCAATCATTGTGTAGATTGGGATGGAGTGTGCAAAGCACTAAACCTTGCTTAATGTGGAGAATGCTGGTTCTTGAGGAAGAGCTGGGCAGATTTGGTAATGTGCACTCCACGTATTGTACCACAGGGAGCACCATCATAGGCTTCAGTCGACACTGGCAGCCAAGGGATGTCACCACGAGCACTGTCTAATGCTCAAAACACACGTCTATGGGCATCACAGGAGATATGCTTCAAGATCCGAAACAGAGCGAAGGCTTCACAAGTTTGCCGCAAGCTTATACCAACTAGGACTCTCACACCAGATTCTCAAACCCTCATGCTGCAGACTCTCCAAGGCCCATGCCACAGGATCAGCAATGCCCATGCCACAGGCTCTCCATGCACCATGCTGCAACCTCTCTAAGCTCAACACTGCAGCCTCAAAAAACCCCATGCTACAGCCTCTCCATTCCCCATGCCTCAGGCTCTCCAACCTCCAGGCCACAGACTCTCCAACCTCCATGCCACAGGCTCTCCAAGCTCCATGCCACAGGCTCTCCATGTGCCATGCTGCAGTCTCTCTAAGCCCAACACCACAGCCTCTCCAAGCCCCATGCTAAAGCCTCTCCATGCCCCATGGTGCAGGCTCTCCAAGCTCTGGTTTTGTACCTGTGCCTTCACATCCTCTCTCTTCTGTCTTTTTTGTGACCACACCCTCTCTCCTTCTTGGTGCTACTGTCTTTTGTTTTATCTGTGTGTGCATCACATCTGATTCATGGAGCCAATATTCCGTTTTTGTCATGTCAATTATCTCCACATCATGACACAAACAATAACTGCATGAACCTACCACCTCCCACTCCGCTTCACTACATCATTCATTCTCCATCCCCCTGGGTAAAACAAACACTCGTATCAGAATAGTGCTGCAGTGTGGGAAATCTCCTCATAATAGATGAAACATGAAATTAACTGAACATTTCAAGCTGTGCATTTTGCTATTTTGTGCAGTACTTATAATCTAGGCTTTCATAGCACATGTCCCCATGCCTTCCCCTGAATGGTTGTTGGAACAAACCTTTGCGACACTCTTCAACATCATTTTTGTCGATGAGCAGGAACCGAGGTGACTCGGGACACCATGGCAGAGTACAGATCTGAAGAAGAGCTGGGATAGCCGTAATGGAAAGAATCAAAGGCCATCCTCCAGGCCAGCCAAGGATCTCCCTGGAAAGGTAAGGTAAAAAGCCACAACGATTCATGACACTCCCTTGTGGAAAATTGCATGAATTCCAAACCTGTATTCACTCGGGAAAAATTCTGCAACATCCAAATAGAATTGCTCGCGCCTTGGCGATGTGCATTGAAACGGTGTGTTTGGGAAACGTTCATCTCCATGCTCTGAGTCATATCTCCGTCTTTCATCACTACTTTGGTCTTGGTTTCTGTTAGTTTCACCAAAACCAAGGATTGTTAAATTGACTGATGTCCAACCGGCAGGAGGGTGTCATCAAAACTTACATTTCAAAGATGAAGCACATTGCACACAGCACTGCACACAGCATAGCACCTAATGACTGGCCCTTCCTTCTCTGCTCCATTCCAACTCTGCTTTACCATTCATATATACTCAGACCAATAACATTTTGCAAAAGCCCCTCCTTGCACAAATGACAAAACCACTCTGGTTTTTTATGACCAGAAGCCGCCAGCAATTGCTCGTTACCACAAAGTGTTAGCTCTTATACGAGCCTCTAGATTGCATTAAAAAAAACACCACAAAAATAAATAAATAAAACCCCAAAGGTGGTTCAGTATCCAGAAGTAACCGCAAAATTCCCAAACTCTCACGATCTTTCCACAGAGCTTAAAGTCGAACTTGGAACCTTTTTGTTCGACTGAGCTTTCACAATGAAACATCTCGCCCAAACAAACATGACAGAGTCATGAATGTATAATAACCATTCATTTCATATCGAAACATAAGTATACAAAAGTGTTAACACTGGACTGAACCAAACTCCACTGAACAATCACTCGTAAAGAATTTTTCACAGTTACTGGGATTTACATAATTTGTGATAGTTAGGGTATTCCACCTTGTTTACTTCACCCAATACCATCCATCCATCCATTGGGACCATACTCTGTGCAGAGCATTAGTGCTGCCAAAGCAGTCTCCTTGTCTATTGGACACAATCCTGGACGGGTCACAACTCCGACACAGGATACCAGCAAGCTGGCACTCATTTTGCCGACCTCGGAAGGATGACAGACAGAGTCAACCCCACCTGGTATTAATTCAACAGCCGAGTGGGATTTGAACTCAGGATCCCAAGCTCACCACCCTAACCATTAAGCCAATACCATGACCACGACATAATGTATCCATGCACTGCTTCAACACTCGGTTCAACGCATCCATACTTTGATTCATCATACGTACGGTATATGTTCTTAAGAACATCTCTTGATACCCTTCAATTTCCCATTGAGCTTTTCTACCTCTTCCTTGAGGGCCACTATCTTTTGCCATACTGCTGACCTCACAACAGAATGGGGTTCAGCTCCTTTTTCTGAAATCGTTGAGTCAAATCTGCCTTCCATTTCACTCCCAATTATTGGAAGCTTTCTCTTAATTCTGGATTCCATACCCCTCCCGATTTGAGTATACATTTGACCCAAATGTCCATGGATAACAGACCTTTCTGACATTTCAATTGTAGCCTCCACAAGTTCATGCTTTAACAGCTTAATTTCTTCAAATGGCTCCTTTGTGTGTTATTACTTTCGCAGTGACTGGTGCTGACGAATGCTCAAGTTCCCCATTTTGTTCATTTATCCTTGAATCCATAAGAGCATTTTGTTCATCCATCTTGGGATTAAAAGTAGAATTCTGTTCCTCAATCCCAGCCTTCAAATGATCCATCATCGTATTTAAATGAGCATTTTGTTCATCGATTTTTTAATTTAAAAAATGTCATTTGAAACACCTGCGTCTTGAGGCCACTGCACACGAGCTGACACCATGCAACAAGACTGTCTGTGACAGTTTAGTCTGTGAAAGTCTTTGATGATCATGGAATGTGCAGCGATTGATGAGCGTTGTCAACAAGGTTTATAAGTACATCAGCGATCATCGTAAAAGTTGAATATGTTCAACTTTTATAACGAGTTTTTGGCAATAGTCATACATTGATATGTAGTGTGCTGCAGTCTACGTTGACCATGGCACAATGTATTCACCAATTAAACTTCACCTTTCAGCGACTTCTGTCTTAGCGTCGATACAGCAGATTTTTTGTCAGAAGAAAAGAGGCCCAGCTCATAGATTTGTGGTGGGATCATGCCTGCCTTTATGACGAAAGCAGTAAATCATATTCAAAGCAGAATGCCAAGTCCGAGGCAAATGGAGAAAGAGCGTGGATGTGGATATGTGTGTGTGTGGTGTGTGTGGTTATAATTAATGCTCAATACTTGTTTATATTATAGTAATGCATTAGCTGTGGCCTAAACACTCAACGTTATTGCGACTCGCTCCGCAGCAGAGATGGGACCCGAGAATGTTGTGTTTCTCCTCGCTATCCATGCAGTGACATGCTCCACTTCCTCATTACAGAAGGATGGATGCATCAGGTCAGGTCAGGTCAGGTGTGGGAGCATGCGCAGGAGCAGCGCGTCGCTGCGTCCACTTTCTGCCGGTACTCCAGGGGCTTCCATCTGGCCATGCCCCAGGCAGATCCCTCAAGCCGATGAACCTGCTGCAACCACAAGGCACGTGGTCGGACCATTGACCTCCATCACTCACGAGGCTCCCTTGCTGAGAGAATCTGGTGAGCAGGATCAGTGTCAGGAAAATGAGCCACATGTCCATACAGCCACGGCTTCTGCTCAAATCTCATTTGAGTCTCTCTCAGCAACCGCTCGTTGGACACAAAGTCTGACCGGAGATAGCCAAGGATTCTCCGAAGAGATCTGGTGCCAAAGGAATTAAGTCTCCGTCTCAGATCCTTGGTCAGAGTCCAAGTCTCACATCCATAGAGCAATACTGGAAGCACCAAGGATCTGAAGACTCAGACTTTCGTCCTCATGCACAGGTACCGGCAGCGCTACACCAATGATCCAATGAATCCATGAATCCCCAGGCCCGACCCAGACATCTGTTTACCTCTGGCTCACAGCCAGCAGACATGAATATCACTACCAAGGTAAGTGAATCTCTCTGTGACATCAACATCCTCACCACAAACAGGTCCAGACAGGATAGCAGTTTCCAAGATGTCATTGAAAGCCTGGATCTTAGTTTTGACCCAGGAAACCCATAATCCCAGCGGCTCAGACTCCTCATTCAGCACCTCGAGGGCCCCCAAAAGGATATCTGGAGTCTCTGAAAAGATGACTGCATCATCTGCGAAATCAAGGTCAGAGATCTTGACATTACCAATCGATGCATCACAACTTGATCTCTCCGACATCCTCCCCAGAATCCAGTCCACACAAGTGCTGAAAAGTGTGGGGGCCAGTACACACCCCTGATAAACTCCAGTACCAACTGGAAATAAGTCAGAGATGGTACCACCACGTCTAACAGCACTCCCAGTACCAGAGGAGAGTTCGGACATCAGATCGATCAGTTTTGGTGGCACCCCACGAAGACTTAGAGTTCTCCAGAGGGCATCCCAATTAACTGAATCAAACACTTCACAGAGATCAATATAGGCTGCAAGCAGCCCCTGCCGACACTCTCAACTGCATTCGGTGAGGACCTGAAGAGCAAGGATACGATCAATCGTTGACCTCTTTGGTGTAAAGCCTGACTGCTCTTGATGCTGGTGCTCAAGCAGATGGTGGCAAACCCTATCAAGAATTATCCGAGTGAAGACCTTGCCTGGCACTGAGAGCAGCATGACCCTCGGTAGTTGTTGCAGTCTTGACTATCACCCTTCCCTTTCCAGAGAGGGACAACAAGGCCCCTCTTCCAGTCAGTTGGAATGATGCTTGTGTTCCAGGCAGAGCACAGAACTGCATGCAACAACATGAGTGCAGCATTTCCACCAGCCTTGAGAAGTTCAGCATGGATGCCACAGATCCCTGGAGCTTTACCCTGTTTCAACCGGTTCACAACAGCTTGTGTTTCCACAAACGAAGGTGGACCACAGTTGATTGGAGGGTCAGCAAGAGGGATTGTAACACACCAAACATCCAACTCGACAGCAGGTGGATCAGCCTGGTACAACCGCTCAAAGTAAACGGCCCAGCGGGCCTTCACTTCTGACTCCTCTGTCAAGAGCCTACCACCCTCTGCTCTAACTGCAGTGCACCGAGGGATGGGCTTGGACGAACGCAATGTGCGAATTCCACTGTAAGCAGTCCGAGAATCACTTGACCACAGGTGATGCTCTACCCCCTCACAGATTTCTCACACATAGGCCTCCTTGTCCTCCTCAGTGCACGAACAGTTTTAGGCCTCAGCTCCCTGAACAACTCAGCTCTGCCATTCAGCCTGGTTCTGCAACTCCGGTCAATGGTATCCAGTGTCCCTTGACAGATAAAATTCTTCTTCACCCTCTGGCGAGTTCAAAGACATCCACCGGCAACATCAAGGGCAGTGGTCTTGAAGGCACTCCACAACTCTTCAGGATTCCCCAAAGCACGGAGACCCCCCCCAAATGTCCACTCATTATGTTCGCAAATTCCTCAGCGACCCTCTCATCCTTGAGCTTGTCAACATCCAGCCAAGGCAGGGATGGTACCATTCTCCTGGATTTAAGGTGCAACTTAAGAGTTGCTCCAACAAGCCAGTGGTCAGTATTGAGGAACTCAGCACTCCAGCAGACCCTGCAGTTCTGGATCCTCCTCCAACGACCATCAACGAGGACATGGTCAATCTCCTTTGCCACAGGGCCAGCTTGGGAATATAAAGTCCAGCGATAAGCTTGTGGGCGCTGAAACCGTGAACCGGCCACCCTAAGTCCATCACTTCTTGCAAAGTCAAGGAACTTGGTGCGATTCAGGTTCACAGTTCCAGACCCATGGGGACCAACACATGTCTCATAACCATCCCTATCAGTTCTAGTTGATGCATTGAAATCCGCCAAGACGAGAAGTGCATCTCGCCTGGGGCACTGATCAACCACAGACTCGAGTGTGGCATAGAATGCATCCTTCACGGTGAGATCACTCACCTCCGTCCGAGCATATACATAGACCACTGAAACGACACACAAGGAGTGATGAATCCTTTGTCTCATCATACGCTAGTTGACCAATGTTACCTCAATTATCACTGGAGTCAGTTTATTGGACACAGCTACAGCAACTCCTTAGGCATGGTAACCATCAAAGCGACCAGACCAGTCGTAGGTGTAATCACCCCCCATGATCTCACCACTATCCGGTCTCCGAACCTCAGAGAGTGCTGCAAGACCAATGTCCAAATGCTTGAGCTCAGATGATAACAGAGACAGGTGATCATCCTCTCTTAGCGATCGGACATTCCAGGCACTCATCCGAAGGGACTGCCTCAGGTTAACCGAAGGAGTCCACCGTCTGGTGGACGACACCTCAGCACCACCCCGACACACTCTCCCGCAATCTGACCCGGGAATGTTACCCCCTTGTTTCCCTCTTATTATCAAAGATT
>NC_140976.1:64998989-65221489 GCF_056783735.1 Eptatretus burgeri | reverse complement strand
CCCTGATGTCCTTAGACAGCTCTCTGGTCTTGCCCATTGTGGAGAGGTTGGAGTCTGATTGATTGAGTGTTGACAGCTGTCTTTTATGCAGATAACGAGTTCAAATAGGTGCAGTTAATACAGGTAATGAGTGGAGAATGGGAGGGCTTCTTCAAGACAAAACTAACAGGTCTGTGAGAGCTGGAATTCTTACTGGTTGGTTGGTGATCAAATACTTATTTCATGCAATAAAATGCAAATTAATTATTTAAAAATCATACAATGTGATTTTGAGAATTTTTGTTTTAGATTCTGTCTTTCACAGTTGAAGTGTATCGATAAAAATTACAAACCTCTACGTGCTTTGTAAGTGGGAAAACCTGCAAAATCGGCAGTGTATCAAATACTTGTTCTCCCCACTGTATATATATATATATATATATATATATATATATATATATATATATATATATATATATATATATATATATATATATATATATTCCTCTCTGACTCTGAGGTATGTCCAGAATACCAATGGCAAGGATCTCCATTTCCTCTGGAGTTTCGTTCACAGGAACGCTGTTTCTGGTGTGTTCCATCCCGTCAAGCTGCTGAAGTTCGTCATCATCTTCTCCACATGAACCAAGCCATGTTCTGGGCTTTTTGTGCCGTACTGCTCACAGAACAGGCTTTGAGGTGGATCTCACCATTCACACTCTGGACTTCTTCCTCCTCACTGGATCACTGGATCACCGGACAAGCTTTTAGGACACCAACGACGACCAGCTATAAGCTCCTTTCTCCACACAGGACATGGCTTTCTCCCCACTCGTCTCGTGCGAACCTCTCTCTCATTGGTCCACATCCGATGTGGACTTACAAAGTCCATGATGCAGCTTGTGGGAAACTGCCATTGCTTCTGAGGGGACTTCAACAAAGCCCCCACCGCACCCTTGGCGCATGAAAGACACCACATGTGCCCTCTGGCTCCTCTCTGCACTCTTTACTGTACATCGTCTGTCCTGTGTGCCACTGCATCAAGCACACGAGATGTGCCGTACTTTATTATGTATGGGAAAAGTGTTGCACTTCATACCACGGACATGCATGCGAGAAGGGACAAAGTCCGATGTGGTGAAGGTAATCCGATCGGCCCGTAGGATTAATGACCACAGGCGGACCAAGGGATGACCGACCGGTTGCGGGGTTGAAGGTACGACCAATGGGGTGAAGAAGGGATTGTAGAATTGAGATTTTGTGAAGGGGATTTTTGGTGCACTGAGAAAGGCAGAGGGGGTATTGTTGGAACGGACTGATGGGGGTTGAAAGTCGCATGGAGGGGAGGGGGGTGACATACCGATGGGGGTATTGGAAGAACGATTGAAAGGAGCAGAGGGAGGAGGGAAAACATTACACCGAGAAAAACACAAACCAACCTCAACGCATACCACTCCAAACCCTTAGACAAGGGGCTAAGGTCTACCTGCACATAGACTATTGAAATAACTCATCCTCGGGTTGCCTACATGTCCATGTATGCTCTCCCCTGGGGTGCTTTTCCAAAACCATCACAATATAATGCTTTAAGAATAGTCATGACTGTTTAAACTTTAAAGGATTCAAAATTACCGCCTCCATTGAAGGTGGATGGAGGTTGTTTTCACCCCTGTTTGTTTGTCTATGAGCAGAATATCTCAAAAAGTCAAGGTCAGATTTGGCCAAAATTTGGTGGACACGTTGGATGTGAGATAAGGATGAATTGATTATATATTGGTGAAGATCTGATGCCAGATCCGAGATTTAAAACGTTTAAAAGTGTTTCTTCACCTTTGAGAGATGACCCTAAAATGGTACATATATATAGCATGATATTTACCCTGCACACGTGAAGCGAAGAGCAAGGAAAAGCAATTGGTTCATGTCCGTCCGTCAGTCTGTCTGTCTTGTCAGTTTATGATCGAGGAACAATTTATTTAAATTGAATGTTATATTTTGAACATGAATCGGAACATGAAGAGGAAGACAAGTTTTACTGTACCCTGGCTCAGAATTGGGCGAGGTCATATTTTTACTGTATCTCCCTGCCTGGCAGTCAAACAAAATTGAAAATCATTCCAAACAGGAAACATACTGTTTTTAAGGACATTATAAAGGACACAAACAACAGTCATGGACAACTAATGTGACTTGTTGGATAGGGTGATGTAATAGCCACTGAGGGAAACGGCAGTAAAACCCAGAAATAATTTATTTATATGCTTCTACACCTCATTAAAATATTATTAGTCTCGCCCTAAAGGGGATGCAATACCGTTGCGGGCCGGGTATCGGCGACGAGCACGACTGCTAGATGGAGCTGCAGTCAACTCCACCGAACACCCGGAATTTATAGGTCGTCACCCCGGACAACTCTGGAGCTGACGGGTCCCTTAACGGACCGAAGATCGCCAATATATAGACCACGTGGGGTAGGGTCAATTGCCAATTTTAACTTACCTGAATACCCACATCGTCCAAACTACCGGGGAAATTCACCCTCGACAGCCCTCGTACGAGTCGAGCCGTTAGCGTGCCCGACCCGTGCGCAACCCGAGCGGACGGTTGCCAAAGTTCCGTTGGTCTAATCGTACATTTACAGTGGCAACAGCATTTATAATTCACCAACACGCGCCACGCTAAGCCAATGGAAGAAACACAGCAACAAACTGATACATTTAACAAATGTATTTATTTATAATGGGGCAGGGGAGCATGCAAGAAGGCAGAGTTAACCGAATATAGAAGGAATAGCAATTTATGTACAAGCACTTATGCAGTTTTACTGAATAGACTGGCACCACAAACACACACACACACACACACACACACACACACACACACACACACACACACACACACACACACACACACACACACACACACACACACACACACACACACACACACACACGTACACCCAAGAACCGGTGGCCACAGCTTTTATTGAGGCCAACAACTCTGAGGGAAAGGCGAGCTGAAGACCAGAGCATGCACTCGGACCTGTCCACCTTGTGTGGTCTTCGAGCTGGTGGGATGGTGGGACTCGGACCTTTCGCGTATGAGGCGAACGTGATAACCACTCGTGTCAGGCAAATGCGATCTCCACTCGTGTCACCCGTTTCTCTCTCCTTGTTCACCGACAGAGACACGGCGCGCAACCCTTGTGGTTCTTGTGGAGGAAGGATCTCTTAAGCAAGCTCTTCCTCTGGTCCGATCGCGCCGCCACGTTATTCACCCTGTCCAGGGGGGAAGAGGCCGCTTCCCCCCTCTCCGCTCTCCCTCACTGGACGGTTTTGGCGTGCAGAATCGCTCGTCGCCCTGTCATTGGCCAAAAACGAGCGGCAAGTCCGTCGATTGGCCCGGGGGGCGTGGTGACGTCACGCGGACCGCCTTTCTCACTGTCGCAGGGTCTGATTGGCTGAGCAGCGGCCACCCGTCTCGTAGCACGCTGATTGGTCGAGGGCCGCCGCGAGGCTCCTCCTTGAACTCTGCCCACCATGGCGTCGGCCAGAGTGAGGTGAAGGTGAGGGTGATGCTGGCGTTGTTGTAGTTTTGAGGATTTAAAAATAAAAGAAAACCCTGACTATCAAAGTAACTTCACAGCACATGTACATTTATTCACCCATTAAACAAGGGACAGGGACTCTTACTAAAAACACATACTTACCAATATAACTGTTCTATAGGACCTGTATGTTTGTGTGCACAAGGCTTCCAAATTCATAACAATACTATTGCAATTAGTGGGTTTTTTTTGTATACATTGTAGAGGCTCATATGAGAGCTAACACATAATGTACAACAACGGGGGGGGGGCAGGAGGGGAGGGAGAGGGAAGGACAAAACAGTGAGGAACAGAGACACGAGGAGATCTGTGGAAGGGGAAGGGGTTGGGGGGGGGATATCTCACCAAGAAGTCGATTGTTATCTCCATAATTTGGGTTTTTGTAGGTGGAACAGAGTCCTCCCAGGACTCGAAGTATCCACCTTCATTTTGGTGAAGGATTGTGATTCATGGGCTAAGTTGTGTTGTTCTCAGAGTTTTGTTCGGAGTGGTCTTTTCAGGATCTTCCCTGATCCCCAGACAGCCTTCAACTGTCGTTCGTTTGTGGTAATGTCCCCAGGGATGGTTTGTTGGATCTTTGTGAGGTTCTTTATCATTCCCGTTGCTCCAATTATCACTGGTACAATTTTGGCGTTCTTCAGCTTCAAAGATCTTTTCATTTCATTCCTGAGGTCTTGGTATTTGGTCATTTTCTTGTTTCTGTGTTATTTAGACCAAAATCACTGTGTACTGTGTCCTCAGTTAGCAGCATGCCTTATTTTCCTTTTTGTATCTGAGTACTATGTCCGGTCGCAGTGCTTTATTTTCTGTGTTCACGCTGGATGCTATCTCATCAGGTTGTACGTGAGCATTATCTCCTTGTTTTCAATGATTGCTTTGATTTGTGTTTCCATGAGTTTTGTGGAATGTGGATATTGAAATTTCTGCAGTTGTGCAGGTGGATTAATCTCCATTCCTTGCTGTGCCTTTGTGTGCACAACTGTTCTGACATGAGTTTTTTTTTTACATCCTGAAAAGAGGTGACTCATGCTTCCTGTTTCACCTTGCAAAACCTACACTTGTTGGATTGCCTCAGTCCGGCGATTTTCTTAAAGCCAAACGTGTGGTGTCCTTGGTCTTGGGCATTTATTATGATTCGTTCTCCATCCCAATTGAGCTGATCTCTTCTTAGCAATTCCAGTGATCCTTTGTCTATTCCCAATCTGTCCAACTCATTTTTTATATTTCCTTGCTCTTTTGACTTTCTCCCAGTTGTCACTATATATCTGTTGGTATTTTGTGTTGTATTTTAATTTTGTCTTTTTTGCAATCCTTGGGGCTGTATTTGTTGCTGTTTCAATTCGGTGCACGACATCTTCTAGATTATCATCTCATTCAGAGATGATCAGGATGCACTGATTTTTGTCGAACATTTTGTGGATCATGAGGAGTTGCCTTGTCCTAATGTCTAATTTTTTGATTTCCGCTTGTGGCCAGTTTACGATTCCACAGTTGTATTGGAACACTGGTCCAGCTAGTTGGTTATGGCTTTGATTTTGTTCCTTGGGGACAGGTATGTTTTCAGGATCAGCCTCGTTCTCTGCAGGTATTCTTTGGTAATTGTTTTGTACATTTTTTATGACATATTTGGTGGCCCTCTTCTGCTCCAAGGTATTTGTAAGATGCTTCATTGTCTAGCTCCTCTGTTGTTGTATCTTGGTCGATTTTTATGTTGTCCGTTTTTGTTGGTCTACCTTGTACGAATGTGTACTTGGCACACTTAGAGCCTAAACTCCATTTGGGTGTCATTGAAGGACCGTTTCACGAATTTCACTTGTTCTGCCAATTTTTTGTCATTTGGTGCAAAGAGTTTTAAATCATCCATGACCAGTAGATGTGTCACCTTCTTATTTATTTGGATGCTCTTTTATTTGGTTGTTAGGGTGTAATCGTGTCCTTACTCATTAATGATGTCACTTAGTCCCCATGGAGAATATTTTATTATTAACTCTGATATCATGGGTTGCATGGTAAAGCAGCCATATTGGATAAAAAGGAAAACATTCGGACATCACTTTCTCCAAACCCACTCAACGGAAAATATTGAAACTTAGCATATGTCATTAACTTCCAGTGGGGTATATAGGGTGATAACGATGACATCATTGGAGAAGTGGTATTCCAGCCATAATTTATCAAATTTAAATCCTTATCCGAAAAATCTGAAACTTCGTATATCTGATCTTGGACCCATGTGAGTGTAGAATTAAATTTATGACGTTCATAGCCCATGCCGAGAAACTTTGTGACATCAAAGGGTGCATGGATGATACGGGTATATGGGCCATAATAGCAGTTGGCCGAAATAGTAACATATTCAGTTAACGATGGTATTTTTGTTCAGAATGAACATGCGAGGCGAGATTATACGCTCTATGAGTGTCGTTCTAGTTTAAATTGAATTATAGAATTGAAGACTGTAGAACACAAATGCCCTTCATAATATGTCCAGGAACGATGCAATATATTGAAATATAGCATGAGAGGGCGTGACGTGTATCAAGGTCAAGAGGATGCCGCCAATATGGCAGTGTACGATGATGATTGCCTCTGCATCCTATGGTGATCAATAAAGCCTCCATCTCCTGAATTGCGACTCAACGTCGTCTTACTAAAGTGCATAATGGTGCTTGGTGTACAAGACTGCTTCAGTAGCACTAAACTTCAGGATTTTCTTCAAAATCATTATTTTATTAAAATTGAAGTACAGGAGGGCCTTTGCTGTTCATGGGTTTCCCTTTCGTAGATTCGCTCTATCACGATGAATTTATTGATGCAAGCTTTGCAGATTGCAATCAATGCGTTCGAATAATCGTGGGTTGGCGAACCCTTTTCCACATTTATTCACCAAATTAACATGGGCAGTCAACACAATAACCCCCTCAAATCCTGCAACATCATCATCACCATCATCTCCATAAACTAATCTTTATCGTCGCCATCAACATTGCCGTTAATGGATTAAGTTTATCATTATTATTGTTAAAGGTAAGTTTCATGATCTTAATAATTTAAGAAAATTAACTTTATGATATGGGCTTAATGCAGGAAAATAAGCCTGTTGTTGCCTTAATGGTTAAGGTGGGAGGCAGTCTTCAGGTCTTGAGTTTGAGCCCCTGTCGTGCCGTTAAACAACACCATGGTGGGTTAACTCGCCCTGTCATCCGTCTGATGTCAGCAAGATGAGAACCAGCTTACCAGGAAACAGGGGGTACTGTATCAGTGGCACCGCCGTGCTCCCAACAGTGATGCAACCAGCAGCCATAGGTTGCAAACAAAATAACTAGAACAGCACTGGGTGGAGTGCAAACCTCTGCCAGGCTGATCAGTTTACGTTTTGTATCCCACTGATAGGCCGGGTCTGGATCCAGACCTTCACCAAAATGTAATCGGCTTATTCTCGTCACCTAACCAACTCATCCACAAAGTTTTGTATTAACTCGTCCGCAATGTTTCGAAACATCATGCAATATAACTGTTTTGGGCCCATCTCTCAATGGTGGAAGGATCACTTAAAAATTTAAAAACTTATTGCATCCGGATTCGGATCTTCACCAAACTGAAATAAATTCTTCCTTATCACACAACCAACCTGTCGACTAAGTTTCGTCCAAATCCGTGCACAACTTGTTGACATATCCTGCTCACAGACAAACAGATAGGGGTGAAACAATAACCTCCATCCACCTTGGGTGGAGGGGGTAATTTCCGTTACAAAGATGAAACAATACGTTTAAAACAGTAGCAAAGCAGTTTTCACCACAATTGATGCCAATGAAGAATCGTCCCAAAATGATGAGCTCGTATAAATGGAGTGGTTGACTCACTCCCATGATGGTCGCCGCCAGCAAAGCCAGGAAATTGTTGGCAAGTAGAGCTTTTTTCCTGCCATTCATCAAACAGACAGAAGTGAGTGTGACACAATGATTGTTTCATCATCGACAATCGAAATAATCCTTTTTATCATGAGAACTCATACCGGCAGTATTTACCTAAATACCATGTACGAAATACACGACAAAGTTCATCGGAAGCATGAAGGGATAACATGAGAGGGAAAATAAAGTGAACGGTCAGCAAAATTAACTGAACAAAACGACAAGTAAAGTTAGCAAGACATAATGGGACGAGTTGGAGACATGATAAAGTTAATGAGCTACAAGATGTTCGGTACAAGAGTTTGTGATAGACACAATGAAGTTTGTGAGAAGCTTGACCGAGTTAGTGACATGAGCAAGGGTCATGAGAGGGCCAAAAAAGTTAATTGTGAGATGATGAAGTTAGTGAAGCCATGGATTATACGGTGCCCCCACGTTACCTGCCGAGTTTCGAGGCAAGAGGCCCTGTTAAGAAGGAACCCAAGGCACCCCCTGCTGTGTAGATGGAGACCATCACTGACCACAAAAGTGTGATCAAGTTCTCATCGATAAACATGCCGTAGCGCTCGCAATAGGTGTTGTTGATAAAGTTTTTAATGTCCTAGGTGGTGGGAAGAGAAGTCCAGTAAACACTGTATTTTATTGTGGTTGGGGTGAGGAGTGGGGTGTTGTTGGGTTCATGATAACATTGAGCATCCCATAGTGCCCTGGCAATACACCATCCCACGGTGTCACCATGGTCTGCCATTATTTCTCAGACTGGCTGTGGCCTTGTCAAGAAGGACAAAAGAGTGTGTTTGAGGGAACACCGTTTAAATGAAAGCTCGAGCTGAAATATCACATTATCTTTACACAAACTGCACATTGTCAGATTTGTCATTAATTCGGTGCTTCAATCTCATCGTGACCCTGACTTAAACTCGTTATGATTTATCACACCGGGTGTCACGTACCCATGTTGGCGCGTTCATGACAGAGATGTTGAAGCCGTACTGGAAAGTTCCACCAATGCCCGTTGCCGATGCCAACAGCAATAAGTGGAGAGATGGAACCTGCAAAGGGACAGGTGCCAAGAAACAGAACATCACGAGTTTGCTCATTGAAAATCTTTTTAAAACATACCAAGTACAAACACATGAGACGGGTAGGTAATGGATGAGTTCTTGCTTTTATTACGAAACAATACACAGAAAAATGTTCTCCATCCGTGGTATTTGTTCGGTAAAGAAAGCAACAGTCGTTTTCATCATTAATTGAGCAAAGTGAAATATTAAGATAAGTTTGCTAAACATTTTTCTCAATTATTGTTCACACGATACCTGCAACAACCCCATAGTAAATGTGAAATTAAACCAAAATATATTGCACAGCGTGCAAGGATAACACCCAAGTTTTCTTCACTTATTGTGGAATTTTCCAAAAATTCTTTATTATTTCTCCAATGTTATTTTTTTTATTTTCAAAACTGACTTTTAAAATTTCCAAAATTTTTTTGATATCACAAAGTTATTTTGGAATTAAAAAAAAATATATTTAGCAAATTTTGCAATTAAAAATTGTTTTTTTCCAAAGTTGTTTTGTACTTTTGATAAAGTTTTTTCCTAATTTTTTTTTGGAATCTTCCAGTTTTTTCCCCAGGTTATTTTTTAATTTGCCATAATTTGAATCCAAAGTTCTTTTTGATTTTTCCATTCGTTGCGGCCTGCAGCGCACCAAACCAACATATGGAGAGAGCAGCTGGATGACCAAGCAAAGAAGAGACTGATCAGAGAGTCCACTGTCCAGGCCCCCAGTAGGCCCCAACAATAGGAAGGGTTCGACCAAACACAACCTTCCGATAACTATACTGCAAATGGAAACTCCAAAATAACCACCCTCTCCTCCTGTACATAAACTTCCTGGTTCCTTCCTCTCACCCACAGCCAATCACAGGTTTTATACTCATGGGTGGAACCATTGGGTCTAATTCTGGGGGAGGGGTGGGGGGACAAGAGGAAGAAGGTCACAGACTAACATATTTAAAAAAAAATTTTTCCCATTTTTTGGAACTCAAGGTTTGAACTCAGGACCCAAAGATCCTCAGCCAACCAGCTTAATCGTTAATCCACCACAAGTCATACACAATCAGGAGATTTACCCAAATATATGTCTCAAACACAAAGTTATCTTCAAAACACTTCAGGAGTCTGCATGGACATGGACATCATGGAAATGTATCCAACGGACGCATCATCTATCAAAGTTCATTTGTCTCAATATAATGATTATTATTTTAGTGTTCCAGGACATCACATATAGACAGTGACACCAGACATGTGCGTAGCCTTCCCCAAATCTATTTCTAGATTTCAAGTCCCTCCAATCCCTATTTGTTGCAGAGCCATACTCAACCCTATATTTAATCCAATGATTTATAGGATTATGTGCAGCTGCTCTTTCATGGCATTTCAAAGAATGCATGGCTGGATGAACTATACTGGCACTTGTCCGACATTCCACCGACTCCCCAAACTCTATAACAATTCATTTGCAGGGTTCTCTTCTCTCTTGATGTGATTTTTGATGATCAGGGTCTGCGCTGATTGCAGTCTTCAGAGTTAATGCTGATGTTCCCCACGGTTGATGATCAGGACCAATAAAATTATCTTGAAGGAGGTGCCCACTGTCTGACAGCCAATTATCATTCCTTTTGGAACTCGGTTTTGGGTGGATGTCTCCCTCCTGCAAACAGTAGTCCCATGACTTTTAGAAGTACAGTGTATGGCCAGCCATACTTGACGTTACCAATGTCTCAGTTGTCAGAAAGGAATTTTAAATGGATTCAGATTGAAAACTTGATGGAGTCTAAAAAGTTTGTTGTGCAATCTTTGAACATTATGGTTCCAGATTGCAATTAACATTCATTTTTTTTATATCGTTGAACACCCATGACGTCACAATCCTGGAATCAATCTTAAAAAGGGATGAGATTTATCTCAAATAATATAACTTTGAAACCAGTTTTATTCATACAGAAGAAAATGCTTCAAAGTTAGGCCACAGCGTGTCTTTAGGATCAGCAGTTTAAGATTTTAAACAGAATAGGAAATAATCCATGACATCTTTCAATCTTCTTTAATCCAAAGCCTGTGTAATACATGTGTAAATCTGTGTAAATCCTGCCTGTGTGAATCCCTGTGTAAATCCATCAAAGGGTAAGTAACCGAGAGGTTTATTACAACTTCATTGTAATTGTTTCTCTTTGTGGATTAATGTTACATGTGACATTAACATCGCGTGCCCTTTGTTTGTTTTGATTGTGAAACATTATTGATTTCGAGTCCATTGCTCAATTTTATAACTTTATCAACAGCTGAAGACCAGTTGGAATGTGCCATGAGGAAGCCCACTGGGAGATTAAAAAACACATTTGTGTTCACCCCTGGCCACCAAGCTACAAAGCCTTTATGATGCATTGAAAACTGGTGTCAACTTCCAAAAGGAGTTTCAAAATTTTTTTTTTCCCATTGAAGCCTCATATCACAACAAAACCAGACTCGGTGGTGTAACAGAGCGTCTGCTCCGAGTCTGCGAGGTTGTTGGGTCGAACTCTGGTCGAGTCATACCCAAGACTACAATGGTGCGTGCTGCTTCCTTGCTTGCTGCTCAGCATTTCAAAAAAGGACAGAACATGAAAAAAACAAAGAATTTTTGACAATGAAAGTGCAGGCTTAATGGGCCTAATGGGTGACTTCCTCCTCCGTCAAAGTTCCTTGCAAGGGAACTAATCTTATTATTATTATTTATGATAAACTAATAAATAAAATCCGTTGCTTTGCTGACAGGGATATGAATAGAGGGGAGGGAAGACAAAGAGAGGAGGGGGGGGTGAAGAGGGGAGGGGTAGAGATGAAAGGGGGGAGGGGAATAATGGAGGGGAGAGAGAGGAAGGGAGAGAGAGAAAGGGGGGAGGGAGGAGGGAGGGAAAAAGGAAGGGAGGGGAATGAGAGCAAGGAGGGAGATAAGGGGAGTGAAGAGGGTGAGGGGTGAGGAAGGTGGGAAGCTAGGAGGGGAGAGTGAGGAAGGTATTATTGATATAACCACCTCCAAACATAACCTCCACCTCCAACATAATAACCACCTCCAAACCACAACACAACCACCTGTGGGAACTTATCACAACCACCCATTGCTTACCACTTGATGAAAGTTGCAAGAAGGGTGAGAGAGGGAGTCGAGAGAGAGGAAGGAGGGGTAGGGGGGAGAGAGAGAGAGGAAAAACAAAGAGATGGGGGCAAGGGATGGAAGGAAGGAAGGATTGATGGATGAATAGAGGGATGGAAAGTGGATTCACAGCAAATTCCACCGGTGTTCATGAATTAATGAATGAATGAGTTCTCACTTGCTGTTCCCTCATCTGACATTACATTCCCTGCAGCATGTGCAATAAGCTTGGGTTTTGGAAACAACTCTCCCCTAATAACCTCTAAAGTACTCTACCAAAGGGTGCATCTCTAAGCGTGTCCAGGTAGTGGTCAGCATGAGCCCTCGGAGGTGAAGGCTACATTTAAAAGTTTTGCCAGATTTAACATCAGACAACAGAACACACATTTATATGTGTACTTCATTTACATTATCAATTAACATTGTCTTGAATGTCAATTTGTAATTTTATTTTCAAAAACACGACAACAGCTGTGATTAAAAAAAAAAAAGTCATTTACACCACCATCTACTGTATTGCCATGGCTTACAAACAACTGTTTGATCCATCCATCCATCTATCCACTGATCCATCCCTTCTATCCACTCCTTCCCTCCATCTTTCCTTCCATCCATCCATCTGTTGATAAGGAATGGCAGACTTGGCACCGCACGGCACCGTGGGGCACAACAGTGCAGAGTGACAAAACAGAGGGACAGTGCGGGCACTTTTGCAGTGCATCGCCATGGCTTGCAAACGAACATCCAAGCAGCTTGTCGAGCACTCGCCAAGTCGTTTAAGCACTCAAGCAAGCTCTCCAATGAAACGGTTGATAAGGAATGGCTGGCTTGGCAAGCGATTCGTGCTCGCTGATCGATCATATTAAACACCCTCCGGAATGTCAAACAATGTCTGAACTGGACAAATGAACACTTTGTTTTTTTTTTTAGCAGTCGGAACTGCTGCTAAGATCAATTTCACATTATAAATTTTGAAATGTGGCTCACATTAAGAGATTCTAGAGCTTATTACATGTGCGGAAATGAAATAAAGTCACAAACGCTGGCATCTCCGGGTGGTTATAAGCATTGCTATGTATCCAGCGATTCGTAGCTATGATGAACAGGCATTCGGTTATTTGAGTGAGGAAAGTGAAAAAAAACTTAATTGTAAATAAACTCTTGCGGTCTGTTCTAAGTCAAGGCATTGTTGAGCGGGTGAAACAAAATGGCAATTTAATACCCATCGAGGGAGAGCGAGATGGCCGAGGATCACCTGATGAAGGATATAATTAAACAAGACCGTTAATTATCTTCAAAAGGGATGTTTTAAGTCACTCAAACACCCAATTTTTACTCTTGCACTTTCTTGGAGGTTTCTTGGTATGCATGCAAAGTTTCAGGCTGCTAGGTTTCATGGTTTTGAAGTTATGGAGGAGACACTCACACACTGATGCACACAATTTATTATGACAGATGATACATCACCATAAGAAGCATCCTTTAAAGAACATTTTTCTCTTTTATTTTAAAAAAAAATTGTAGTTGCTTATTAGTTTAAAACCATCCATTTCGAATCACTCTGCAGATCTTCATTCTTCATTTGGTGGGTTGGGTTTGAGAGTTATAAAGAGTGTATTTCGGATAGATTGCCTGTTCTACATATTCGTGAAGGTGAACAATTTCATTACCATGCCAGTGTTAGCGAAACAAAGTTTTGAGTTCTAATTTCTTAAAACGTTTTTCCAACTCTTGCTTGTTGAAATGTAAAGGATCCACCTCTATGATCAATAATGATTATTTACATACCTTACAAAAAACAAATTAACTTCATTGTTTGTACTGTTGAGCAGGTCGTTTTCAAGGCAGACAAAGCAAATAACAGCCTTTGCTTACTCAGCCTCCCGTTCACCATTTCTCAATAAGTGCAAACATAACGGTTAAAGGCCAAAAGGAACAGCCTGTCTCCAAGGTACTAAGATGGCAGATTGAAACAATCATTATCATATTACACCAAGAAAATTCGAATCAGAGTTATGTTTCCATAAGCTGGAGATAAAAGGACTGGATGACTTCTGAGATATTACGTATCACATCACTCCCTGTTCACAATGTAATGTTTTACTCAAAGTTCACTAAAAGTTATCACAAGACTTGAATTCCATTCATTACATCATTATATTATTGTTCTTTGAGTAAAAATTTGATCTCGACATCCTCCACTGCTTATAAATCCATCCTGCTCTTTCCTCGATACTCCATCCTCAGCCTTCTGCATCCTATCTAGCATTATCTATCAGAACACCTTGCTTGCAATACACAGAAGAGTAACATATCTATCTATCTATCTATCTATCTCTCTCTGAGTGTCACATGCTGCTGAAGCAACTTCCTGAGCAAGGGTTATATTGGGTGGTTTGCCATTGCCTTGCCAGCTGTAATTAGGACACCACGGGATCTTTAACATCCACCAATTAATGTCGGCACACAGGACGCCTAGTTTAACGTCCATCAGAGGAATGGTACACCATTGAAAATTCACCCTGCCTGTGAAACACCAGGACAAATCATCTCCATGTGATCATATGAAACGAATAAACCATCTCCTGTGCATAAACCTCGAGGGCCCCCAAAAGCATATGCAGTCTCCACAGAGATGACTGCATCATCTGCGAAATCAAGGTCAGAGATCTTGACATTCCCAAATTATGCACCGCATCTTGATCTCTCCGACATCCTCTCAAGAATCCATCCATACAAGTGCTGGAAAGTGTGGGGGCCAGTACACACCCCTGACGAACTCCAGTAGTAACTGGAAATAAGTCAGAGATGGTATCACCACATCTCACAGCACTCTCAGTACCAGAGTAGAGTTCAGACATCGGATCGATCAGTTTTGGGGGCACACCACGAAGACCAAGAATCTTTCAGCAGGCATCCATATTTACAGAATCAAACAATTTGCAGAGATCAACATAGGCTGCAAGTAGTCCCTGCCGTAACTCTCATCTCTGTTCGGCGAGGAGCCAAACAGCAAGGATACAGTCTATCCTTGCTTGGAGGAATACAATGTATGCATCCCCCCTGTAAGCAGGATGAGAAACATTTGACCACAGCTGATGCTCTACACCCTCACACATTCCTCGCACAGAGGCCTCCTTGTCCACCCTCGGTGCACGTACAGTTTTACGCCTCAATTCCCTGAACAGCTCAGCTCTGCCATTTAGCCTGGCCTGTGGAATCCAGTGTCCCTTGAGAGACAAAATTCTTCTTCGCCCCACGGTGAGTTCCAAGACATCCACTGGCAACATCAAGGACGCTGGTCTTGAAGGCACTCCACAACTCTTCAGAATCCCGCAAAGCACCCAACCCCCCAAATCTCCTGTTCTCCAAATCTCCAAAGCACCCAGACCCCCAAAAATTGCCTGTTTGAAAATTCCTGAGATACCCTGTCATCCTTGAGCTTGCCAACATCCAGCCTCAGCTGAGATGGTACCATTCTTCTGGATTTAAGCTGCAACTTCAAAGTTGCTCCAACAAGCTTGTTGCCGGAATTGAGGAACTGAGCACTCTGGTAGACCCTGCAGTTCTAGATCATCCTCCAGTGACCACCAATAAGCACATGGTCAGTCACCTTTGCCACACCACCAGCATTGAAATGCCAAGTCCAGCGATGAGCCTGTGGGTGCTGAAGCCATGAACCAGCCACCCTAAGTCCATGAGTTCTTACAAAGTCAAGGAACTTAGTGCTATTCAGGTTTACAGTTCCAGACCTATGGGGACCAACACACGTCTCATAACTATCCCTAACAGTTCCAGTCGATGCAGTGAAATTCCCCAAGACTACAAGAGTATCTCGCCTGGGGCACTGATCAACCACAGACTCGAGCATGGCATAGAATGCATCCTTCAAGGTGAGATCACTCACCTCAGTCGGAGCAAATACAGAGACCAGGGAATCAAACACCCAAAGAGTGACGAATCCGTAGTCTCATAATATGCTCGTTGACCGGTGTTACCTCAATTATCATAGGAGTCAGCTTATTGGACACAGCTACAACAATTGCTTGTGCATGGTAACCATCAGAGTGACCAGATCAAGAGTCGGTGTAACCACCCACCATGATCTCGCCGCAATCCGGTCTTCGAACCTCAGAGAGTGCTGCAATACCAATGTTCCAACACTTGAGCTGTGATGGTAACAGAGACAGGTGATCATCCTCTCTTCAGAATAGGACATTCAAGGCACCCATCCGAAGGGACCGTGTCAGGGTAACCCAAAGAAACCACCGTCTGGTGGATGACACCTCAGCATCACTCCGCCACACACCACCACATTCTGACTCTGGAAGTTTACCCCATACTCTTCCTCCTATCATCAAAGAATAGGGGTCCTGAAGGCTTTTCCCCAATCCTGTCATCTGGTGAGCTGTCCTGCGAAGGGCAGCAGCACAGGAGGTACTCCCACGGGGTGGGTTTTCAGTTTTCTTTGCGCTTGTGGGTTTTGTGAAATTTGTTGTTTTACGGTGGACGGAGTGCAAATCCTGTCACCAACCTCCTAATAAGAAGTAACCCAACTGCAGGAGGACGTCCGCAGACACAGTTGGGCACTAGATATGGATGGCCGTTGGCTCACAAGGAGCTCCTCCGCCCTTTGACAGGTTTTGTTTTTAATCCTGCTGGGTGTCCATATTCATACACCCACATCACCAGAAAACTGGGTGGGGGAGATGGTTTACGTGCTGACAGCCTGACAATGAAACAGGTTAGTACAGGTTTACATGGTACCTGTAGTAAGTCACAGATTTCATCTGGTCCCATCAGCCGTGCACATAAAGCAGCTCTACACACACATAAACAACCTCCAGCCATGCATAAACCATCTCCCATCAACTGCATGCATAAAACATTTGACAGGTTGCAAGATGTCGACCCAGTGATAGAGTTGAACCTCCCATTCAAGAGGGGGTTGGATGATGTTTTGTTTCCATAGAAGGAGCTACACAGAAACCTGCAGCACTCGGCAAAAGAACTGTCGAATACCCATATTTTTTTCGCTCCAGCCCCTCCACCTGAAAATCAGCATCAATACCCTCACCTGCATTCCCCTTCAGTGCATAACTCATCAGCACCCTTACCTGCGTCCTCTTCAGAGAAATTCACTGAAGTCTAACTCATCCTAATTATCACATCAAGTATTACGTCGTATCTTGAACAGATTGACGCAAAACTTTAAGTGCGTCATCGGCTACCCTTTGTGGATATACGATTGATCACTAAAACGTCATCTGCCATGTGGTCTGGTAGCCATATTGGAATGAAGGAAACTCTTTATTTTTAATTATATCTCTGAAACAGCTTGCTTGCTCTGTTATCTTCTTCTTCTTCTTCTTTCGGCTGCTCCCGTTAGGGGTCGCCAGAGCGGATCATTCGTTATGATCCGCATAATGATTTGGCACAGGTTTTACGCCGGATGCCCTTCCTGACGCAACCCTGGTCGCCTCTTATGACACAGGGATATGGTACACCTATTCTAACCGGGGCATACACCGGGCCCAGTACACTGGTACTCACTTCGCCGACCTCGGAAGGATGACAGGCTGAGTCAACCTCCTGGTGTGTATTAATTCAAGCGGCCAACGGGGCTTGAACTCAGGACCTTTTGGATCCCAAGCCGCTACCCTAACCACTACGCCAACACCAGCTTGCTTGCTCTGTTATATCAAGATTAATTAATATTTTTAAACCCATGAACTTTGTTCGGAGTATATTTGTGTGTTTTGGGGGGTCACTGACATACAACGTAAAAAAATGAATGTAGGGGATGAAAAGTGTGGGGGGTGGGGGGGGGTGCAAAATTATAGCAATTGGCACATAATGTCAACAAAGAACTTGAAGATATAAAATTTCTGAAAATGATTGTAAAAACACTCTTTAAAGAGAAGAGTACAATCGGCCGACAATCAAAAGTTTGCTCAGAGTAAGCTAATCAAGATAATTAACTCAAATTGTATGTTTTAGGTGACCAAATAAAACAGGTTTTGGCTCATTCATTAATGCAATGAGAGCAATGCCAAATGAGTCACGTAACCTCATGCAAAGAACTTACAAATAGCAGTTTGAAAATAATTTACAAAAAAAACAAGTAAATGATTACTCTGTGTGATACCAACCAGATACCAAGTTCAGAAATTGCTTTGGTTCGGAATTTCAATGTTTCCACCCAAAATAACGAGATGTTTGTGAGAAGACCCCGGCATGACCTTCAATGTAACACCACATCCTGTATTTTTGTGTGTTTGACTGGCGATGTCTTCGAGACGAGGACCTCTCCGAGATGTAGTGACTCACTGATCGATTGCACATCACAAGCACATATTGCACTCTCTTCACAAATTAGACCGTGCCAGACGCGTTGCAACATGCTGTGTGTTCAAATGTACAAATCTCTCGGTCATCTCAACATGATGGACAATTTTCAACCGTAAAATTGAAATCGATGGGTGTACGTATTATTAGGAAGCAGTTTCCATCTTGAATTTGGTGCGATAGAACAAGCAGGAAATTTAAAAAATGAATCCATTATTTTTGTTTATCCATGCTGTCAACAGACTTGGGTCAATCTATTGTTCAGAAACGACTACCCTAACATATTCGTCTCCAAAAGTGACTTTTTTTAAACCTTACCCCCATCCATCCCCAACCGTATGCTCAGTACATTAACCTGCTAGCTCTGCAGTGAGCCCCTTCTATGGCAGATATGTCCTTCAACTAAGGTGAACAAAATAGAGATTGGGCCTCAATAATTCCTGTGTAACATTGATGTCCTCTCCTTCAATCCACACCGATCTCCCTTATGATTGCAACACTAAAATCCCATTGGCATATTTCTGCTTGGCATCCCCTGAATAATTACACCTCATAATCGACAACAAGCCCTGGACCCTTACGCTGCATTACACAATACAAAACTGCCTCAAGCTACCTGTACTCCATTTTTAAAAACTTTTTTTTGTGTACAAAGTCGAGGCTCGTGGAAGAGCTAGTATTAGTACACCGAACAGATCAGGACACAACAGGACAAAAGGAGCAGTTGAGAGAGGTGGGGGCACCAACAGCAAAGTTGAAGGCCAAGATAGAGGCAGACTTGGACAAAAAATGGGTGTGGGGAGGAATGGGGGGGGGGACAGAAGAGGAAGCATGGGATAGACAAGATGGATAGAGAAGGAAACTGTTGGGAGGGAAAACAGGAGATTTGGAAAATGGAGGGATTAAGTTGGGGGGATAACAAGGGTTGAAAAGATCATGGTTTTGGATTGGGGATGATCTGAGATTGGGGTGAACAGCTGTCTTGAAGACCTGGAGGGATCCTGGATTTAGGTAGTTTCACCAGATGAAGGTTGATCGTGGAACAGTTTACCTTTTGTATCCCACTGATAGGCCAGATCTGAACCAAAATGTAATCCGCTTGTTCTTGTCGCCAAACAAACTCATCCATCTTGTTTTGTCACAACTCATCCACAACTTTTTGAGATATCATGATATGTATTGTTTTTAGCCCCCAAACAATAGTGAAAATCATTCCAAATGATGAGGAACTGTTGAAGTTCCAATAAAGTCTCATGTACAAGTTCCAATAAAGTCCCACGTACAAGTTCCAATAAAGACCCACCTACAAGTTCCAATAAAGTCCCACGTACAAGTTCCAATAAAGTCTCATGTCGAATTTCCAATAAGGTCCCTTGTCCTTTTCCTCAAGACTGAGCGGGGCAAGGTGTTGTTCTATGTACTCTCATGGAAGGGGTCGGGCGAGTTGGCACCTGCTACTTTACAGAACAGGGATTGAACAGGGACAATATATATATATATATATATATATATATATATATATATATATATATATATATATATATATATATATATATATATATATATATAACAATTTACTATCCACGTGTATACAGAACAGAATTTCCAAGAAAACACCTGCCGTAACATCGATTACCTTTTCCACGTCACGTTTAACAGCTCTTGCCTCTCTGCTCCTGACTTTTCAGATGTTTCATGGTTGAAAAATGCTGAGATACTCATCTTATCTGAATGTTTTCCTTTTCATGTCATGTCCTCAAAGATTAGCCTCTCTTTGGTGCTCTGTTTGAAAACACAGAGGCTCAAAGTGGTCCTCGCAAACTATTTTGTGCCTGCCGAAAGAAAATTTGTCAACAGTTTGACCAGTTCCTATATTGTGACGTCATTTCTCTCTTCTCTGGACGTTTATCTGAATTTTGGATTTGTTCCTGGAAAAAGCTTTTCTTGCAATGTCCCATGCAGTTAGGGTTAGGGTTTGAATGAATGACAGTGTGAATGACAGTGATGATAAACATTTTGATGAATGATTTGGAGTTGACATTGCATTTGACACTTATCAGGAAGCATCCTTCAAGTCTGGAAGGTGAACTCTTCATACAGATAGAAGAAAACAACGAAGGAGAAGGAAAGTGACGGATCATGACGACATCGATTTACCAGCTTGGGAGGAAAGCTTCGTCGGTGTGGAAGAACACAAGATGACATTGACACATTTTCTCAAAAAAGAGCTGATGGAAAAAGCAGAACATCTTCCACAAAATAAAGACGTCGTCATCGGAAGGTGTAATGATCTAGAACATGTATCATCCGTAACACCAAACATGTCGAACTTCCGTTCCGCACAGGAAGTGGTAGATACAAGGATCGTTCTGCATGTTGGTGATGCAATCCAGAAATCCGATGCGTTTTCTCTTCTTCTTCTCTTCAGTTGTGTTACAGATGAAGGGATCCGGTGACATGCTGGAACAACAACGAAGCCATTCCTTCCACCACCTTGAGCCCTGAACAGAGGGCCACACTTCCATGATTCCACGCTGTAACAAGATGTGATTCAACCAATCGGTTTTATGGGCATGGGAAGAAGTCATTGTGGAAGACATTTATTAATCACAATCATCTGCTTTTGTCACTTCAACATGGAGACATGGCGAATGCTGAAACATTAATCATCAAACAATTGGAGTAAAACATCGACTGCAGAGGTTGTGGCCATTGTACGATTGGACGGGCTTCACAAAATCCTCAACCCAGAAAATCCACCACCAACACTGCAACTACACCTGATGTGTGTCCAGTACCAGGTCATAGTGTGGCCAGCAGCGAAAGAAGGCCTAAAGTAGCCTGTCCCCAAGGCCATGGACATGTATTGGAGGAAAGGAGAAACTCGTTCATTCAGATCTTGTACATCAGGAGTCTATTCCTGTGATGTGGACGGAGTTGTCGACGTGTGGATGTAAATATAACATGTGTTCACCTGGCATATGCACGTGCAACAAAAACGATCTCCCTTGCTCTGCTGCTTGTGGATGCAGTGGACAATGTTTAAATCCCAATAACCCGTGTCCATGTCCCGTGTCCATGACCCATTTCCATGTTGATTGCAGTGGACCATGTTGAAATCCCAATAACCCGTGTCCATGTTGATTGCAGTGGAAAATGTTTAAATCCCAATAACCCGTGTCCATGTCCAATGTCCATGTTGATTGCAGTGGACAATGTTTAAATCCCAATAACCCATTTCCATGTCCCGTGTCCATGTCCCGTGTCCATGTTGATTGCAGTGGAAAATGTTTAAATCCCAATAACCCGTGTACATGTCCAGTGTCCATGTCGTTTGCAGTGGACAATGTTTAAATCCCAATGACCCTTGTCCATGTCCCATGTCCATGTCGATTGCAGTGGACAATGTTTAAATCCCAATAACCCATGTCCATGTCCCGTGTCCATGACCCATGTCCATTTTGATTGCAGTGGACAATGTTTAAATCCCAATGACCCTTGTCCATGTCCCGCGTCCATGACCCATGTCTATGTTGATTGCAGTGGACAGTGTTTAAATCCCAATAACCCATGTCCATGTCCCGTGTCCATGTCGATTGCAGTGGACAATGTTTAAATCCCAATGACCCTTGTCCATGTCCCACGTCCATGACCCATGTCTATGTTGATTGCAGTGGACAGTGTTTAAATCCCAATAACCCGTGCCCATGTCCCGTGTCCATGACCCATGTCCATGTTGATTGCAGTCGACAATGTTTAAATCCCAATAGCCCATGTCCATGTCCAGTGTCCATGTTGATTGCAGTTGACAATGTTTAAATCTCAATAACCCGTCTCCATGTCCCGTGTACATGTCCAGTGTCCATGTCGATTGCAGTGGACAATGTTTAAATCCCAATGACCCTTGTCCATGTCCCATGTCCATGACCCATGTCCATGTTGATTGCAGTGGACAGTGTTTAAATCCCAATAGCCCATGTCCATGTCCAGTGTCCATGTTGATTGCACTGGAAAATGTTTAAATCCCAATAACTCGTGTCCATGTACAGTGTCCATGTTGATTGCAGTGGACAGTATTTAAATCCCAATAACCCAGGTCCATGTCCAGTGTCCATGTTGATTGCACTGGAAAATGTTTAAATCCAAATAACCCGTGTCCATGTACAGTGTCCATGTTGATTGCAGTGGACAGTATTTAAATCCCAATAACCCATGTCCATGTCCCGTGTCCATGTCCCGTGTCCATGTTGATTGCAGTGGAAAATGTTTAAATCCCAATAACCCGTGTACATGTCCAGTGTCCATGTCGTTTGCAGTGGACAATGTTTAAATCCCAATGACCCTTGTCCATGTCCCATGTCCATGTCGATTGCAGTGGACAATGTTTAAATCCCAATAACCCATGTCCATGTCCCGTGTCCATGACCCATGTTCATTTTGATTGCAGTGGACAATGTTTAAATCCCAATGACCCTTGTCCATGTCCCGCGTCCATGACCCATGTCTATGTTGATTGCAGTGGACAGTGTTTAAATCCCAATAACCCATGTCCATGTCCCGTGTCCATGTCGATTGCAGTGGACAATGTTTAAATCCCAATGACCCTTGTCCATGTCCCACGTCCATGACCCATGTCTATGTTGATTGCAGTGGACAGTGTTTAAATCCCAATAACCCATGCCCATGTCCCGTGTCCATGACCCATGTCCATGTTGATTGCAGTCGACAATGTTTAAATCCCAATAACCCATGTCCATGTCCAGTGTCCATGTTGATTGCAGTTGACAATGTTTAAATCTCAATAACACATGTCCATGTTGATTGCAATGGAAAATGTTTAAATCCCAATAACCCGTCTCCATGTCCCGTGTACATGTCCAGTGTCCATGTCGATTGCAGTGGACAATGTTTAAATCCCGATGACCCTTGTCCATGTCCCATGTCCATGACCCATGTCCATGTTGATTGCAGTGGACAGTGTTTAAATCCCAATAACCCGTGTCCATGTCCCGTGTCCATGACCCATGTCCATGTTGATTGCAGTGGACAATGTTTAAATCCCAATAGCCCATGTCCATGTCCAGTGTCCATGTTGATTGCAGTGGACGATGTTTAAATCCCAATGACCCTTGTCCATGTCCCATGTCCATGACCCATGTCCATGTTGATTGCAGTGGACAGTGTTTAAATCCCAATAACCCGTGTCCATGTCCCGTGTCCATGACCCATGTCCATGTTGATTGCAGTGGACAATGTTTAAATCCCAATAGCCCATGTCCATGTCCAGTTTTCAATGTTGATTGCACTAGAAAATGTTTAAATCCCAATAACCTGTGTCCATGTACAGTGTCCATGTTGATTGCAGTGGACAGTATTTAAATCCCAATAACCCATGTCCATGTCCCGTGTCCATGTCCCGTGTCCATGTTGATTGCAGTGGAAAATGTTTAAATCCCAATAACCCGTGCCCATGTCCCGTGTCCATGACCCGTGTCCATGTCGATTGCAGTGGACAATGTTTAAATCCCAATGACCCTTGTCCATGTCCAGTGTCCATGTTGATAGCAGTGACAGATGATACACATGATGAAAGTTCATTGTTGTCTCCTCAAAGTTTATCTCACCGTACATTTACTCGGAGTACATATTGTTGTTTAAGATGAAGACAATCACATGGTTGTGTTGGACAGACCAAATTGCTCAAAATAGATAAAATCTTAAATAAAAAAAATCAAAGTTAAAATAGTTTTTTCTTCAAGATAATTGACGCATTTAGTTGATGTCAATAAAATATTTCATAAATCGTTTTATGTACAAAAGTAAACAAGTTTGAAACAAAACCAGAGACGGGAAACTTCCTCCAAGTTTGATGGTTTAGGATATTCTCTAAATCGTACTTTTGTGCCAAAAGGGAAGTATTTATATAATTGCTGATCACACGGTTATGTGCAGGTCCACAGGACGAGTACGGGTCATTTTTACGTCACAAAAGATCCGACGAACAACTTATTATATGTTAATACGTTAAAACGTTTCATGCGAACATGTGAAATTTCGCATGTTATTCGAAAAGAGTAGGCCACTGTGTGCCGGTGCATTGACCAAGTTGTTACATTAAGTTAAGGCTACGAAGTACAGAGAAGAGAAATTTGTCGATTTCAGTGGACGGGTGTGGATTATAATATGTGCAGGCCCGTGCATGATGGGCCAAGCGAGTGGGCTAGCCCGAAAGCTAAGTTTTGTCAAATTAAAAAGAAAACCCCTGATTCGATTCCAGCCTCACCTTGTTTCTCGGACCAGCAGATGTTTCCTTGACTGTGAGTGATCTGGCCTGTTTCTGACCAGAGAGACCGTGCGGCACCGTAACCAGTGCCATTCCCCTGTACGCAAAGTTCCCTCTGGTCCCCCAGGTTGGAGGGAAGTCTCAGCGAGCTTCGCACGTTGGTGCCTTTGAGTAAATGACAGAGGAGCGAGGCATGGGTGAGCTGTGAGGGGTCTGATGCTGAAGAGAGCGGGAGGATCGCGAGGGAGGGGTTTGGCTGGAAGGAGGAGGGAGCAGTTCTGAGCAAGACCTGCTGGTGGGGATACTGTATCTATTTATTAAGTACGTGAGGGATAGATTGGTTCCGCGAACATTTGAGATTTAGTTCAGGATTGATATTTATATCAATTTGCACATAAGCCCATGAGGGTGAGCTCAGGTGTTGGAACTCTTTTTTATTTATTTAAATAATGATTCCAATATGATGGAGGAGGTCGAGTGGAGATAATTTATGGACAGTGAGAGGTGGAGTATGCCTGGTGTTGGCTTAATGGTTAGGATCCTAAGATCCTGAGTTCAAATCCTGTTCAGCTGTTGAATTAATACCAGGTGGGGCTAACTTGGCCTGTCATCCTTCCGAAGTTGGCAAAATGAGTGCCAGCTTGCCGGCATCCTGTGTCAGAGTGGCGACCTGTCCAGGATTGTGTCCAATAGCCAATGAGTGTTTAAGCAGCACCAACTCTCTGCGCAGAGTATGGTCACAATGGATGGATGGGGTTGAGTAGCTTGGGGTTGAGTAACTTGGTTGAGTTACTTGGTTGAGTAACCGCACTAGAAATCGAAGTGTCAACATCACAGTCATAACGAAGAAAAAAAAAAAAACCAGGGAGTCTGAAACACTGACGCTAACCATTACGTCGACGTGTTTTGACTTATGAGTAATGTGTGTCGACGTGTGTCAACGATCGCGTAACGTGCCTACAACACGTTACTCAAAGGTTAGAAATAAGTTTCGGGTACGCTAAACATTACCTCGACGTGTTTCGACTTATGAGTAACTTACAAGTAATGCGTGTCGACGTGTGTCAACGATCGCGTAACGTGCCTACAACTTATGACCAAGTGTATGCGGAACGTGTGAGTCATACGCTGGCATACATCGAAAAATTTCAAGCATGGAAAATTTGTCTAACACCTCGGCGTATGCCAGCGTACAAAGACGTATGCCAGCGTGCTCCTAACGTATACAAACTTACCCATAACGTATTCGACGTGTGCCAGCGTTTTAGCCAAATTTTGCATACGTCAGGCATACGCTGGCTAAATCGTCAAGGTGTGACAGGGCCTTTAGGGGCTCTTCAGCACACCATGCAAGATCTTCGACATTATCACAGTAGAATGGCTGGAGTGACTGTTGTTGGCTGGGCATATTCGACAGATACTGTCAGTCATTCCACATAAAACCAAAGCTGATGAACTGCAGGCCTGCCTCAAAGCCTCTTCAATTTGGAACATCATTCAGTGACTCAGCCTAATGACCAACATGTGATTGCTTCTAACAGGTGATTCATCTGCTGTAGAGTTTGCTGCAAGCCTGCTCAAACTGGGAAATAGAGCCATGCAATCGGAAAATCAAGATGAAACTACACGACGGGTCAAAAGTTTTAGAACACCTCCATTTTTCCAGTTTTTACTGAAATTTAAGCAGTTCAAGTCCAGTGAATAACGTGAAATGGTACAAAGCTAAGCGGTAAACTAGTGGAGGTTAAAAAAAAGTTTAGGTTTCCAAAAACTGAAAAATAATGTAAATTTCAGAGTCGTTAAAAAAGGCCCTTTTCAGGGACCAAGTCATGGGTTAGCAACTGCAGCTGTTCTGCAGCAATGGAAGTAAATTAAGCCTTGAAAGTTGATGCAAACAATTCCTACAGGTGTCCCAACTTTTGTTGATTAGTTTCAAACCCTCTGTCTTTGCAAAAGTAGTGTTGGAACAGACTGTGTTGCTTCACCATCTGAAACATTATTTGGACAATATTGCACTGCAGGAAGTAGTATATTGCTATCATAATGGCAAGAAAAAGACAATTAACAAAGGAAGACAGCAGACCATTATAACCCTTAAAAGTGTACATCTTTCCTTTCGAGAAATTGCAAAAAAGCCAAGTTGTCAGTGAGTACAGTTTCCTGCACCATCAAAAGGCACTTGGAAACTGGAGGAAACTCTGACAGGAAGAGGTCTGGCAGACCCAAAGCCACAACACAATCAGAAGACCAGTTTCTGAGAGTCAACAGCTTGCGTGATAGGTGGCTCACAGGACAGCAGCTTCAAGCACAGCTTAACACTGGTCAAAGTAAGGAAGTCTCAGTTTCAACTGTGAATTGAAGACTTCGAGCTGCAGGTTTGACAGGTCGAGTGGCAGTAAGAAAGTCATTGCTAAGATGACAAAATAAGAAAAAGAGGTTTGCCTGGGCCATGAAGCACTCACTGCCAGTGGACTACTGAAAACTGGAAGAAGGTCTTATGGACCGATGAATCAAAATTTGAAATCTTCGGTTTATCACGCAGTGTTTTTGTACGCCCTAGAGTAGGCGAAAGGATGGTTCCTCAGTGTGTGACACCAACTGTCAAACATGGAGGAGGAAGCGTGATGATCTGGGGCTCTTTTGCTGGATCCAGAGTCGGCGACTTGCACAGAGTGGCTGGCACCCTGAACCAAAAGGACGACCACAGCATTTTGCAGCACCATGCAATACCCTCTGGTCTATGCCTAGTTGGTCAAAGGTTCATCCGACAGCAACATAACGACCCAAAACATACCTCCAGGCTATGTCAGAACTACCTTAGAAGAAAAGAACAAGACGGTAGACTTCAAATCATGGAATGGCCAGCACAGTCTCCAGACTTAAACTCCCTAGAGCTAGTTTGGGATGAGCTGGACAGAAGGGTGAAAGCAAAGCAACCTACAAGTGCAACACAATTGTGGGAACTTCTGCAACAGTGTTGGGAAGAACTTTCCGAACAATATTTGATTTCCATTGAAGAAAGAATGCCACAAGTATGTTCGGCTGTTATATCTGCCAAAGATGGCTACTTTGATGAGTCAAAAATTTAGATTAAATTTTGTTCAACAAAACGATTCCACGATTTGTTTACCTTCGCATTCTGCGAAAGGTTATGTTTTGGTCGGCGTGTATTTATTTATTTATTTATTTATTTGTAATCTTGTGATTCGTATAACTCAAAAAGTATTAAACCGAATTGCATGAAATTTGGTGGGATGATTGGTTATTAGCCAGGAAGCATTCGATTAGATTTTGGGATCGTTCGGGTCAAAGGTCAAGGTCAAGGTCACGAAAAGGTCAAAATCGTCTTTTTACGATAACACGGTCAATTTTTATTCAATTTGCATGCAACTAACGCCAAAATGTTCAGAATTCAACGCCTCATCTTGTGATATGCAATATGACACAATGACGCCCATACTCTTGTTATCGGTTAGGGGTCAAAGGTCAGGGGGGTCACGACCTTGAAAAATATGCGGTTTTTGTCATAACGCGGTCAATTCTTGTCCGCTTTACATGAACCCAGCACCAAAATGTTCAGAATTTAATGCCCAATCTTGTGACACAATGACGTCGTCACAACACATGTCACCGGTTGGGGTAAAATGTCGGGGGGGGGGGTCACGCCCTTGAAAAATATGCGGTTTTCGGCATAACTCAGTCAATTCTTATTCGATTTGCATGAAACCAGCATCAAACGAGATTACCTTCTCTTGTTGAAACGTTGTATTCACCGAGCTTGCGAGTGAAGACTCGCCAAAACGACGTGAGTTGATAGTTGTTTAGTCCGTAGCCCCCGAAAGTCGGGGGGGGGGTCATAACATTATAGATATGTGGATTGTGTCATAAGACCATTCATATGAAACCAGTTCCCCACACTCATACCAAGAACAAAAAAAAGTAGTGGCGGCGAAGGTATGCGCTCTATGAGTGCCCATTCTAGTTTTTATTTGCAATTGTTTATTTGTTCTCTGCCTTAATTTTAGAGTACATTGAAACATCAAACTGCTTACATTTCAGTAAAAACTGGAAAAATGGGGGTGTTCGAAAACTTCTGATCGGTAATGTATCTCGATGAACAACATTCGGAAAACAGATGCAACACTTCAACAACTACAACATACAGAGTTTCCAAATATTACACAGAACTTCTATGACCACAAGTGGCTATGCCAAAGAGCCATCTTGGCACCGAAAAATGATGCAGCCAATTCCACAAACAGAGGCCTTCTCACACAGTTACCTGGCACTATGCAAAGGTACTTGTCGGATGACACTGGACCACACACAAATGAAGCAGTCCACTACCGCACAGAATTTCTTAACTCTCTGGGAACACTGGGTGTACCTCCGCACAATCTGCAGCTCAAGATTGGTGCACTGATTATGCTTCTCAAGAATCTGGACCCACCAACTTTGCAATGGACACGTTTGGCTGTCAAGAAGCTTATGCCACATGTCATTGAAACCACAATCATGAATGGCCATGAAGCAGGACAGATCAGGATCAGGTATGGGAGCATTTGCCAGAACAGCGCGTCACTGCATCCACTTTCCACCGGTACTCCAGTGGCCTCAGTCTGGCCATCCCCCAGGCAGATGCTCGGCCCATCCCCATCTCCTTGAGATGCCGGTCAATCTGCTGCAACCACGAGGCACGTGGTCGGCCCATTGGCCACCTCCACTCACGAGACTCCCTCGCTGAGAGAATCTGGTGAGCAGGATCAGCGTCAGGAAAACGAGCCACATGTCCATACAGCCGCAACTGATGCTCACAGACTATGCAGGTAACAAATCTCATCTGAGTCTCTCTCAGCAACCGCTCGTTGGACACAAAATCCGACCAGCGATAGCCAAGGATTCTCTGAAGAGACCTGGTGCCAAAGGAATCAATCTCCGTCTCAGATCCTTGGTCAGAGTCCAAGTCTCGCATCCATAGAGCAAGACTGGAAGCAACAAGGACCTGAAAACTCGGACTTTAGTCCTTCCGCACAGGTACCGGCAGTGCCACACGCCATGATCCAGTGAATCCATGACTCCCCAGGCCTGACCCAGACATTTATTGTCCTCTGACTCACAGCCAGCAGAGACATGAATATCACTGCCAAGGTAAGTGAATCTCTCCACGACCTCAACATCCTCACCACAAACAGACACAGACAGGACAGCAGCATCCAAGATGTCATTGAAAGCCTGGATCTTAGTTTTGACCCAAGAAACCCGTAATCCCAGCGGCTCCGACTCCTCATTCAGCACCTCGAAGGCCCTCAAAAGGATATCTAAAGTCTCCGCAAAGATGACTGCATCATCTGCGAAATCAAGGTCCGAGATCTTGACATTCGCAAACAACGCACCGCAGCTTGATCTCTCCGACATCCTCCCAAGAATCCAGTCCATACAAGTGCTGAAAAGTGTGCGGGCCAGTACACACCCTGAGGAACTCCAGTAACAACTGGAAATAAGTCAGAGATGGTACCACCACATTTCACAGCACTCTCAGTACCAGAGTAGAGTTCAGACATCAGATCGATCAGTTTTGGTGGCACCTCACGAAGACTAAGAATCCTCCAGAGGGCATATCCCGATTCAATGAATCGAACGCTTTAAAGAGATCAACATAGGCTGCAAGTAGCCCCTGCCGAAACTTTCGTCTGCGTTCGGTGAGGACTCGAAGAGCATGGATACGGTCAATCATTGACCTCTTTGGTGTAAAGCCTGACTGCTCTGGACGCTGGTGCTCAAGCAGATGGTGGCGAACCCTATCGAGAATTATCCGAGCAAAGACCTTGCCCGGCACTGAGAGCAGCGTCACCCCTCGGTAGTTGTTGCAGTCTTGGCGATCACCTTTCCCTTTCCAGAGAGGGACAACAAGACCCCTCTTCCAATCAGTTGGGATGATGCCTGTGTGGGATGATGAGGCAGAGAACAAAACTGCATGCAACAACATGAGTGCAGCATTTCCACCAGCCTTGAGAAGTTCAGCTTGGATGCCACAGATCCCTGGAGCTTTACCCCGTTTCAACCGGTTCACCGCAGCCCTTGTTTCCACAAGCGAAGGTGGACCACAGTTGATTGGAGGGTCAGCAACAGGGATTGTAACATCCTTGACATCCAACTCGACAGCTAGTGGATCAGCCTGGTACAACCGCTCAAAGTAACTGGCTGAGCGGGCCTTCACTTCAGACTCCTCTGGCAAGAGCCTACCACTCTCTGCTCTAACTGCAGTGCTCCGATGGATGGGCTTGGATGAACGCAATGCGCGAATTCCCCTGTAAGCGGGACGAGAATCACCTGTCCACAGGTGATGCTCTACCCCCTCACAGATTCCTTGCACAAAGACATCCTTTTCCACCCTTAGTGCACATACAGTTTTATGCCTCAGCTCCCTGAACAGCTCAGCTCTGCCATTCAGCCTGGCCCTGCCACTCTGGTCAATGTTATCCAGTGTGCCTTGAGAGAGAAAATTCTTCTTTGCCCAACGGTGAGTTCCAAGACATCCACTGGCAATATCAAGGACGGTGGTCTTGAAGGGACTCCACAACTCTCCAGAACCCCCAAAGCACTCAGACCTCCCAAATGTCCACTCAGCCTGATGGAAAACTCCTCAGCTACCCTCTCATCCTTGAGCTTGCCAACATCAAGCCTAGGCTGGGATGGTACCATTCTCCAGGATTTAAGGTGCAGCTTTAGAGTTGCTACAACAAGCCTGTGGTCAGTATTGAGGAACTGAGCACTCCGGTAGACCCTGCAGTTCTGGATCATCCTCCAGCGATCATCAAAGAGGACATGGTCAATCTCCTTTGCCACACCGCCAGCTTTGGAATACCAAGTCCAGCGATGAGCTTGTGGGCGCTGAAACCATGAACCAGCCACCATAAGTCCATGACTTCTTGTAAAGTCAAGGAACTTAGTGCTATTCTGGTTCATAGTTCCTGACCCATGGGGACCAACACATATCTCATAACCATCCCTATCAGTTCCATTCGATGCATTAAATCCCCCAAGATGAGAAGTGTATCTCGTCTGGGGCATTGATCAACAACAGACTCGAGCATGGCGTAGAATTCATCCTTCACGGTGAGATCACTCGCCTCAGTCGGAGCATAGACAGAGACCAGGGAAATGACACCGAAGGAGTGATGAATCCTTCATCTCATAATATGCTCGTTGACCGGTGTCACCTCAATTAACATTGGGGTCAGCTTATTGGACACAGCTACAGCAACTCCTTGGGTAGGGTAACCATCAGAACGACCAGACCAATGGTAGGTGTGACCACCCACCAATATCTCGCCACAATCCGGTCTGCGAACCTCAGAGAGTGCTGCAATATTGATGTCCAAACGCTTGAGCTCAGATGATAACAGAGATAGGTGATCATCGTCTCTTCGGGATAGGACATTCCAGGCACCCACCCAAAGGGACCGCCTCAGGTTAACCCAAGGAGACCGCCGTCTGGTGGACGACACCTCTGCAACTCCGACACACTCTCCCACAATCTGTCCAAGAAATGTTAACCCGTGGTTTCCCTCTTATCATCAAAGATTGGGGGTCCCGAAAGCTTCGCCCCAATCCCGTCATCCGGTGAGCTGCCCTGCGAAGGGAAGCTGCACAGGAGGTACTCCCACGGAGTGGGTTTTCAGATTTTTTTGCGTTTTTGTGTTTTTCGGAATGAAGGGTTTTACAGTGACCTGAGTGCAAATCCTGCCACCAACCTCCAAATAAAAAGTAACCCAACTGCAGGAGGACGTCTGCAGACACAGTTGGGCACTAGCTATGGATGGCCATTGGCTCACAAGGAGCTCCTCTGCCGTTTGACAGGTTTTGTTTTTAATCCTGCTGGGTGTCGTTAACCAAACACCCTCCTCACCAAAGAAAAAGGAATGGCTCGGAAATGCTGTGAAGGAAGAAGTCGAGGGAAGCGGTGCCAGCATTGTTTCCTCAACAGACGACTGGACCAGGAAGCAGCAGGAAAGAAAATATTGAGATTCCTTTGGCAAGTACTTTTTTTTCCTCCACATAGTTACACCATTGTTCTCCAATCACTGATCGATTGGTTGACTCATGTCGCTCATGTTGCCATAAATGCAGGCAAAGCAAGAAACTAAGACACAGATGAACTAATTGACATAATTATCTGTTCCAATGAAAGTATCAAAACCCCTGGCCATTATCACAAGGTGATTCTTTACGAGCCTCTCAGCTTAATTTGTGAAAAGCATTTGGACTCAACGTGTGGATAAGGAACCCATTCTCGATGGAGGTATTTAACCATTGCTTCATCTTCATACACCACCGACAATGATCGGAGATGGACAAGTCAGGTCAGGTATGGGAGCATGCGGAATGAAGTCTGTCTCTGATCCCTAGTCAGAGTCCAAGTCTCACATCCATATAGCAAGACTGGAAGCACCAAGGACCCAAAGACTCGGACTTTTGCCGTCCTGCACAGGTACCGGCAGTGCCATACCCCATGATCTAGTGAACTCATGACTCTTCAGGCCCAAACACAGAAGTCTATTGACCTCTGGCTCACAGCCAACAGAGACATGAATATCACTGCCAAGATAAGTGAATCTCTCCGTGACCTTAACATCCTTATTAAAAGCAGGTACAGACAGGACAGCATCATCCAAAATGTCACTGAAAGCCTGGATCTTAGTTTTGACCCAGGAAACCCAAAATCCCAGAGGCTCAGACTCCTCATATAGCACCTCAAGGGCCCCCAAAAGGATATCTTGAGACTTCGCAAAGATGACTGCATCATCTGCGAAATCAAGGTAAGAGATATTGACATTCCCAATCGATACACCGCAGCTTGATCTCTCCGACATCCTCCCCAGAATCCAGTCCAAACAAGCGCTGAAAAGTGTGGGGGGGGGGCAGGGCACACACCTGACAAACTACAGTAACAACTGGAAACAAGTCAGAGATGGCACCAACACATCTCACAGCACTCTCAGTACCAGAGTATAGTTCAGCAATCAGATTGATCAGTTTTGGTGGAACCCCACAAAGACCAAGAATCCTCCAAAAGGCGTCCCCATTAACTGAATTGAATGCTTTGCAGAGATCAACAAAGGCTGCAAGCAGCCCCTGCTGAAACTATAGTCTGCCTTCGATGAGGACCCGAAGAGCAAGGATACGGTCAACCGTTGACCTCTCTGGTGTAAAGCCTGACTGCTATGGACACTGGTGCTCAAGCAGATGGTGGCGAACCCTATCAATAATTATCCGAGCAAAGACCTTGCCCAGCACTGAGAGCAGCGTCACCCCTCAGTAGTTGTTGCAGTCTTTGTGATCACCCTTCCCTTTCCAGAGAGGGACAACAAGGCCCCTCTTCCAGTCAGTTGGGATGATGCCTGTGTTCCAGGCAGAGGACAGAACTGCATGCAATGACATGAGTACAGCATTTCCACCAGCCTTGAGAAGTTCAGCATGGATGCCGCAAATCCCAGGAGCTTCATCCCTTTTCAACCGGTTCACCACAGCCTGTGTTTCCACAAACGAAGGTGGATCACTGTTGATTGAAGGGTCAGCAATAGTAACTACCCTGACATCTAACTCTGCCGCTGGTGGATCAGCGTGGTACAGCCGGTTAAAGTAAACAGACCGAGCGGGCCTTCACTTCGGACTTCTCTGTTGAGAGTCTACCAACCTCCCCTCTAACTGCAGTACACCGAGGGACGGGCTTGGTGGAACACAATGCATAAATTCCCCTGTAAAGACAAGAATCACTGGACCACAGCTGATGCTCTACCACCTCAACTTGCACATAGGCCTCCTTGTCCACCCACAGCGCACGTACAGTTTTACGCCTCAACTCCCTGAACAGCTCAGCTCTGCCATTAAGCTTGAACCTGCAACTCTGGTCAATGGTATCCAGTGTCCCTTGAGGGTCAAAATTCTTCTTCGCCCTCCGGTGAATTCCAAGACATCCACCAGCAACATCAAGGATGGTGGTCTTCAAGGAACTCCACAATTCACCAGAGATTCACCAGAGCATCCAGCTCCCCCAAATTCCCACTCATCTTGTTGGCAAACTCCTCAGCTATCCTCTCCTCCTGGAGCTTGCCAACATCCAGCATGGGCTGGGATGGTACCATTCTCTTGGATTGAAGCGGAAACTTCAAAGTTGTGGTTGGTAATGAGGAACTGAGTACTCCAGTTGACCCTGCAGTTCTGGATCATCCGACAGCGAGCATCAACGAGCAAATGGTCAATCTCCTTTGCCAGACCACCAGCATTGGAATTCCAAGTCCAGCGACGAGCCTGTGGATGCTGAAACCATGAACCAGCTACCCGAAGTCCATGACTTCTTGCAAAGTCAATGAACTTAGTGCTATTCTGGTTCACAGTTCCAGACCCATGGGGACCAACACATGTCTCATAACTATCCCCCATCAGTTCCTCCGTTGCGGTGAGATCCTCCAAGACTCGAAGAGTATCTTGCCTGGAGCACTGATCAACCACAGACTCAAGCGTGGCATAGAATGCGTCCTTCACGGTGAGATCACTCACCTCAGTCAAAGCATATACAGAGACCAGGGAAACGACACATACGGAGAGACGAATCATTCGTTTCATAATACGCTCGTTGACCGGTGTTGCCACAATTATCATTGGAGTCCGCTTAATGGACACAGCTGCAGCAACTTCTTGGGTGTGGTAAGCATCAGAGTGACCAGACCAAGAGTAGATGTATCCACCCGCCATGATCTCGCCACTATCCGGTCTCCGAACCTCAGAAGTAGGGTGAATATACTGATTCTGGCTCACTTTTCCCCATATAAATGAATGGGGGATTTTCAGCGATTCATTTTTTTCCCCCTAAAAAGTAAACCCCCTTTTTATCCCAAGGTATATTTATTTGTCTCCCCTTTTAACCTCGGGACACTTTTTTTCAAATAACCAATGCAATAAGATAAAGATTTGTTCAAGTAGTAAAGTAGTAATGTGATTTGTTCAAGGTGATTCTAAAGAAATATCTGAAACATGTAAGCCGAGGGACACTCTTTTTCAAATAACCAATGCATATTGTTTAGCTCACTCATGGAACCTATAAAGATTTGTTCATTCTCAAATTCCTTCAATAGTTTAATTTTCTTTGCACAATAATCCCCATCTGAAATATTTAAAAACAAAACATTTGAATCATTTTATTTTTTTCGATACCCCTTTTGTGCCATTACGAAATGATAAACTTCTCTTAATGCTCTTGTTTGACCACCTCCTGAGCCACAAGGTTCTTTTTCTTTAGCCACGCCCACTTTTCATAAGCCCCGCCCACTTTTTCCTCAGCCCGGTCCACTTTTAATGAAATTTTATAAGCCCCGCCCACTTTTCATGCGGTATTTTCATAAGCCCCGCCCACTTTTCCTAAGCTCCGCCTGCTTTTGCTAAGCCCCGTCAACTCTTACATCATTTCCAGTTCATCTCTGACTCAAATAAATCACTAGAAAATTCTAGAATGTTATGGTTTTGAAAAATTTCCCAACGAAGGCTTGCCTGGGCTTGCCCAGAGAATTTCCAAAGGAAACCACACCCACCAGTCTTTCCCTATAAAAGCCTCAAGCCCAGGCTCCATTTTAAACATTTTTTTTGCTGGCAATGGTGTGCTGTCTGTTTGCCTGGAGATCGACGACTTGTATGGAACTAAACCTTCAAGTTGATGAACTGGATTCAAACCTCTTATCCATTGAGGTAAGATTTTATTTCCCTATTTTCAGCTTGATTTAAGCATCGACTCATTTAATAATTTAATAACTTCATTAATACATTGTTATTTTCTCTCACAGGAAATTGTATCTGAAAATACCGATTTTGTCACAACTTTGGGCGAAATTGTTGGCTTGGTTGAAGACCTTGTGAGCAAACAAGACCCACAGAATGAGCTAGGCCTTGATTGGGATGACTTTGCGGTTCCTTGGAGATTGACTACTTGTATGGAACTAAACCTTAAAGTTGATGAACTAGATTCAAACCTCTTATCTGTTGAGGTAAGATTTTATTTTCCTATTTTCAAAGTTTGATTGAAGCATACTCATTTAATAATTAAATCACTTGATTAATACATTATTATTTTCTCTCACAGGAAATTGTATCTGAAATACGAAATGAATATACTGCTTTTGCTACAACTTGGGGCGAAATTGTTGGCTTGGTTGAAGACCTTATGAGCGACCAAGACCACAGAACGAGTTCGTCCTTGATGACCCAACCAAAGAGTTATACCTTGGAGACCAGCAAAGTCCTGAAAAAGAGTTTTGCAACAATAGTACTCATTGTGAGTTATCAAGACAATACCCCCTGAACAAGTTATACCTTGATGAGCCAGAATACAAGTTTTACCTTGGAGACTCACAAATTTCAGACATTTTGAAAAATGGAGTTTTCCTTGATGATCCACAGTTATACTATGTGAGATCTATCACTGAAACCCATAAAAATTGGAAAAATGGAGATTTCCTTGATGATCCACAGTTATACTATGTGAGATCTATCACTGAAACCCATAAAAATTGGAAAAATGGAGATTTCCTTGATGATCCACAGTTATACTATGTGAGATCTATCACTGAAACCCATAAAAATTGGAAAAATGGAGTTTTCCTTGATGATCCACAGTTATACTATGTGAGATCTATGACTGAAACCCATAAAAATTGGAAAAATGGAGATTTCCTTGATGATCCACAGTTATACTATGTGAGATCTATCACTGAAACCCATAAAAATTGGAAAAATGGAGATTTCCTTGATGATCCACAGTTATACTATGTGAGATCTATCACTGAAACCCATAAAAATTGGAAAAATGGAGTTTTCCTTGATGATCCACAGTTATACTATGTGAGATCTATCACTGAAACCCATAAAAATTGGAAAAATGGAGTTTTCCTTGATGATCCACAGTTATACTATGTGAGATCTATCACCGAAACCCACAATATTTCTGGAAATTGTGATTCTACCTTGGAGTCTTGGATAGATGGTTATATTTTTGGAGACTTGAAATGTGGGTTCTGGCTTGATAACTCACAATGTGATACGTATCTTGGAAACTGAACAGGAATGTGGTTATTCCTTGGAGACTTGGAAAGTTGGGTTTATTTTGGAGACTTGAAATGCTACCACTCTTTGGGATCTAAACCTATCAAGAAAGTTCTTACTCCCCCTTTCTACGTCATCAAACCTGAAAGCCTTAAAAGACAGAATTGGAAGAAGAGAAAAAAAAACATAAAAAATATATATTGTTAGTTCTGGGAAGAAAGTGCAGGCTTACTCCCCCTTTCTACATCATCAAACCTGAAAGCCTTAAAAGACAGAATTGGAAGAAGAGAAAAAAGCGTAAAAAAATATATATATAGGTGGAAATCTCATTTTGAAAAAGACATTGTGTTGGGCGAGGGTTGGGGGTTGGGGTTGAGATTTTGAATGTGAGGGTTGGGGTTAAGATTTTGAATGTGAGGGTTGGTACACACACACACACACACACACACACACACACACACACACACACACACACACACACACACACACACACACACACCACCACCAAACAAAAGTTAAGCCTCGACTATTCAGTTGAGGATTCTATGTTTGGGGTTCAAAGATCTCAGAATGTCCCCCTTGACACACATTATACACTGTTATACACCTCGGACTTGGTCCTCGAGTGTCCACAACGGTGTATAGTAGGAGGGAGTGAAGCGCCAACCCATTGCTCCCATTGCACACACACACACACACCAACAAACAAAGGTTAAGCCTTGACTATTCAGTTGAGGATTCTGTGTTTGGGGTTCACAGATCTAAGAACGTCCCCCTTGACACACATTATATACTGTTATACACCTCGGACTTGGCCCTCGAGTGTCCACAACGGTGTAGAGTAGGAGGGAGTGAAGTGCCAACCCATTGCTCCCATTGCACACACACACACACACACACACACACACACGTTAAGCCTTCACTATTCAGTTGAGGATTCTGTGTTTGGGGTTCACAGATCTAAGAACGTCCCCCCTTGACACACATTATATACTGTTATACACCTCGGACTTGGCCCTCGAGTGTCCACAACGGTGTATAGTAGGAGGAAGTGAAGGACCAACCCATTGCTCCCATGGGTATTATCTACTTAGTTTTGTCTTTTGTAATTCCTGTGAATAAAATGAACCTAAAATCTCTTCCCCTTCTAAATCATATATCTTATAAGTCCAAGGAACCGTATCTATTACATAAACAATTTTTAAAAGTTCGTTCGTCCATCGTTTAATATAACCTTTTTCAAAATGAGATTTCCACCTATATATTCTTACGATATCACCAACTTTGAACTTAGGTTTTCTGATATTAATCTCTTTTTCATATTTTAATTTTGTAAACGTTTGTGATGGTTTCATATTCGTTGACGTGTGAATCGTGTCATTATACTTATCCACAATATCCTGAATAAAAGATGACCATTGTTGTGAACCAAGTTCTGTGAATTTTTTATATAGTTTCTCTTTTAAGGTACGATTAAAACGTTCAACAACAACGGCCTTCCCTTCATTAAAGGTACTGTATAATGTAATACTGTTATTTTTTAGAAAATTCATAAATGGCTTGTAATAAAACTCTCGACCCTCAACAGTCCACAATTTTTTAGGTTATCTCTTACTATTATTAAATATCTGTTGAAAGGCTAACATAAGAGTATTACCTGTTTTGTTTTTTAAAGGGACAACCCATGCGTATCTACTCAAATCAATAAAGATTAAAGCATACTTGTACCCCTTATCATTATTGAGTTCAATCAAATCAGCAGACCAGATATAATCAACTTCCTTGGAATAAACCTTCCTTCTACGAAACTTTGTGAATATTGGTTTATGTAATTCATCAGCTAATTGCTCTTCAGTCTTAATGACATCATTAGAGCCTATAAGTTTTTGAATTTCCAAGTCCAAGTTTCAATTTAGCACTGATCATCTTCTTCACGATGAACCGATCAACTTTTTCTCTCAAGGTTGGATTTTGTATCAGAGACACATTATACAACATTTCTCTATCGGCTTCATGCTTTTCTTCCAAAGTTGTGGTATTCCCATAATCAATATCGTGTCTCATGCACACTTCATCAACTCTATTGATGGGTTTACTCCATGATTTAGGATTGTCTGTCTCATCTGATCTTTTATCCAAGTTTGTGACTGGACCACAGAAAGAATGATGTAATTGGTAGATGTAATTCCCCTGGTATTCCAGTAGTTGTAAATTTACTTCCTGATAAAAACTTTTGTATATCTCCTCCGAGTTTGTGTTTGGAGATAACTTGATTTTTTTTTGAACCACACACTGAACATATTATATACCTTTTTGTATAATCCTGTTATTTTTACTTTTAATATATGAAATATTTTTAGTATTAGTTTTCTTTTTACATTTGAGATAATAACTCATTTATTTATGAGAAAAATTCCTGCAGAGTGCAAAAACCTTTTTAGTTTCCAACATGCACATTTGAATCTTAATTTTTAAAACATAAAGAATCCTTAGAAATGCCTTCACTCTCTCCTCCATTTATTTAAGAAAAAAATGAAAAACTTGAATTATAATGAATATCTTGTTGATGTCAATAGTCTTGTCGAAAGTATTGCAAATAGACTTGTCAATTCTTTGTTTTCCTCCTCGGTAGGTTGAGTTATTTTCTGTAATACCACCAATCTTTTTTTTAATCTCACTGGTTTCCATATTTTGATATTTATTTAGTCTCGCTCTTTCCTCCCTCTCTTATCTCTCTCTCTTTCTTCTCTCTTTCTTCTCTTTCTTCTCCCTCTCCCCCTTCTCTCTCTCTTCAACTCCTCCCTCGTCCCTTACTATCCTTGAATCGCATACACCCCATAGAATATCATACATATATTCATCAGGATTTCTTGTTATTCCTGTATCCAAAATAATTTTTTTTTACAACAGGAAACCAATAACATTTATTGTGAATTTCTAAAAGAGCCATACTTTTTCTTAACTTTATAATTTTTTCATTATTTAACATTTTAGTTAATTCCAAAGTTGTCGGTTTATCAACACCAGCTTAAAGCCAATCTTTTATTGAAAAGAAGTCATTCTTATGTTGTAGAACATATTTATTAAAATACCGAATACCCTTTTCTTGAAGGTATGCTTGGACACAGAAATGATAATTTTCTTGAAGCCTTCTTGCTGTCATTTATGTATTACAAATATATGTCAGAATAATATTTTGACACGAAACACCTCCCCATCTTCCCGTAGTTAAATCATTTTGTATTTCCTGACTTATTACATATAATCCTGTTTTTTCTGTTTTCATGATATAAACGAGGGCAAAACCATTATTATATTCACTCTTATTAAATTGTTTTATTTGTTGTTTCCTAATCGTGCTTCCACAAAACTCATTCTCTATACCGAGTGGATAATATTCTTCCTTACGAGACTGATTTAATTGTTCCAGGTCTTCTAGGTCAATTTTAAATGACCAATTATACCCTAAATCGTTCATATCATACCCCCATTGTTCTATTCTCATACAAACGATACGCCCTTCTTTATAAAAATTTATTTTAATTCGAACTGTGAATTCTGTATGATCTGGAGATAAAATCAATACTTCTGTATCTTTAGAATACACAGCCGTTTTATTTAAAGATATATCTCACCAAGTCTTAATCTCACCAAGTCATTCGTGTCAATCGGGCTTGGATAATTTATTAATTTATAAGCATTTTTCATATTAATATTTTTTGCTATACTATATTTCTATCGTTCAGCCTGTGCGTTTGTGCAATAATTTGATAAATCAATATGCAGTTCTTAGGATACACCAAAGATAGAACCATCTTTACCAACATAAGTCATTTATATTAGATTAAAAATAATGTCATAAAATTGTTATTTTTGTTGAGTTGAAATAACACATATAGACATAATTGACCGCAACACTTGGAATTTAAATGTTGGACTCGAAAGGTTTGATAAACACCATTCTGTAAGAATTTTATGACTTCAACAGGTGGTGGAAGACCAAAACTATCAAAATAATATTTGTCTTGACTTTTAAAAATACAAACCCAATGAGAACCATTACCATTATTATCTTGAAGTTCATAATAATATTCTTTGTATGTTTAGGCACATTTGTTAATTCATCTGTCATACAAATAACCACATGATGAATTTTTAATTTCTTACAATATTTTACAAGTTGTAAATTTGGTGTATTCTTTCCAAATTCTTTAAACAACTCATCAATGCTCATTTATTTATGAGAAAGATATAATCCATTACGTCTTTTAGTTAATTTTACACCTGCTTGTGCGATAGAAGAAAGCATATCTCCAACTAACAATCTCGCTTTATCAGGCAGACCTTCAAGTTTTTCAGCAAAATCTACAATTACACCACTTCCACTAATTTGTTTCTCCAACTCTTTTTTATGTCTTTCAATTCTTTTTGAGCCTGGAGTTGAGCCTTCCTTTCGTTGGCAGTTTTCACCGCTGTTGAAATACCACCCGTCAATGCTCCAACGGCACTTAAACCAGCAAATAAAGGAAGTAGAAATGGGAGAAATCCTCCACTCGCCTCTTATTAAATATTTTTTTTAACATTGGTTTTGTCATTTTAATTTTAAGTGAGCCAGTATCATTCAAGATTTTAACCTGTTCTCTTGTGAGCAAAACATCAAATCTTACTGCTCCTTTTCTCTGAATTGTATTAACGTTAATCGTATAAGGCTTTTGATTTTGAACACAAGATGATAGTTTATGAAGATTGATTTGATTAACATATACCCCAGTTGGTACTTTGCCACTCATTTATTTAACAAAAAATTATGTGAGACTAATCATAACACCATTATCTGTATTAATCTGCAATTCTGTTTCTTCCAAAAGCAAACAATATGTATCAACTTCTTCATTCTCTCCTCTTTCAATGTATAGGGAAGTATCCACTCGATTCGACTTTATAGTTTATTTTGAGCGCTCAGGTCAAGTGTATTCAAACTTTTAAATGCTGTCATATCCAAAATAGGTTCTTTATTTCCATTACTTTCACACACCTGTTGGTAAGACTTGTATGCTTCAGCAAAATCATTTTTTTCCCAATTAATTTCCAATCTATCTCGTGGATAAAATGTTCCATCTTGAGAAACGCGAAGTTGTTTCACCTTCGCATTATCACGCAATGCATTATTCTTATCAGTCGCAGTATCACCATCTGGCTTTTTAAAAATGATCCACAGATATCATGGCTTTCCTTCCAGAACACCCAAATTCCACGTGTAAGTGGTTTGGTTTAGTTTAACGTGTTGACATCTTCTTTTGAGATATGATACACTGAGTGGTTTCTTTGAGTTAAGTCTTCTATTCAACATCTCTTCTGTTTTAAGATTCAGAGTATATTCACTAATATACCAACTCATTTCCTCAATTACAAATTTATTCTGATCACCAAAAGCACTAGCAACACCACACCAAAAAGTAATCTATTTTCATTATCATTCCTTTGTAGTTGAAATCTAATTTTAAGACCATACAGAACTTTAGCATGATCACAAAATCCAAATATAACTTCAAGAGGAACTGCCACAGTAAAACTATGAACTGCTTTTGTATCATCATTATACGCTCCTTTCCTTTGAGTATATCCAGGGTCTGTGGTTGTTCCCGTTGACATATCAGGAATAAAACCTACGACGGACCCCTTTCCCATTCTATCACTGAATGTATAGAGTGTAAATTTCATCATTTCAGATACAGCAGAGACATAATCAACCGCTTCAACTTCTTGTGTTCCAATGTACAAACGAACACTATCAAACATTTTCCAGAAGAAATCATTTACGAGTGTAGCGTTTGTGTTATTCCCAGCCTCAGTGAATTTAAATTTACACAACAAGAAACTTTCAGATAGATTCAAATAGGTTTGTTGATTATTTATTTCAAAACTTTTTGTACCATTTGCATTCCAGTCTGTTCCAGTTATTGCATTTACCTTGAAGTAATATTCTTTTTTCGTGGAGTTTGAGATGACAATGGTATCATCCAAATCATAGATACTATCAAATGCTTCCATACTTGTATTTATTTAGGAAAAAAAGATGCTAAAACTTTTGAAACCCTGATCCAAGTATTCGAATTATTTTCTGTCATTCTTGGGGGGACAACTGAGTTTTGCCTTTCTTAATTTCTTTTATTGCTTGTAATTTATGAGATTCCTTTTGGGAATCTTTTATACTCTTTATAGCACCTGCTACATTTCCCACAGCAGAAGCAGTTGAACCAATTAGGTCTTTATGTTTAAGAATAGTTGAACCAATACCCATTAGAGTATCAATTATCCCATCTCCTCGAAATTGATGTCCAACACCCCTTTGTCTCTTAGGTTTATAGTATCCTCTACCAAGATACATACCTTCACCCTTGTAGTATGGGGAAAGGAACATCCCATCCCCTGTAATTCTTTTATATTTTCCCAACTTGTGTTTCCTCAAAATAACCATCGTATTTATTTATTGGAAAACTTCACGTAGGTGAATTCTTGTGGATATAACTTCTCCATTAAAAGAAATCATATGATTATCTTGGTCGGTTATCGTAAAATTTACTCTGTGTGTGGTTTTTCCTGACACAGGGAGATAAACCAAATTTTTGGGTTCCATATTGAATTTATAACCAATTGGGGTTGAGTATGCACTGAATGAAAATATTGTATTTGTTTTTATTCCAACATTATAAGCACCATCAATCAAATCACAGTGAATTAACACCGAATTTATTCCTGAGGATATTTGAATGACATTATCACTGTAAAACGTCCCATTAGTTTCAATCTTTTTTGAGGAGAAACCTAATAACTCTCTAAATGAATTATCAATTGTGAAATCAACCTTGTAGTTATTTTTAAGTTTAATCGTTGATTTTGAAGTACGTTTTTGAATGTCTATAACAATATTTTTTGGTTCATCACCCTGTTCTTTCATAAGACGAGCAATTTCGGAAGATATTTGAGAAATCTCATATGCTCCGGGTGAGACTGTTATCGTTTTGTATCCACTTCCTGGATTATAACTAAACTTGTCATTTTTCTCGGTTATATTAAATAAGGTATTATAAGTTTATGTGGACATAAAGATGCTTCATATTCTTTTGTTGTGTCAAGTTGTAGTGGGTATGGGAATGAAGATGTGTGGTCGCTTGTTGTGAAATTGAAACTAAGGATTGTGCTTCTCATCTTATTTAATGAGATAAAATGTCTTGATATTGATATTTATTAATTATTTTCATGTTCATCAACTGGTCTAAAATGGCTGATGCTTCATTAAAACAATTGTTATTTCCAGACTTCTTACTACCGAACAACAATAACAGTCTATTAACTAATTGTGATGGGTCATTTGGAAGAAAACTAACGCCTGAACCAACGATACTTAAAGCCTGAATAATGTGTTTCTCCTTCTCATTCTTCCTACTTTTACCAGAAAGAATAACCCTATAATCAACAGAGTTCAGCAGATGAATATATACTTTATCATCATTATTTTTCATATCCAATGGTTTATCAATATACTTTGATTCATCCATCACAGTTGAACCTTGTCTTCCATCTTTTGTGAGAAGAAACATTAATCTCGGAGTTAGTTTGACAGGAGGTTGAGCAAAACTCAAGAACCTTAATCCATCATTAAATATCAATACCTTTTCTTGAACAAGATGAAATATTGCTGGTTGTTCTGTTGGAATGAGTCCTGCTTTGGTTTTTGAATCCGCTGAATATTCATTGTTTTGAAAAGCATTCACAATATAATCAGGGGGTCGATTAATCTCTTCCAGTTGTTGAAATAATCATTCATCATTATATTCTAATTCTCCTATATGCTCTAATTCTTCCAACGTCATTTGACTGAAATCTTTTAACATTTGGAGCTTTCTCGGAGTATATTTTATTGTTGGAACTGTGGAAACATCTATAATTTTTTCTTGGAAAGTTTTTAAAAGTGGTTTAAAAAATTTCTCTTGTTTCCTTTCAAATGCTTCTTCACCCATTAGTTTTTGTCTGCGTTTCTTCTTTATGTCTTCCTGTTGTTTTACAACTTTTTATGTTCCCTAAATCTTCTTGCTCTTTCTTTCGCATCCATTTATTTATTGGAAAATAGCATTTAATGAATTGTAAAGATCAACAGGGAAATTTTCCTTTTCTTCATCATCCAAGTAGATGTGTTCAAATAAATCCTTTTCTTTAAATATTTCATCAAATTCTTTATTAACATTAATACGAGTTGTAATTTCTTCTTCACTAATACTTGCATCTCTGCCTTTCATACGTTTGCGTTGAGTTTCTTCATCAACATCAAAACCGAATGATAAAATCTTCACTCTGCTCAGATGTTTAATTTGTCTCGTTCCTTTTGGATTAGTTTCTAATATCCCAAGACCACCAGATTTTAGTTTCCTTAACTCACTCTTCCAATGTGAATATTTTGTTGTACCAAGAGAAACCTCCTTAAATATTTGACCTTCATTCCTCAATCGCATATGTTCCTCCACTGAAATAGAGTGATAATTCGAAATCTTCACCTTTTACTTCTCCAGGTCTTATTGCTCTAGTTGTTGTTGATACAATGCGTATCGCAGGGTGTTTTTTAAGTAAATTTGCAATATTCTCATTTGTACTACACAAGAACCTTGATTGATGAAAGTTTTTTCCAGAAGCAGATTTACCCACAAGATTTATAATAATAGTTGTCATTTATATATTTAATTGTTTTATAAAACAAAAAATATATCGCTTAATATCTCATCTTTTTTCACAACAATATATTTATATTTTTCAGTCGTGTGCTTCATGTAATCCCCAAATTCCTTTTTACTACATAATGTAGAACAATTATCTCTCCAAAAATTATTTATATCTATTGAATTTAACTTGAATAAACTAAAGTATTAGCATTGTTTCTGATGGAACGACGAGGAAGTTGAAAGTACGATTGACGAATATAAATACAATTACAAGAAGAATGTCTCCCTCTTGTGTAGTAGCTGTCCATTACCATTTGGTTTCTCTCATTAACACAATCATCAAAGATAACGAGGTTCTATTTTGATTTATCCAAATCTTGGGGAGACGGTATATCATCCGTATTATCACTAAGAATACAAGTTATCGGTTTTGATTTCTTTTTACATCTCTGTATCACAAAATAGTTGAATTATATCTGCAATGTTAGAATCATTTAGGTTTTTTTGAAGTTTAAATAAACCGATTATATCTTCTTTTTGAAGACCAGCATTAAAACCTTGTGAGAGTAGTTGAAACTCTGGTTGAAAATTCGACTTTGTGAAAATTATTAAATTATCATAATCTAAAAAGTTGGGAGTCAGGAGCATCTTCAAAAGTCAGCAGGTTTTTCCACATCTGCTTCAACCAACTATGAGACATCTCAATGAATTTGAAAGATTTTTATGATTGTTAAATTTTATCTTATTTTCCCAAATGGATAAAAAAATCATTCATTTATGTATTTGGAAAACAATTTATTTAATTTATTATTGGCTTTTTTAGAAACTCCATATTTTATCCTAAGTTCAGGTTTAATTTCAAGATAGTCCATTACTTTATTTATGCAATATCTTGTATTGATATTTCCCTGAAAATCACATCCATGAATAATATATAACAACAATCCTTTGAACATTTCTCTAATACATTCAGTTTCTTCCCTTGTAAGGAAAGGTGTGTTATCACCCTCATACTTTACATTCATTTCTCTAATCAATCTTGTAAAGTAATTCATTTTTGGTGTCAATCTAAAAGAATTATTTTCCTTTTTAAATTTTTCATTATCATTAATTAGAAGATAATCACAGAATATACATTGTTTATAGGCTTTTGACTGTGTTTAATCCCCGTCTTTCACACGCAGGACAATTCTCAAATTTGTCAAATGGAGAATCAGGGAAGTCTAGCATATTTATAAAGTAAAACTTTACTTAAACTGAAATTCATCTATACTTTTAGCTGCATATTGACTCATATTTAATAATATTACCATCGATATCTATATACTTTTTTTCATTACCAGATTCAACTGCAACATTTTTTATATTAAAGGTAATTTTAAAATGATCCTTAACTACTATTGAACGAAATGTCATTTCACCTGATATATTAACATCCTTTATTTCATCAGGATTTACATCTTTAGGGTTGTTGAAAAAAATACAAATTTCTCCTTGCATATTACAGATAGCCGATCAGCCTGGGGGGTTGGTCGGTATCAAATTGGGGGAGAATGCTCATGGTGATTTTTGGGATGGTGTAGACCCCTAGAGTTAGAAAATATGTGATAGCATTGTGGCAGTGGCAGCTTTTTGGGAGTTATCCCCCTTTTCCAAAATGGCCGCCAAATGCTCAATACCCTATATATAGCAGATTTTAGACCACCTAGAGGAGTGATACTGGTGTCTACGACTAGGTTTGAGGGGTCAGATATATCATTTCTGTATTTACCTAAAATATTGGATACAGCCTTAATATTAAAATTCAAGATGGCCGCCAAAATGGCTGCAGACATATTTAAATGACCGCGTTTAAGGTCCAAGAACAGTTACGACAGTGATTTTGGTGTACATTTCCAATATTTTAGGTAAATACAGAAATGATATATCCGACCCCTCAAACCTAGTCATAGACATCAGTATCACTGCTCTAAGTGGTCTAAAACCTGCTATATATAGGGTACTGGACATTTTGGTGGCCAAGATAGTCACTATGAGCATCCCCTCCCCCCCGATTTGATACCGACAAACCCCCCAGGCTGAATGTATGTATATTCATATATATATATATATATATACATATATATGTAATATAATGTTTATATTCTTTTTTCAGGTATCGTGGTGGCTGTGGAAGTTCTGCGTAAGAGGCCTGGAATACAGTCGACTAGCATTAGATGTCTGTCAGCATGGAAACGCCCCAGGGACCCACCAAGAAACTGTGCATCATACACCAGGCAGTATCTGACGAAGACGAACATTTAATCACTCCTCAAAGTCATGACTCCTGGCTAACCTTACTTGAAGCCGCCAAAGTCAGGAACCATGTCCCCATTTTAGATTTTGCAAAAACGCTTGAGGACAAAGAAGTTCCAATTATGTTCTATCATCGAAAATGTAGAAGCATCTTCACCATGAAAAGAGACTTGGAGACTTTGAAAAGGAAAGCAGGTGAAAGCAGTAGTGATCTACCTGGGAGTAGTGGCTGTCCTCCAAAATGGTCTTCCAGAAGATCGACAACAGAATCAAGAGTTTATGATCCGATCTGCATATTCTGTAGCAAGGTCAAGTACCAAAAGCACTCCAATACACGTGAAAAACTTATGCTAGCTTCACAACTGAGAGTAGATCAAACACTACAAGAGAGTGCCGTCAGAAAGGGAGACGAAAGGATGGGAGCACTAACCAGTAGAGACATTGTTGCCGCTGAGGCACACTATCACACTTCATGCTATAGGAATTATACTAGAGACAATGAGAATGAAGAAGAGAAAGAGACACATGAATTTATACTGTATCACAAGGTGGAGAAGCTTACGAAGAACTTTTCGAATACATCAGAGCAGATATTATTCCCAACAAGAGTCTTATACCAGTCACATCCTTGACCACAAAACTGGAATCATTAATGTTGTCTGGTGGAGTTAATCTTCTGAAGGATTCAACGAAGAAGAATATGCACAGAAGACTGAAGTCCGAGCTTGGAAGTGCAATGGAAATATTTCCCGACGACAATGGAAAGTTGTTGATGGTTCCCTGCTGTGTATCATTAAAGGATGTTGTCTTGGAAAATCAAACTTTACATAGGGAGCTCAAGCTTTGGAAAGCCAAGTCTACAGATGTCAACAAGATCATAGATCAGACTTCGTCACATATCTGAACGGCCATCAAGAAGGACATGATTTCCACCCCGTGGCCATATCATCCGTCTGATGGAGCTACTCATATCGCCATACCAAATCAGCTCGAGCGATTTCTGGTCAGGCTCCTCACTGGAAATCCTACTAGTACTATGAATAAATCCCAAAGGACTGCTATTCTAGTCGAGTCATTTAGCCAGGACATGATATACGCTGTGACACGTGGGCAGTATAAACCACCAAAACATTTCCTGCTTCCTTATGCGGTAAAAGCACTCACTGGAAACATTGAGGTCATTCGGACACTGAATAAGTTTGGACATGGGGTGTCTTATGACCAGCTGGAAGAGAATGATACCGCTCTGTGTCTCCAGAAGTTAGCAATGGGCTTCAACCAGAGCTGTTCTACCAGTCTCCATCAAGTCCTATGTCTTCACAAATCTTGCATGGGATAATATAGACAGACTGGAGGAGACACTTACTGGAAAAGGTACGTCACATCAAGTCAACGGAATAGCAGTCCAGCCTAAGGTCTATGGACCTCATCCACCCACGACTGAATTTCCAATCATTGACAAACTGAAACAAAGATCAGTCAACATTGAACACGAAGAGTTGGAAGTCTATGTAGCCTGATGATCTTAACCAACATAACTTCAGTGATCTCCTCGACAGTCCACAATTATTAGAGTTGATGATTCTGAGGAGAGCCTTCACGGAACACTCCGCCACAACAATGGGGAGCTATCGGGATATTGGATGTCATGCATAGACATGGTAGAGCACGTGATACTTGGCCTTCTGCGTGCTTCTCGCGAGGGAAACTGGGATTTGCACATCAATGCCATTAGAACTTTGATCCCATGGTGTTTTGCCTACGATAAGGTCAACGATGCCAGGTACCTGTCTGCATACTTTGCTCAGATGACAAATCTTCCTGAGAAGAATCCTGATGTACATAGAGCCTTCCAGGAAGGTCATTTCTCGGTGCAGAGGTCCAGCAATAATCCCTTTGGCCGGATACCTGTAGATCAGACAATTGAGGTTATGGTGAACAAGGACACTCAGACTCCTGGAGGCACGTCATGGTTCAGCCGAAAAGCAGGAGCCATCAAAAGGTACTACATAACAGCAGAGTACCGCAGTGCATTTCTTGGACACTTAAGAGACATGGTGCATGGTAACCAATCAGAACTCAACCATGCTGATCTACAGCAGCCCAGAATCCAAAAAGATGAGGAAACAGTGTCGGCAGTCGTCAGCCTCATTCAAGCCTGGGTCAACCCATTCTCAGAGAAGCAAGACCTCATAAGCATTTCTACTGCAAAATCAGCACCCAGAGACATTGCCTCTGACCTGATGAAGGCATGTGATATTGGAGAGCAGAGTTATGCCACTTTCCAGAACGAGAGTCTGGAGAACGACCCATCAGCGAAACCATTTCACGATCCGATGAAAACTAACAAGCTGAAGACATTCACAAATATGTGTAAGAAGAAGGTAGTGAAAACAAGTGGGAAGGACATAATCTTGAAAGCTGACCGGTCTCTGTTTGGTCGCATCATAGTGATGGCACAAGGGCACAATCTCACGATGGAGGACATCCTCTCTCACCCCTTGGGACCACTACCCTGGGCTCTCTCTACCCCAGACAGATTGCTCAGGAAAACAAACAAAGCTTCCTTATCCACTACTTTGCAGAAGAATGCGACAGTAGCAGACAAACTCCCACAAAATCCGGCTTCTGTGGTCGATGGAATGAACTTAGTTCAAAGAGTAAAGGGTGATCAAGCTACATTTGGAGACATTGCCACTACAATACTGTCTCTGGGATTGCGTGAAGGAAGTAAAAGTACCAGAATAGATGTTGTGTTCGACACGTATCGAGAGAATTCTATCAATAACAGTGAGAGATCGGCACGAGGTGAAGAGACTGGACATCAGCTGCAGGGTATCACAAGCGCACAGATTGTGAGGCAATGGAGAAGTTTCCTGACAGGAATAACTAACAAAACCAGTCTGATTAGCTTCATTGTCAGTGAATGGAGGAAGCCAGTGTACAGAGAGAAACTTCATGAGAAGATTCTGTATGTAACTGTAGATGACAAATGCTACAGAATTACATCACAGGACAGTGAAGAGGTACCAGATCTCCAGTGCCAGCAGGAGGAAGCAGATGGGCGCCTACTTTTCCATGCTGTCCATGCTGCTAGAGAGGGCTACCAGGCTGTAGTGATATGCGCAGAGGACAGAGATGTCTTTCCCATGTGTTTGGCTTTCCATGACAAGATAGGAGCTCTGTTATTCCAGAAATGTGGAACTAGAACCAGAACTAGATTAGTTGACATCGGGAAAGTCGCTGCCACTGTCGGCATAGATGTCTGCAGAGCTCTTATTGGCATACATGCATACACTGGATGTGACACTACCAGTGCTTTCGCAGGTAAAGGGAAGGCAAGTGCTCTAAAATTAGTGACCAACAACAGGGAAATCAAGAACACATTCACAGAGTTGGGCCAGGAATGGGACCTCTCCTCAGAACTGATGAACAAACTAGAGTGTATCACATGTCTCCTCTATGGCCCCAAAGCAGCATTCACCAAGGTCAATGATCTCAGGTACAACTTGTTCTGTGTTAAGAAAGGTGAGATAGAGAGTCATCAGCTTCCACCCTGCAGGGACTGCTTAGTCAAACATGCACAAAGGGCAAACTACCAGGCTGGAATATGGAGAAGATGTCTTGAGCAAGACCCAGGTGTACCAAGTCCCATTGGCAGGGGGTGGAAAATTGACATGGATGGAGTCGAGAAATTAATGGTAGTGGATTGGATGGATGGTCAGCCAGCACCTGAGGCTATCTTGGCCCTACTGGCCTGCAAATGTTAAAGGAAGTGTACGTTGCCAAATTGTGTATGTCTGGCAAATGGACTTAAGTGCACTGATATGTGCAAACTGTCAGACTGCGAGAATCGGTCATCAGATGATGTGGAGAGTACGGACGAGGACGACGATGTGGATGCCGATGAACAGTAAATGATGAGTACTAGAGTCATCATGTACATTTCACGACAGTTGGATATATCATTTCTGTATTTACCTAAAATATTGGAAATGTACACTAAAATCACTGTCGTAACTGTTCTAGGACCTTAAACGCGGTCATTTAAATATGTGTCTGCAGCCATTTTGGTGGCCATCTTGAATTTTAATATTAAGGCTGTATCCAATATTTTAGGTAAATACAGAAATGATATATCTGACCCCTCAAAGCTTGTCGTAGACACCAGTATCACTGCTCTAGGTGGTCTAAAATCTGCTATATATATAGGGTATTGAGCATTTGGTGGCATTTTGGAAAAAGGCGGATAACTCCCATAAAGCTGTCACCGCCACAATGCTATCACATGTTTTCCAACTCTAGGGGTTTATACTTTCATAAAAAACACTATGAGCATTCTCCCCTAATTTGATACCGGTGACCAAAATTTCGGACCGGGGCTGATTGGCTAAGATGGTCTTATCTTTTCTTTCTAAAGCTTCATCCATAAGGTTTTTGTTTTTTGATACTTTTTCTTGTTTCATTGCTTTTTCTAGTTTTGAATATATTACCAGCAGTAGAGGAGAAACTTTTGTTAGAGATACTTTAATTGATGTTCTACCAGGTATACTAAAAGCCCTTCCACTGAAGGAAATTGAAGAACTCATCTTTATCCACCATAATTGTTTTTATCCAATAGTTGTTATATTTATCTTTGTTCAATTTTACATCCTTGACATATTTCTCAGTATCTTTTACAAATGAAGAGATTGATTGAAACTTGTCTTTTGTGTCTTGAAACATTGTATTTATTAAGTGAAAAAAGTTGGAGGATAAAATGGTTTTAAGCACAGATTCACCTAAAAATTAAACAAAATCTTCATCAAGAAAATTTTAGTTTAAGCAAAGTTTTATTATATAAATATGGTGAATACAACATACTGCTATGTTTGTAATCACGAATATAAATATTATAAAAAACACCTTCAAACCAACAAACATACATTTAATCTATTTCATCAAATATCTCCTCTTGAGTTGGAAAGAAAACATTGTGATATCTGCTCAAAGGATGTTTTGAAGAGTAGTTATAATAGACATCTTCAAGCACAAAAACACAAGAAAAATGAGTTTAAAGTAAAGAGAGACTATTATATTGAAAACACTGATGGGGCATTTAAAGGGCATATAAATATAAGGATTTTTCAATTTGGAGAACCCGGTCCATCATCAATAGCTGAATCAATTGAAAGAGTGAAACCTGATGTTGAAAAATTTATAAGAAAGACATTAAAAGAAATGAAAACTTTAAAGTTTTATATGGGAGTGAAAATGAATATGAAAAGACAAGATGAAGAACAAACTCCTTATATGAGAACAGATCTTCATTTTATAACATCATTTCAAGATTTTTGGAATAGTGGGGTTTATGAAGAACTATCAAGACAAGAGGAGGATGTTGATAATACCGTGGTACGAAGTGGATTTCATATTTAAAAAATCATCTTTTTAGATATACATATTCTAAAATCAAACCCTCTTAAAACTTCTTCTTATATTGAATTACCAAAAGAAATAAAACTAAAGAAGGCAGTTGTTAATATTAAGAACAATGATAATAAATGTTTTCTCTGGTCTGTTCTTGCTCACTTACATCCACCAAATTGTAATTCAGAAAGAGGAAAACAATATATGAAATATGAGAATATCTTGGACATTAAAGATTTTAAATTCCCAATGCCACTAACAGATATTCCTAAATTTGAGAAAAAGAATAATGTTTCTATCAATGTATATGGATTAACGGATACAAACAAAGTTAAAATATTAAAAATTTCAAACAACTATAAAAATGAAGAAACACACATTGATCTTTTATATTTTAGTGTTGGAAAGAATTCACATTATACATACATCAATAATTTATCAAGATTAATCTCTTCTCAGGTATTCAGAACAGCAAACAAAATATATCTCTGTAAGCGATGTCTTAATTCATTTCATACAAAAGAACAATTAGAACAACATTCAAAATATTGTAGTAATCATAAATCAGCTGTAATTACAATGCCTAAACCTGGTGAAAAGATTTATTTTGAAGATTATAATAAATCTATCATGCACCCATTTGTGATATACGCTGATTTTGAATGTATCCTAAAAAAGATAAATACTGCTTCTCCGAATCCAAAAGAATCACAATCAAATAAATATCAAAAACATATTCCTTGTGGTTTCTGTTATTATATCAATTCATCTGCTGGAGAAAAGTATATTAAACTTTAACATAATAGTGGAAAAACTTCACAAGAGTTTGTAAAACGATTAGAAAAGGATTGTATAAGACTAACTAAATTAATGAAAGAAACAAATGAACCGATGAAATTAACCGAAGAAGAAAAATTAGAATTTAGAAAGAACAATATCTGTCATGTTTGTGAGGAGGAAATCGAGGAGTCTAAAGTTAGGGATCATTGTCATCTCACTGGTAAATATAGAGGTCCCGCTCATTCCTGTTGTAATCTTAATTATAAATTTCCTTCTTTTATTCCAGTCTTTCTTCACAACAGCGCCAACTATGATACACATCTATTTATAAATGAACTTTCAAAAACACCAGGGAATATTTCTGCCATAACAAACACAAGTCAAAAGTATATTTCATTTACAAAAATGATATTCACAAAACCTACAACTCCTATTCGGTTTCTCGATTCTTACAAGTTTATGGGAACACCACTAGCCGACCTTGCATCAAATCTAAGCTCCATGGGGTCTTTTCCAAATCTTAATTCATTCTTTCCAAAAGAGGAAATTCTAACTAAAGAGGAAATTCAGATTAAAGAGAGAATTCAAAGTAAAGAGGAAATTCTAATTAATGAGGAAATTAATGAAGAAATTCTAACTGAAGCTAAAATTCAAATTATAAAGAAAATTCAAACAATGAATGAAATTCTCACTAAAGAGGAAATTCTGATTAAAGAGGGAATTCTTACTGGAGAGGAAATTCAAACAAGGAATGAAATTCAAAGTAGAGAGAAAATTCTTACAAGTAAGGCAATTTATCCTTATGATTATATGGATTCATTTATGAGATTTAAAGAAACACAACTTCCTTCAAAAGAAAGTTTCCATAATAACCTTTATGAAGAAGAGATAAGTGATAAGGAATATAAACACGCACAAGAAATTTGGAAAATATTTAAGACAAAGAACCTTGGAGAATATCATGATTTGTATCTAAAAACAGATGTTTTATTGTTAGCTGATGCGTTTGTAGCTTTTAGATCACTCTGTCAGAATAAAAATTGTTATGGATTAGATCCTGCCCACTATTTCACAGATCCTGGTTTAGCTTGGAGTGCAATGTTAAAAATGACAAAACAAGATATAGATTTAATCAGTGATGTAGATATGCTTTTGATGATTGAGAAGTCTAAGAGAGGTGGATTATCACAAGTATGTTCAAAAAGATATGCTAAAGCAAATAATAAATATCTTCCAAATTATGATAGTGAAAAAGATAGTAATTATTTGATGTATTTTGATGCTAATAATTTGTATGGATGGGCAATGTCTCAATCTCTGCCTTATGGTAAATTAGAGTGGGTGGAAGAAAAGGATTATGAAAAGGCTTTGATGAATATTGTTATTTCTTCTCAAGAGGAATTGAATGAGGACGAAGAAGGTTATTATTTTGAAGTTGATTTGAGGTACCCAAGTGATCTTCATAATAAGCATAAAGACCTTCCTTTTGCATGTGAGAAAGAAACCCCAAAGAAAGAATGGTTAAGTGATTATCATAAAAGTTTTAATATTGAAGGCAAATCAACAGAAAAGTTATTAACAACATTCTATGATAAAGAGGGATATGTTTTGCATCAGAGAAGCTTGAAACAGTTTTTGAGAGAAGGATTGAGAGTTGCTAAAATTCATAGAGTTTTAAAATTTAAACAAAGTCGTTGGATGAAAAAGTATATTAAATTCAATACAGATATGAGAACAAATACAAAAGTAAAATTTGAAGGGGAATTCTATAAATTGATGAATAATGCTGTCTTTGGAAAGACAATGGAGAATGTCAGAAACAGGCAAAACATTAGATTTGCAACATCTTGGAAAGAAGCTTCGAGATTGATAAATAAACCAAGTTTTAAGAGAGAAGAGGTTTTTTCAGAGAACCTTTCTGCTATTCATATGGAAAAGGAAAGTATTGTAATGGATAAACCAATTTATATTGGAACAGCAGTTCTTGATTTATTAAAGATATTGATGTATGATTATTTGTATAATGGCTTAAAGAAAGAGTATGGTGAAAATGTTTCATTGTTATAGATGGACACTGATAGTTTTATCTTAGATATAAAAACTGATGATGTTTATAAAGATATGAAGAAAAATATTGGAGTATATGATACAAGTAATTTTAGTAAGAAGAGTGAGTTATTTTCCAAAAAGAATGAAAAGGTTATTGGGAAGTTTAAGAATGAGTTGGGTGGAAAAGTAATGAGTGAGTTTATTGGATTGAGACCAAAGGCATATGCTTATAAGTATGGTGATCAGATTGATAAGAGGTCCAAGGGAATAAAGAAATATGTAATAAAGAAATCAATAACTTTTAGAAATTATCACAATTGTTTGATGAATAAGAAAGAAGAATATAGGAAAATGAATACAATAAGAAGTTATAAACATAACATATGTAGTGAAGAAGTAGATAAAAAGGCATTAGGAGCCTTTGATGATAAGAGATTTATTTTAGATAATGGAATAGATTGTGTTCCATTTGGATATTGTATGATAGAGTGAATATTTAATATACACACACACACACACACACACACACACACACACACACACACACACACACACACACACACACACACACACACACACACACACACACACAAACACAAACACACACACGCATTTAAAGGCCATTTTCCCGCTAAAGCGGGGGTTAGCCTTGCGGGCCCCATGACAATCTTCTCCACTTTACCCTGTTTTGTGCATCTCCCCTTCTTAATCCCCTTGCCCACATTTCCTCTTCCACCACATTTAGCCAAGTTTTTCTCGGTCTTCCCCGTCCTCTACTTCCGACTACACTCATTTCCAACACTCCTGTCACCCAGTCACTTTCATCCTTCCTCAACACATGACCTAACCATCTCAACCTGTTTCTCTTCACAACCTCCATCACAGAATCTATTCCCATCATCTTCCGCAAGTCATCATTTGTCTTCCTCTCTCTCAACGATACTCCACACATCCACCGAACCATTCGCATTTCCACCCTTTCCAGCCTTTGTTGCTGCTCCATGTTCAGTACCCATGTCTCACTCCCATAAATCATCGTACTCCTCACACATGAAGCATACACCTTTCCCTTCAGCTTCAACGACACTCCCCTCTTTGTCAGCACGCCACTCAGTTCCCGAAACTTCTTCCATGCACATCTCACTCTAGCAACCGTCGAAGAGTCTGATCCACCTTCTCCATTCAGCATGTCTCCGAGATAGCAAAATATTTTCACCCCTTCCAGCTTCACACCATCTCCAAGATCCAACTCAACAATTCCTTCATCTGCTGCTCCCTCGCTGCACACCTTACACTTGAATGTAGCTGCCACACTGGTTAATGACCCTCTCACCCCACTACATTTTCGATGAACCCATTCAGCACACATTGAACACTGAATGGAGTTCACTCCGACACCCTTCCTGCACACAGCACACGGCCACTTCCCAGTCCTTTCCACCTCACCACAGGCTTTACCACTTGCCATCACCTTCGTCTTTCCGATATTCACCTTCAAACCTTTTGCCTCCATACATTCCTTCCACTTGTTCATCTTCTCCTTCAGTCCATCCATACTCTCTGCAATCAACACCAGATCATCTGCATACAGCAGCTCCCACGGTAAACCCTCCTTTACCCTCCGAGCCAGCACCTCCATCACAACTACAAATAGAAGTGGACTTAGTACCGACCCCTGGTGCACTCCTACCCTCACCTCAAACTCACCACTGTTCCCATCCTTCGTCCTTACAGCTGTGCGTGCTCTCTCGTACATGGCCATCACTACTCTGATCAACCATTCCTCCACTCCTAACTTCCTCAATGCCCATGCCATTACTTCGCGTGGGACCCTATCAAATGCTTTCTCCAGATCAACAAACCCAAAAAACAACTTCTTCCTCTTCTCCATGTACTTCTCCTGCAACTGCCTTACAATAAAAATTGCATCTGTCGTTCCTCTTCCTGGCATAAATCCAAACTGCATTTCGTCAATCTTTACCTTCTTCCTTATCCTCTTCTCCAACACCCTTTCCAATACCTTCATTCCATGCTCCAATAACTTTATTGCTCTATAGGAGCCACAGTCCAGAGGGTCACCTTTCCCCTTGTACAGAGGGACGAGGGTACTCAGTTCCCAATCCACTGGAATGCGGCCTTCTTTCACCACCAGATTACAGATCTCTGTCATTCTCTTCACACCCCAACTTCCCGCTGCCTTCAACATATCTCCCACAACTCCCGTCGGCCCTCCTGCTTTTCTACTCTTCATTGCTATTATAGCTTCCTCAACTTCCTTCTCAGTTATCTTCTCTGCTGGTCCTAAAACCGGGTTACTCTCGATGTTTCTATCCCATTAATTTTCTACATTCAACAGCCTTTCCATATATCTCTTCCATCTTCCTTTAATTCCATCTGAATCCACAACAATTTGTCCCACTTCATCCTTCAAGCAACTCACCCCCGTCACATCAAATCTCTCTCTCGCTATCTGCTTTGCAATCCTGAATACCGCTCTCTTACCCTCCTCCGAATCCAAGCGTTCTCCAAACATTTTCCTATGGGCCTCCTGCGCCTTTGCAACCTCTTTTTCTTTGCAGCCTCCTTGGCTTCCTTATAACTTTCATGTGCTGCCTCTTCTTCCACCATATCCTTTGCCTTTTGCTATTCCTTGAACTTCTTCCTCTTCTCTTCAATCGTCTTTCCAACTTCATCATCCCACCACCATGTTTCCGAGTGCCTCGGTGGTCCTTTTGTCCATCCACATACCTCACCAACGGCTCCCAATAGACTATCTTTCATTGACATCCAACCACTTTCAAGCTCAACCACATCATCTTCAACCATACTCAGCCTCTCTCTTAATGCTTCCTTCACTGTCGCCTCTTTCAACCTCCACACCTTCATCCTCGGTTGGTACTTCACCCGCCGAATTCTCCGCGCACCTTTCACCCTTATATCGCAGACAACCAGGTGGTGCTGCGAAACAGTCTCCTCCCCTGGGATCACCTTTGTGTCCCGGAGGTTTCCCCTATCTCGCTGATGCACCATCAGCTAGTCAATGGTTGTCGTCAACCCACCTGACGTGTATGTAATAAGCTTATTATTCGCTTTCTGGAACTGAGTATTACAGAGCAACAAATCAGCTCCATCAGCAAACTCCAAGATCCTTTCACCTTCTCCATTTCTCACACCATATCCATAACCCCCATGGACTCCCTCAAAACCATCTGGACTCCTTCCCACATGTCCATTCAAGTCTCCTCCAACCACAACTTCCTCATCTTTCACATTTTCCATCAACTTCTCCATCGCACACCAGAACATGTTCTTCTCTTCATCGCTTCGACCGACCTGCGGGGCATATCCCGAGATGACGTTCACCAAGAGATTTCCGATCACAATTCTCACCATCATCAACCTTTCACTCACTCTAGTCACACTCACTACACTGTCTACAAACTCAGAAAACATTACATCAACACCATGCACGCCTTCCGGGCACCCTTGCCACATAAACTTGTACTTCTGCCCCTGCCTTCCCTTCACCATTCTCACACCACTTCCCTTCCATCGTGTTTCCTGCACACAACATATGTCCACTCTTCTTCTGACCAATGTTTCAACCACTTCTCCAGATCTCCCTGTCATTGTCCCTACATGCCATGTACCAAACCTCAGAAACCGATCTCCACGTGGGGCATCAGACGATTGGTCATCATAAATGGAAAAATTTCCTCCCTTGCTTCGATCGGGTTCCCCACCTTGAGTTTTAACGAGAGGGGGTGAGGACCCCCACGGGGTACTTCGGGCTGTACCCTGCCCATCAGTTGTACTCATCATGGTTTCCTTTTGAGGCGATGTTTTTATGGCCGGATGCCCTTCCTGACGCCAACCCTTTTAGTCGCCTTTTACGACACGCAGGGATACGGTGTACCTATTCTGACCGGGGTACACACCGGGAAGAGTGAATATTTAATCATAGAGTATATAGAATAGATTGTGTTCCATATGGATATTGTATGATAGAGTGCATAAAATGGATTGTGTTTTAACGATGGGAAGATGGGTTAGGGTTTTTTAAGGGCTACCGCCGCGTTTTTTCACAATATATAAATGGTCAAACCAAGTATGAATCAAACTAAAGAGTGGAGAAAATCTCAGTCTTGGTATAAAAATGCAAAACATAATGAATGTGAAGAATATCAAATAAGTCTTATTGAAAAAATAACTAAAATAAAGGTAAATAAAAAAAAATAAGCGAATCAATTTAAAAACTAGTAAGTTAGAGGATGTAAAGAAAAAAATAAATATACTTGAATGGACTGAAAACTTTGGTTATCAATTGAACAATGAAAAAAGAAGCAGTCATCGACTGGTACTTACGAAATCGTCAACTTGACCTCTGACTTTGTCTAATAAAAGCTGTCTCTGGAGAAGGTAGCGACGCAAACCAGAAGTTTCTACGATGATTCTGTACCAAACCATCAAAAATTGAATTTTTGACCTCACTGTGACCTTGACCCTTGACCGATTTTGACCAAAATCTAATCAGCACGAGCCATCACCCTCCTGAATCACGTGGTGTAATTTGACATTGGTAGCTTCTTCCGTTCTCGAGTTATCGTGCCTACAAACATACAAACAAACAAACAAACAAACAGAAACGGAAGGCATCAATATATTTACGAAATCTTTAGATTTCGTAAGTAACAAACAAACAAGCAGTCATGGACTGGTACTTACGAAATCGTCAACTTGACCTCTGACCTTGTCTAATAAAAGCTGTCTCGAGAGATGGTAGCGACACAAACCAGAAGTTTCTACGATGATTCTGCACCAAACCAACATAAATCGAATGTTTGACCTCACTGTGACCTTGACCTTTGACCGATTTTGACCAAAATCTAATCAGCACTTGTCATCACCCTCCTGAATCACGTGGTGTAATTTGACATTGGTTGCTTCTTCCGTTCGAGTTATCGTGCTACAAACAAACAAACAAACAAACAAACAAACAAACAACCAGTCATAGACTGGTACTTACGAAATTGTCAACTTGACCTCTGACCTTGTCTAATAAAAGCTGTCTCTTGAGAAGGTAGCGATGCAAACCAGAAGTTTCTACGATGATTCTGTATCAAACCATCAAAAATCATAACGTCGACCGAAGCAAAAATCTCCATTTCTCCACGCAATTATATTATACCTTAACGTAACTCAACGACGTGTCTGCTCGAGCGCACTGCATCATGGGACGACCCGTGACGCATCGAGTGAAATATTTTTTATACAAACTTAAAACGTCTCCAAAAAATCCGATTTTTACCAGAATTTCTACAACCGAGTTTTAAGCGTCCTAAGTGATCGCAAAAACCGAAGACAAAATGAAAATCGAAGTTATAATGGAGTCGTAACGTCGAGCGAAGCAAAAATACTCCATTTCTCCGCGTGAATTTACGGAATTATGTTTGACCTCACTGTGACCTTGACCTTTGACCGATTTTGACCAAAATCTAATCAGCACTGGCCATCACCTCCTGAATCACGTGGTGTAATTGGACATTGGTAGCTTCTTCCGTTCTCGAGTTATCATGCCTACAAACAAACTAACAAACTAAAAAACAAACAAACAAACAGAAACGGAAGGCATCAATATACTTACGAAATCTTTAGATTTCGTAAGTAACAAACAAACAGAAACGGAAGTCATCAATATACTTAAGAAATCTTTAGATTTCGTAAGTAACAAGCAGTCATCGACTCGTACTTACGAAATCGTCAACTTGACCTCTGACCTTGTCTAATAAAAGCTGTCTCTGGAGAAGGTAGCGACGCAAACCAGAAGTTTCTACGACGATTCTTTTCCAAACCATCAAAAATCAAATGTTTTGGATGTTTGACCTCACTGTGACCTTGACCTTTGACCGATTTTGACCAAAATCTAATCAGCACTAGCCATCACCCTCCTGAATCACGTGGTGTAATTTGACATTCTTCTGTTCGAGTTATCTGTACCAAACCATCAAAAATCGAATATTTGTCCTCACTGTGACCTTGACCTTTGAACGATTTTGACCAAAATCTAATCAGCACTAGCCATCACCCTCCTGAATCACGTGGTGTAATTTGACATTGGTAGCTTCTTCCGTTCTCGAGTTATCATGCCTTCAAACAAACAAACAAACAAACAGAAACGGAAGTCATCAATATACTTACGAAATCTTTAGATTTCATAAGTAACAATTTATGATAATCTCAAAATGATATGTGGCTCAGGAGGTGGTCAAACAAGAGCATTAAGAGAAGTTTATCATTTCGTAATGGCACAAAAGAAAAAAATATAAAGATTCAAATGTTTTGTTTTTAAATATTTCAGATGGGGATTATTGTGCAAAGAATATTAAACTATTGAAGGAATTTGAGAATGAACAAATCTTTATAGGTTCAATGAGTGAGCTAAACAATATGCATTGGTTATTTGAAAAAGAGTGTCCCTCGGCTTACATGTTTCAGATATTTCTTTAGAATCACCTTTAACAAATCACATTACTACTTTACTACTTGAACAAATCTTTATCTTATTGCTTTGGTTATTTGAGAAAAAGTGTCCCGAGGTTAAAAGGGGAGAAAAATAAATATACCTTGGGATAAAAAGGGGGTTTACTTTTCAGGGGAAAAAATATGAATCACTGAAAATCCCCCATTCATTTACATGGGGAAACGTGAGCCAGAATCAGTATATTCACCCTACTCTCAGAGAGTGCTGCAATACCGATGTTCAAACGCTTGAGCTCAGATGATAACAGAAGCAGGTGATCATCCTCTGGTTGGGATGAACATTACAGGCACCCACCCGAAGGGACAGGCTCAGGTTAACTCAAAGAGACTGCCATCTGGTGGATGACATCTCAGCACCACCCGACACACACACTACTGCAATCTGACCTGGAAAGGTCACCCTGTGGTTTTCCTCCTATCATCAGAGTGGGGGTCCCGAAGGCTTTGCTCCAATCCCGTCATCCAGTGAGCTGCCCTGCGAAGGGCAGCTGCACAGTACGTACTCCCACGAAGTGGATTTTCAGATTTTTTTTGTGTTTTGCAGAGTGAAGGGTTTTATAGTTAAGTGGCCGGAGTGCAAATGCTGCCACCAACGTCCGAAGAAAAAAGTAACCCAAATGCAGGAGGATGTCCGCAGACACAGTTGGGCACTGGATGTGGATGGCTGTTGACGAACATGTAGCTCCACCGCTCTTTGACAGGATTTATTTTTAATGCTGCTGGGTATCCGTATCATACACCCTCCTCACCAGGAAACCTGGTGGGGGAGACGGTTCAGTCACCGAACCACGTGACCGATGACATAATCAATTTTTCCCCCCAATTTTGCCCGAGATGAAACTCAAAATTTTTCATACTGATCGGACAAAGCGTTCCACATATGCAATTATGATGTCTTAATGAAGCCACCTTTGACGTCATCAAAAAAAAAAATCAAACTCGTTTCCCATGAGTTCTTCACATGTGCCAAGTTTCAATTTTTTCCATGGTCTGGATTTGGAGATACAGAGATCCAAAGTTTTTCCTTTTTTTCCAACATGGTTGCCACAGCACATGACCGATGACGTCATAATTCTCATTAAAAAAAACAACATTCTGCACGAGTCGTCGTATCTGTGGTGAAAATTTTGCGTCATTCGGATAAGCGGTTGCAGAGAAAACAGAAAATTAACATCTCGGACGTTACAGACAACCCGAAACATGATGTCATCTGGCTACTTCGTCACCAGTGGCATAAAAATTATCACCACATCCTGTGACTATAATTTATTACCTCCACCACTGACGGTGAAGGAGGTTATGTTTTCACCCCTTTCTGTCGATTTGTGTGTCTATTTGTTTGTCTGTGTGCAGAATATCTCAAAAAGTTGTGGACGGATCTGGATGAAATTTTGTGGACAGGTTGGGTGTGTGACACGGACAATCTGATTAGGTTTTGGTGAAGATCCGGATCCGGATCCGACTACTTGAATTTTAAAGTGATTCTTCACCATTGAGAGATCGGGCCAAAAACGATATATAGCACGATATCTCAAATAGTTGTGGAGAATTTGGATGAAACTTGATGGACAAGTTGAGTGTGTTGCAAGGACGAATTGATTTGATTTTGGTGAAGATCCGGATCCGGATCTGATAATTTTTAAGTGATACTTCACCATTGAGAGATTGGGCTCAACAATATATATATATATATATATATATATATATATATATATATATATATATATATATATATATATATATATATATATATATATATATATATATATATATATATATATATATATATATATATATACACACACACACAGGTAGTCGTCGACTTACCGATCAGTCGTAAGTCGATTTGGTCGCAACTCGGCCAACCTTTATTATCTTGCCAAAACGAAGTTTTTGCAAGATATGTTAGTCAGCTTGTATGTTTTTTTTGTCTGTAATCACGTATCGATCACTCTGCAGAGCACAGTTATCATTGGAAATTTTTGTAACTTCGCATATCAGAGTCCTATAGAGGTCCCTTTCAGCGCATAAAATTTTCAAGGTCAAGGTCAAAGGTCAAGGTCACTTTGTCGCAAATCAGGTCGCAAGTCGACAAAACCCTTATTTTTTGAGTAATTTTGATCGGATCGTCTTCAAACTTCATGGGAATATAGTTCATGGTCTGGCACTCAGCTGATTAATTTTTGGTGGTGATCGGCCTTGACCTTCATGGTTAGCGCTGGAGGTCGAAAGTTTTTGACCCCAAGGTCAAATTTTGAAATCTTAGATACCATATCGAGCAATACCTCATATGAAAGCGCTTGATAAGTGCTTTACAGATCTGTCAAAAGTTTGACGCTATGACATCATTTGATGACGTCATTACAAAAAAACGGATTTTTCATGAAAATTTTATTTCCTCAGTTCTCATCAAAATCTCTTGATATTTCATGTACAATGGTCCTGGAGAGATATCATTAACCGTACGAAAATATAAAGGTCAAGGTCAAAGGTCAAGGTCACAAAAAGGTCAAGCATCAAAGTCTACGAAACCCTTATTTTTTGAGTAACTTTAATCGAATGATCTCCAAACTTGGTGGGTATGTAGGATGTGGAATGGCGATAAGCTGATTAATTTTTGGTGGTGATCGGCCTTGACCTTCAAAGTCATCTTGAAGGTTATTCATTTTTTACCCTAAGGTCAAATTGTCAAGTTTCAGTTACCATATCGTGTTGTACCTCAAATGAAAGCCCTTGATGAGTTATTTCCAGACATATAACGATTTTGACGATGTGACGTCATTTGACGACGTTATGACAAAACAAACTGCATTTTTCATGTTTCCTGTATTGCTTAAGTTCACATAAGAAACTCTTGTTTAGGTCACTCTGTATCGCACAGTTCTCATTGGAAAATCTTGTGGGTTTATACGTCGTTGTCTTATTGGAATACCTTGCATTGTACATAAAGGTCAAAGTCAAGGTCAAAGGTCAAGGTCACTTTGATGTCAATTAAGGAGGTTGACGAAACCCTTACTTTTTGAGTAATTTTAATCGAATCAGCTCCAAACTTTACAGGAATGTAGTGTGTGGTCTCGCGCTAAGCTGATTAGTTTTTGGTAGCGATCGGCCTTGACCTTCATGGTTAGCGCTGGAGGCCGAAATTTTTTTTACTCCAAGGTCAAATTTTGAAATCTTAGGTACCATAAGGAGTAATACCTCGTATTAAAGCCCCTGATGAGTGCTTTCCAGATATGTCAAAATTTCTAACGCTATGACATTATTTGATGACGTCATGACGAAAAAACAGATTTTTCATGAACATTTTATTTTCTCAGATCTCATCAAAAACTTTTAATAGTACATGTACATGAGTCCTGGAGACATACCATTCATCATACGAAATTAATAAGGTCAAGGTCACAAAAAGGTCAACCATCAAGGTCGACGAAACCCTTATTTTTGAGTAACGTTGATCGAACGATTTCAAAACTTGGTGGTTATATAGGGTGTGGTAAGACGCTCAGTGGATTAATTTTTGGTGTCAATCGGCCTCGACCTTCAAGGATAACTTAAAGGTCATTAATATTTTACCCCAAGGTCAAATTTGTAGGTTCCCGTTACCATGTCGAGTAATACCTCAAATTGAAGCCCTTCATGAGTGCTTTCTACACGTATGACAATTTGGACGATGTGACGTCATTTGACGACATTATGACGAAAAAACTGCATTTTCATGTATTTTGTATCGCTGTAGTTCTCATCAGAAACTCTGGTTTAGGTCACTCTGTAGAGCATATTTATCATTGGAAACTCTTGTTACTTCGCATATCAGAGTCATTCATCCTATTATTAAAGTCAAGGTCAAAGTCACAATAAAGTCAAGCATCAAGGCCGACGAAACCCCTTTTTGGAGTAACTTTGATCGAATGATTTCCAAATTTGGTGGGGTTGGAGGTTGTGATATAGCGCTCAGCTTATTAATTTTTGGTCTCGATCGGCCTTGACCTTCAATGTCATATTGAAGGACATTAGTTTTTTAACCCATGGTCAAATTTTCATGTTTTAGTTACTATATCGTGTAGCATCTCAAATTAAAGCCTTTGATGAGTAATTTGACATATAACTATTTTGACGATGTGATTTCATTTTGCATGTATATTGTATCGCTGAAGTTCGCATCAGAAAATCTTGCTTGGGTCACTCTGTAGAACACGGTTCTCATTGGAATCTCTTGTGGGTTCAAATATCGGAGTAATATTAGAGTACTTTTCAGTGCACAAACAGGTCAAAGTCAAGGTCAAAAGTCAAGGTCACTTTTATGTCCATCATGGAGGTCAACGAAACCCTTATTTTTTCAATAAATTTAATGGAATGATCTCCAAACTTGGTGGGTATGTAGGACGTGGTATGGCGCTCAGCTGATTACTTTTTGTTTTCGATTGGCCTTGACCTTCAGGGTCATTCATTGATGTATATTTACAAAGAACGTATATAATCGGTTTACCGAATCAGCTATTACCGAGATCGCCTATGACTTTCGTGGTTGATCTTGATATCAAAATTGAGCTTGTGCCATTTCAGTAATCCGATCTGAGACAGTTCTTCGCGACAAACTGACACTTTGGAACAATTTTACTTTGTCCGGTGGGAGCAGCTCCACAGCGGAAACAAGGCACTCCTTCACAAATTCTCCTTCTGAATGCGGCATCAGCTTCGTAGCGATGAACTCACTCACCACAAAACTAGCATGCGTAGTGTTGTCTCGGTCAGATTGTGGTCTTATGAAGACTGCTTGGTGAGCACCAAAACTCCGCCGAAGAGAGTTAACTTTATCCAAGCGCATTTGTCCTTTCAACTCTTCCAGTTTAGCATGTTTCGAGCTGTAATGATGCTCGAGGTTGGACTTTTTCATCACCGAGAGCGCTTCCCGACAAACTAAGCATACTGGCTTGCCTTTTACTTCCATAAAGAAATAATCGTTTTCCCATTTCTCTTGGAAAGTGCGACATTCCGCATCTACCTTTCTTTTCTTGTTAGTCGCCATGTTTGCATATACTGAATGAAATGATGAAATGAGATTACGCGATCACACATTACGTTACGCACGTGCTGCATTCACTGACCCTGAACGTGAAACAGACAGATGACAGCTGTCCGGTTAATTTATTTTTTTAGGAAAAAATAATCGCTCTCTGGAGGTTTTTTTTGTGTTGTATTTCTGAAGTTGCTTTTGTTTATTTTTATGAATTGCCTCGCGGGCCGGATCAAATGGTCTCGGGAGCCGTATACGGCCCGGAGGCCGGAGGTTCCCCACCCCTGGTCTACAATGACCACAAACCTCTGGAAATAATTGCCAAAAAGCCTTTGCTGTCTGCTCCAATGAGACTACAGAGCATGCTACTAAGATTGCAATGGTATGACCTCAATATTCGGAACAGAAAAGGGGAAGATATGCAGCTTCCGGACATGCTTTCTCGAGCCTCCCTGCCAGATACTGGTTCGGAAATAGACAACTTAGAGAATATTTCAATGTTGGACTTTTTATCTGTCTCTGACGAGAGGTATGCTGATCTTCAAAGAGCAACTGAGTTAGAACTCAGTCAATGATTCTTGATGGATGGCCAGATGCCAGACAAGGTGTATCATTCGATCTTCGACCATACTGGGATTCCCGGAGTGAACTTTCCGTTATGGATGGCATCCTATACAAAGGCATGCGAATCGTTGTACCACCTACTCTCAGACCACGCATGCTGAACCTGATTCACGAATCGCATCTCGGAATAGTCAAGTGCAAACAACGAGCTAGGGAAGTTCTATACTGGTCCTCCATGAATGCGGACATTGAGCAAACTGTTCAGAACTGCTCCAAGTGTGCAAGCGATCAAAACTGCTTGCCTGCTGAGCCCCTGAAACCGACTCCTACACCGGATCTACCTTGGAGTGAAATTGGGACAGACCTGTTCCAATTTGATGGTAAGACATACCTGATAACGGGTGACAATTATTCCAAAGTCATCGAAGTGGACGAAGTGAAGGATTTACGCTGCAGCACAACACTTGAGCGACTGAAAGCACAGTTCAGTCACCACGGTCTACCAGAGACTCTATGGCATGATAATGGGACAATGTACAACTCACAACTTTTGAAAAAGTTATGCAAAGATCATGGTATCTGTGTTAGAACATCTAGTCCCAGGTATCCACGTTCAAATGGGGAAGTTGAAAGGGCTGTACAAACCATCAAACGACTCTGGCGAAAATGGTCGGACAAGCACCTGGCCTTGCTGGATTATCGCACAACGCCATTGGAAGGCATCCACCTTTCGCCTGCTCAACTACTGATGGGAAGACGTCCGAGGAATACCCTGCCCACTGCCCGTAGTCTTCTAGTACCTATGGCTTATGACCGTGTTGCTATGAAAAGACACTTCGACCTGAAGAAAGCTAAACAGAGGTTCTACAATGGTCGTCACACACACAATGATCTTCCACATTTGGACGGGCGATGAGAATGTCATCCATGATCGCGACTGCTCCATCAATGCCTTCAATCATTTGGTCCATAATCATTTGGTCCATTTGGTCCGTAATTTTCGGGTGCACATTTCAGTCGAAAGGGAAGACGAAGCCACCTATATCTACCGAAAGGTTTATTGAAACATGTCAGATCGGATGATTCCTCATCTAGCTTGATTTGTAGGAATCCCGACTTTGCCTCGAGCACTGAGAACACCTTGGCATGAGGTATATTTGCAACGACTTCCTCAACAGTATGCATGGGATGGTGCTCCCTCTTGAAGACCTCATTCATATGGGATGCATCCACACAAATTCTCAGTTTATCGTTTCTGAGAGATACCACCAGTGAACTGACCCATTCTGTAGGTTTGTTCACTTTGGCAATGTATCCGTCCGATTCCATCTCCCCCAGTCGGGTTTTAATACGCCGCAAGAGGGAAGCGGGTTGTCGCCGAGAAGCATGTACAACTCCCTTTGCACCAGATTGCAATTTAATTGGATACATGCCTGGCAGATTCCTGTGGTTCACACGAGATCTGGATATTCCTTCAGTTCAGTAAGAACACCACAGGTATCCACTTCCGTTGCAACGGAATCAAGTCTGATGATCAGGCCCAGAGCTTCTGCAATATTACCAGAAATTATGTTTTCCTGTTGGAGAGCAACCACTTCAAATGTTGTGGTGACGAACTTGCCACGATACTGAACAGGAAGATGCACGGCTGCGACGGGTTTTAACTTGTGATTTGAGTAAGTGCACAATACCTTGGTCGATTGACGAAGTTCACTATTGTGATCAAGACGCTGGTAATCAGATAGTGTCATTGAGTTGCAGTGAGCTCCGGTATCAATCCTGAAGGTCACTTGCTTTCCTGATACCAAGAGAGCCTGTCTCCATTTGTCACAAGGTAATGAAAGCGTTGTCTGCAATGCGCTGATCCGCAGAATGTTTCCATTAGTTTCATCTGCATACTCGTTTGTATCAGCAGGAGCACCGTCCGACTGAGTTTCCACCGAGTGCACGCTAGCGCGTCGACGGCAAACTGCAAGCCAATGGTTTGGCTTCTTGCAGTAAGAGCAGGTGGATCCAAATGCTGGACATACACCATGATTCCATGAATGGTCAGGATCCTTACCACAGCGATAGCAACTGTCCTTCCGCTGCTGTATATTTGGGGTAGGTCTCACGCGTGACGGCTGTAATGGTCCTGGGTTAGATTGTGGTTTTGGCCTCGCTCGTTTGTAACGTACAGCGGCCACACTCATATCCTCATCACGGACAATGCGAATCTGAGTCCTTGAAAGTTCAAACTGCTGACCCCCTTCAAGAGCTTTGGCCAGCGTAAGTTCTTCACCTCTGTCTAGTGGGCGTTCCTGAACTTTCTCCTCATGAACTCCTCGTATGATGGCATCCATGAGCACATCTTCAGGCTGCACATATTCACAGTCCATGAGAATGAGCCGCAAGTCCTTCACAAAGTTGTCAAACGATTCCCTGGGGCTTTGTTTCCTCCTGACCAGTGGATGTCTCGCGATGCGCTCGCTTTTCCTCGGACGGATATACAATTCGAATTTGTCCAAAACTATGTTGGGGTCATTCTTCTCACATGTAATCCACTCAAAGGTCTTGTATATCTCTCGTCCTTGTTCTCCGATCCAAGTTCCAAGCCACCCTGCCTTGTGTTGGTCAGGCAGCCCAGGCAACGGACCATCAAAAACGAAACCAACGTCGTTTCGGAATCGAACAAATTCCTGACAAAGTGAAGTCGAATCCCAGTCAATAGTTGGGTGTTCAAAGTTCATGGATGCCATAGTTTACATGTTTCAAATACTAGCGTCAGATGGCGTGGATGTTCGGAGATATTTGCAGATTCTTCTGACACCTTGTAAGACACTCAGGACTCCATGTTGGGCCAGACCGGAAGTGACGTTTATTCGCGATCACAGAGCACAACTGAAATGAAAACGAGAGAAGAACCTTCAGAGTGTAGGCTTTATTCCATTTGATTGAAGCCGCTTCTACGGGCACATCAGGGGATACAGGTGCAGCTAGGAGTACATAAGCAGTAAGGTATACACGTGCAACTAATCACCGCAAAATAAATCAGTATAAGCCCGGAGTCCGATATACTCTCAATTCTCACCATTCAACGAGCACCAAGTGAACCGCCGCCGTAAACGACAATGCCCCTGGGACAACCCCCCTGACCGAGCGGAACCTTATCTTTATCTATTCCGTGCTCGAGCCGTGCAACATGTGATCGCACGTCACGACCTTCAATTCACCACATTTTCCCCGTCTTTAAAATGTAACTAGAGGCCCAACTAACGCACCATGATTACTTCAGCGCTACAGGAGTATACATTTCAAGCAACGTGAACTATCTAAACTACAGAAGCATACATGCCAAGCAGTGAGGATTATTTTGAGTTGTAGGAGCATGGTAATGAGCATCGATATATTATGTAACGAGCATATAGGAGCTTGAGCATCGAGGATGCCGATAATCCCCTTTACAGATTGAGTCGGCGAGAGGGTATTATCCGTCGACCTCTCCGGGAGTAAATGGCGGTTTCACTTGAGGAAGGCTTCCGATCCTCTTGGTGAGCCTCGACTCGTGCCGGGGATGACTCCCCGATCGCTCTCGGGTGGAACACGGCAGCTCCATCACCACCATTCTCGGGTGGAGTTCCTGTGGGGGGGAACACCTGGGGGGGGGGAATGTCAGAGGGAGGAGTGCCAGATGGTGGTGTACCTGCGGGAGGAGTACCTGAGGGAGCCAAATGGCGAACCGACACAGTGGTCTCCCTGCCATCCGGGAGCCTGACATGAGCATACTCTGGATTAGTATCGATGAGTTCGACCCCCTCCATCATGGGTTCATACTTGCTTTGTCGTACCGGGCGTTTCATGAACACTGTTCCGGGATGGGTTAGCCAGTTGGGCACCGATTGGCCGTCAACATAACGCCGCTGGTGAGTAAACATTCGTTCGTGAGGAGTTGCATTGGTGGACGTGCAGAGCAAAGAGCGTATGGAATTCAGAGCGTCGAGAAGGGTAACCTCCCACCGCTCGGGGCCCAGTGCTCTCGATTTCAACACCAGAGTTACGGCTTTCCAAATAACTCCATTATACCGTTCCACCTGCCCATTACCCTGTGGGTTGTAACCCGTCGTTCGACTAGTTGCTATGCCGTGCTCTAATAGGAATTGTTTTAGCCCGGCCGACATGAAACACGGCCCTCTGTCTGAATGTATGTACGAAGGTTTCCCAAACATAGCGAAGAGGTCAGAGAGACATTTCACGACAGTGCCCGAGGTCATATCCGAGCACGGAAATGCGAAAGGGAACCTTGAATATTCATCAACAACATTGAATATGTATCTGTTGTCTGTCTCGGTCGGCAGGGGCCCTTTGAAGTCAATGTTTAGTCTCTCGAAGGGAGAAGTGGCCTTGATCAATCTGCCAGAAGCCGCGCCATAGAATCTGGGTTTTAGTTCAGCACAAACAGGGCATGAAGCATTCATTTGTTTAATATCTTCAATAGAATAGGGAAGGTTTTGTCTGCGCACGAAATGTGCCATTCTGGTTACCCCCGGGTGGCACAGAGACACATGGAGGTCTTGCAAAGCCCGACTGATTGTCGCCGAACAGTAGACCCGAGAGAAGGTGTCTGCAGCAGGGTTTTCCCTCCCGGGCCGGTAAACTATGTCGTAACTATAGCAGGCTAGGTCTATCCGCCATCTCATAATTTTTTCATTCTTAATTTTCCCGTTATTTTTCCCATCAAACATGAATGCCAGGGATCGTTGGTCCGTGACGAGCGTGAAATGGTTTCCCAGTAAATAGTGTCTCCATTTACGCAGCGCTTCGACGATGGCGTACGCTTCCTTCTCTATTGCCGAGTGTCTCTGCTCGCTTCCATAGAGAGTTCTCGAGAAGAACGCGACGGGTCGACCAGACTGATTAAGCGTAGCAGCTATCGCGTGATCAGAAGCATCTGTTTCCACCACGAAGGGCACCGAGCTATCGATCGATAATACCACGGAATTACTGATATCATCTTTGAGGCTGTGGAAAGCTTTTACAACAGCGGCATCTGGTGGGAAGTTTTTGCAATGCACTAGGGGATGTATTTTCTCGGAGTATTGGGAAATCCATCTTGCATAGTAAGCGAACATGCCGATCACCCGGCGCATTGTCTGCAGGTCCTGAGGTAGGGGTAGCTCACGAAGTGGGCGCAATCGTTCAGGATCTGGCTTAATCGTGCCGTCGGCTATTGTGTAGCCGAGAAGGTCAATTGACCTTGCCGAGAATACGCATTTCTCGTAGTTGAGGGTCAGATTATATTTTCTAGCAATGCTCAAGAATCTGTCCAGATTCATATCATGTTCCCCCTGATCCCTACCGCACACTGTGACATTGTCCACGTAAACAAAAGTGTCTTTGAGGTTTTCATCTGAGATGATTTCGTCCAGAACTCGTTGGAAGCAAGCTACTCCATTCGTGACACCGAACGGAATCCTCCTGAATTGGTAGAGGCGTCTACCTGCCTGGAATGCGGTGTAAGGTTTGTCTTCCTCTCGGATGGGAATTTGATGATAGGCGCTTCGCAAATCGATGGTGCTGAATATCTTATAATTGGCCACGCGTTCGACCATCTCGTCTATGCGCGGCAAAGGGTAGGCATCGAGTTGGGTGAAACGATTGACCGTTTGGGAATAATCGACAACCATTCGTTTCTTATGATTCTGATTGGCGGTGACCAACACCTGTGCGCGCCATGGCGAATCGCTCGGTTCTATAATTCCTTCTTCCAGTAATCGCTTGGTCTCTGAAGTGATGAAGTTCATATCAGCAGTGGTATATCGCCGCGATTTGATCACTACCGGTTTACAGACCGGCGACAAGTTAGCAAACAGCTGGGGGGACGTTACCTCTGCGGTGGTCAAAGCATTTAAAATTAGATGAGGTTTGCTTCCTCCAAAGGGTATTTCGACGCTCGTGTGCTGCTTGAGGACATTATGACCCAGAATTACGTCTGCGCATAAATCACGAAGCACCAGTACCCTTACATCCCGATGCATGTAACCTTTTACGTCCAATTCAACATTGCAGTACCCTCGTACGTGGGACTGTAGTGATGTGGCGGCCATGCATACCGTATTGTCTGTCGGGTGGATCTTCCATTTTCTGCCCTTCACTAGCGAGCTGTTGACGAAACTTTCAGAGCTACCGGTATCAATCAGAGCCTCAGCCATATGCCCGTTAATTCGTACGTTGATGATAGCCTTGGATAGATTCCCCGGTGAGGCTGCAGTTAGTTTCTTTTGTGAGTAGAGAGCCGCAGAAGTGGGTTTATTTCTCCTTAGAGTAGATTTACATACCCTGGCATAATGCCCTTTCTTGTCACAAATCATGCATGTGGCATCTCTGGTGGGGCATTTGTGGCGGAGGTGTCTTTGTACCCACAAAAGAAGCATTTACCAACCGGAGTAGTTGCTGAGGAGTTTGACGAGGTCTGGATATCCGACTCCTCGGGTTTTTCTCCATCCCCTGTGTCAGGCTGTGTCTGTGTCTGTGGGGTTCCTTGAGTTTCCACCGTAGCGGCGTTCATTAGCAGCATCGGTGTCCCAAATGACTCAGATTGCTGCTGAGCCGTATCCATCGCTCGAGCCTGGTCGACTACCTTTTCAAGAGTGGGTTGCGCTTTCTCTAGTAAGCGTTGCCGTATGTGGGCTGATCTGAGTCCTTGGATAAATGCCTCCCGGGTCGCTTCATTTCGGTGTTCCTCGGCGTTTACGGCCCGGAAGCTGCCGTCTTTTCCCAGCTGTTTCAGAGCTTGCAGGAACTGATCGATTGTCTCCCCGGCTGCTTGCTTGCGTGTGTTGAGAAGATGTCGTATGTATACCTCGTTCTTGCGCTTCACGTAGAGCGCCTGCAGCACGTCGATCGCTGCTTCGTAGGTGTCACACTCCGAGAAGAGCCTGTATACGCAGGGTGAGACATGATTCACAAGGGCGGCCAATTTGTCGGCTTCCTCTTCGATGATGGTCAGATAGTGTGAGAAGGAACGGAACCAATGCGACCATTTCATTTCTGAGTCAGTCGCGTTTGGGTCTGCGTCGAACCTCTCTGGTTTGTAGATCTTGTCCATCGTTGGTTGAGAGAGCCGAGAAAACCAAATGGAATAAATTGAAATGAAAACGAGAGAAGAACCTTCAGAGTGTAGGCTTTATTCCATTTGATTGAAGCCGCTTCTACAGGCACATCAGGGGATACAGGTGCAGCAAGGAGTACATAAGCAGTAAGGTATACACGTGCAACTAACCACCGCAAAATAAATCAGTATAAGCCCGGAGTCCGATATACTCTCAATTCTCACCATTCAACGAGCACCAAGTGAACCGCTGCCGTAAACGACAATGCCCCTGGGACAATCCCCCCGACCGAGCGGAACCTTAGCTTTATCTATTCCGTGCTCGAGCCGTGCAACATGTGATCGCACGTCACGACCTTCAATTCACCACAGATGGCGTGGATGTTCGGAGATATTTGCAGATTCTACTGACACCTTGTAAGACACTCAGGACTCCATGTTGGGCCAGACCGGAAGTGACGTTTATTCGCGATCACGGAGCACAACCAACCACAACCGGAAATCAACATACGTTGCATATATTATAATGTATCATGATAAAATAATCATCTGCAAGTCATATTTTATTAACATTTTCTTTGTTCATTATTGTTATAACCATGGTTATAAAAACCATTTTTATTGTTACTGTATAACGTTTTTACGTCTGTCAGGTTTAAGTCAAACACTGCACACTACAATACAATTGGTTTAATATTTGCAAAAACATACAAAAAATCGAAAACATTTTACAGTTAGTTACAAAAAATACTAAATTAATAAAATACAAAACATGAAAAACGGATAGTATCAACGCCGACTTCCCTTCATGCAATCGCCCGCACTTGGACGGTTTGCAAAACATGGAACGGATCTCGCACGCAGCGTTCCGCGGAGCGATCGTTTCAACGCTGGCTTCCCTTCATGCAATCGCCCGCGCTTGGACGGAGACGCGTAGCATTCTTGTCGTAAAGTGGTCGTGGTCGAACAATCGTAAGTCGACGACTACCTGTATGTACACACACATATATATATATATATATATATATATATATATATATATATATATATATATATATATATATATATATATATATATATATATATATATGTTATGACCTGCGGTTGGCTGGAATTCTGGCCGTGCCATGTACCGTGTACCGATGGCTCTTCTCGTGTGCTGTGCTGTTGTTGCATTAAATACTCTACATTGTATCATCACCATGGTGATGTGATTCATTCCTTTGTGTAAACGTAAAACCATTACCTTCCCATTGGCGCAGAAGGGCACTCGGTGGAGCGCACACCTCCACCACGTAATTCCTGATCTACGAGAACATATCGGACCCAACACATCCCTGAAATATCTTGCGATACAGAACTATCTCGTTTTTGGCCCTCTCTCTTTTTGATGAAGAATCACTTAAAATTTTTATCGTAGCCAGATCTGCATTTTCACCACACACTTCACAAACAAACCCATGAGAAATCGTGCTTAGCACGACACTTAGCGAATTAGTTGACCTTTCCGTGTGGTGGTCCAAGCTGTAATGTCATGGAATGTGTGGTGTTTATTTGTTTGTACATTAATAAAATGACGCGACGTCACAAATAACAATTATCAGGCGCGCGTTGTCATGGTAACGGCAGCAGATTGAAAATTTTCACAACACATTTAAAGCCACCATGTGACATTCCACAACTTATCATCGGTGCTTGTTGCCTTCAATCTGATCGTAGACAATATTTGAAAATACCTAGGAACATTGCTTTTCAACCAGCTTTACGATCCCGTTATCAGGTTTGAAATATGTTGTAAAACAAAAATATGTATTTTTATGTGTTTTTCATGGTTTGGGTGACCTTGACCTTGGGTCAATTTCGATCAAACTTTGTACACATGTTAATATTACATGCATAAATAGACAGTATAAGTTTCAATATAACAAGTGCAAAACTGTTTGAGAAATAGCCATGTGTAATTCACAAAATTCCCAATTGGTTTATAATGGGCGATAATATAAAGTGATGCAGAATCCAGATCCTGATCTTGAACATCACCAAAAGTCACATATCCTTTTGCACTGTGGATTTCTATCAGCTGTTAAAATTTCATCCAAATCGGTTAAGAATTGTGACCTGAAGAACGAAAAGAATTTTTTTTAAATGACGCCAATAGCTAAAAACTTTGACATCATACGCTTGCGAAAAATGTCCATAATTTGTACTCACATGCATTTTAAAACATTTAGATATTCCATTGTAGTTTGTTTTGGCATCAACAGGAAGTCGCTACGACTTCCGGTCACTGAGTTATGTCCAAAAATGTGTTTTCACGTTGTGTGACGTCACGTCGTGACGTTTAGTCTGATTAAGACGGGGTTTGGATGCGGACCGTCTCAGGCGGATTGCCTATCAGGTGTAAAAATTTAAGAACGACTGTTCCAGCCGTTTGGGCTGTAGACGACCGGACAAACAAACAAACCAACAAACGGAACAGACCAACATACTTGACAAAATCGAAGATTTCGCCAAGTAACAAATGGACAGACAAACAGAAAGAGGTGAAAACATAACCTCCTTCACCTTCTCGGTGGGGAAACTGCGCATAAATGATTAACAATGACGTCAATGTAGAGTGGTCCCTACTTTGGTCCCGAAAGTGGTGCTTTGTTGGGGTTCGGGTCATTCACGAGGCCTCGCTAGCTTCCTTACAACTCTCTCTTTTACATCGTACGAATGCTTACCTCTTCCGTTCTTGATTAGTGGAACTTTTGAAACAGAAATTAAATTAATCACTCATGTCAGATGACCACCGCCGCCATGTTGGTACACCCATCAAGGATGCACGTGACGTGAGTTATTCGTTGTAATCTTCCGTTTGTTTCTGGTGAAATTGTTTGTGGTGACTTCTTGGGAAATTTATTGCCAAAATGTTTTCCTGTCGACTTCACACAACGAAGAAATGCTTCATGTGTCGACATTCAGTAAAAATCCTCCAAATGTCGGTGTACTGTGTGCACATGCGAATCCTGCACTCGCAACCAATCCGATTACTTGATAGAAAGGGCGCGATCCCATTCCGTATGATTAAACAGGTGACACTACACCTGTATTTGGGTTTGTCACTGCATCATAGGTGGGATATTTGGGGGAATTGTGCCTTTGCTGATTCAAGCATGAGCTTTGGCACAGTGTTAGATCATGCCCAAAGGAAGATATTTAGCATGTCTGGCAGCCATTGGCTAAAGTGTGTTTTGGAGTACATACACAATTTTATTGCAGATTCTGGTAACATAGACTATACTGAAGTCAAATCCGAGTGATGCCACTTTGTCACGCTTGAGCAATTTTTTTTTCGAGCAAATTTCAAAATGGCCACCATCAAAACCGTTTTTTGGCCGTAACTCAGCCAAAAATCGAGATATGAACCTGATTTCAGTGAAGACAGAACCTACGAGAAAGATTGGCCACATGTATTGACCCTCTACAACCAGAGGATCACCCAGATGGGCTTGTGAACATTGTAACTGGAAGAATGAGTCCAAACATTGTCAACACTGACATTTCTGTTGGCATAGGAGTCAAGCAGATGAAGGAGTACGAGGAGCAATGGCCAGACAGCTTCAACAAGCCGCTCAGCAAACAAGTAGTCACGATGGCAGTGTCCTGAAAACAGATAAAGGTCAGACAAACAGCTGTATATGACACGGGGCTCATATATTGAAGAGTGTTGGGCCTTCAGGCAGTGAGGGACATCAACCTGAAAGATATCCTGAAGTTTGAGCTCGCCCCAGTACCGCCTTCTATGTTTGAAGATAACGGTGACATGCAAATCACAAAATCGAAAGCAGTCTTGAAGCAGAAATTGCAGGTAGAGGTGTCTGACAGAATGTTTCCAACTGATGGAGCAATCATTGTAGATGTTTGTGCTATGCTGTGGGTGATTTAATGACCATCGAAAGGAACAGTAGAGGACTATGTGCAGAATCTTCTTTCTTATTTGAGAGATAAGCTGAAGATATGTGATACGTATTTGGTCTTTGACCGGTATTATGACAACAGCATCAAGAAAGTCACGCGAACCGCTCGTGCAGGCAAACATGCCAGTCAACGACACCAGCTGAATCTGACGACGCCACTCCCTGCACAAAAGATCGTTTTGACAGTGACAGACAACAAAGTCGAGTTAATAAATATCATTTGCAGCTACATCAAAGACCATCCTGAAGCATTTTCTACCAACACAAAGCTCATATTAACTGGACCTAACCCAATACCTCTGGAAATTGCAGAATACCAAGTAGTTGAGAGGCCTGACCTAAGAACCACTCACGAAGAAGCCGATGTTATTATGGAACAACAAATGGTCCTTCTAGCCTCATGAGGAGTTCCGAGTATCCGGGTAATTTCAGACGACACAGATGTATTCATATTGCTGTTGCATTTTTACCAACTGAAGGAACTGGCATGCAACCTTGTGATGGCCGGTACAAGTCGTGACAGATCGTCTGTTGACATCAAGGCGACAGTGCAGAAGCATGCACATATTGTCACCCAAGTTCTGGCAGCACATGTGGTGTCTGGATGTGACACAGTTGCCTACCTGTGGGGTATCGGAAAACGCACAATTGTGAAACACCTCAAAGATGGTCGTCAATTAAATTATCTTGGTGATCTTGAATTACCAGATGTCATATCTGAAGCAACTGCCTTCTTTGCTGCTTGCTCTGGATCCCAGGAAACAGAAGACATGTCAGCTATTCGATTTGATGTCTGGTCTTCAAAGATGGCTAACAAGAAGCTGACATCAGCACCAGAGTTAAAAACTCTACCACCAACCACTGTGGCTTTCATCCAACACGTTCTCAGGGCGCACTTGCAGGCAGCAATATGGCGGGCTGCATTAGATCCAGAACCACCATTGATCGATCCAACGAGTCATGGATGGTCACATGAAGAAGTGTCGAGCATGTTGCTCCCTGTGTCTCTGCTTCCAGATGTCATCAGAGCTCCTGATAATGTTCTCAAGATGATCAGGTGTGAGTGCAGAGCAGTGCGACCCTGTGCAACGAATAGATGTAATTGCTCTGCTGCCAGGCTCTCCTGTTCATTCTTCTGTGGCTGCCCTGGTATGGAGGAATGTCAGAACGACCAAACAAAGTCTGTATCAGCAAGCGACGCTGTGGAACTTGAGTGAACACCAGTCATTTGATTTATGCAGCTGTCTTGTATGTGAGATTGAGTGAAAGAAAGATTGAGTGAAAGCACAATGAAAGAAGTTCATCAGCAACCAATCAGTGTATTCAGAGTTGATAGCATGTACAGACCCCTTTTTGGATTTGAATTTGTGAAAACCTTGCTTATTATGTTTATTTGGTTATGTGTTAATATAATTAATTATTGTTTGTAGTTACCTCATCATTGTATTACTCAACTGTACTGTTGGAAATAGATATAAAATACAATATACTGTTACACTACAATACAATAAACTGTTTACCACTTAAATCAGGTTCATATAGATGTTGGGCATAGTTACGGCTGCAAATAGTTCGGTCGATATTTTTTCAGTCAAAATATTATATCTAAATAGAAAAATTACAATATAGACTATTATGAGTTGTATGGTTTATTTAAACATATCAGTGTATTCCTTGACCCCCAAAACATAGGGTTCGCCAATGAAATCGGGTTCATATCTCGATTTTTGGCCGAGTTACGGCCAAAAAACGGTTTTGATGGCGGCCATTTTGAATTTTGCTCCTAAAAAAAATTGCTCAAGTGTGACAAAGTGGCATCACTCGGATTTGAGTTTAGTATAGTCTATGTCACCAGAATCTGCAATAAAATTGTGTATGTACTCCAAAACACACCAAGGGTAAAATTCCAGTTCTGCATCCAGACTATATAGGGCCGTCGCAGAATTGTTCTGTGGCCAAAATGGCGGCCATTTTACAAAATGGCCACCACCGGTTGTTATTTTACCAGTTTCTTAGGTTCGAGACCAGCTAGGATATTGATTCTGGTGGCTAATCGTACATTTTCAAGGATGAGGAATGCAGTGGTACTATTTATAACATGCTAGCAACTACCAAACGACATATATGTAGCATTCAGGGAATTAAATAATCGTAAACCATCAAATATTAGCGGAGTTATGCACATTTTCCGGAATTTCAGAATTAGCCCATGAGTTGTGTGCTGACCTCATGATTGTGTTTATGTGTATTCATATATTTTGCTGCATATTCACACGGAACATCATAATAATGTCACAATGATCATCTATGTTGTTAGTACAGCTTTTGTGTACTGTGTACACAAAGTAACAACACCTAATCTGTATGTTTATCTGTATGCTTTCAGTTGACCTGGACTGTGACTGTGGTGGCAGCCAACATATTTTCCTGGAAATTTCAGTTTATGGTAGAGTGGTGGTGGTATAACTAGTACATACTGTACTCATATTACAACTAGTAGATCCTGTTCTAAAGTAGCATGGTGTATAGGGACAATGGCCAAACTATACAAGGTGGGGAACTGTGATGAGCCTAGCTCATCAGGTAAACAGTGCCCAACCACAGACTGGAACAAATGTGTTCTGTGTCAAGAAGACACAGATGAGATGCTGACATGTCCATATAATTCAGCACGTGGCACAGATGGGGCAGGATACAGGACCATAGCTGAGCATCTTGTAGCATTCGACAAGATCAGTTGCCTGCCAAGAACACTAAAACTGTCACAACTGGATGAGGGTCAGGGCATTGAGGCAGCATTCCAGGTTCACAAAGCCAAATGGCATGACTCCTGCAGACTGCAGTATAACAAAACAAAACTTCAGAGGGCTGAAAAGAGGAAAACACACCACGATGATGACCCAGAAACCCACAAGTTCACCTGTCAGAGCACTGAACGTGAAACTCATTCAACAAAGACATGCTTCTTCTGTGGCAAATCTGCAGCAAGAGATGTTTTGCATAATGCATCAATATTCGAACTTGACATTCGTGTGAGGCAGTGTGCCCTCAAACTACAGGACAAACACCTCCTATCCAAACTCGGTGTTGGAGATCTCATTGCACAAGAGGCTAAGTACCATGCTCAGTGTCTTGCCTCTCTGTACAATAAAACGAGGGGCAAAAAGACGCAATAATCTAATGTAGACACTGTTAACCATGGAATTGCATTCGCTGGACTTGTCGCCTATATTGAGGAAGTGCGCAAGGACAATATGGTTGCACCAGTGTTCAAGCTAACAGACTTGGTAAATCTGTACAACCCCAGACTGGAACAACTGGGGACACACGTGATGGAGCGTGTACACAACAACCAAACTCAAGAACAGAATACTGGGTTACTTCCCAGACATGGATGCTCACAAGCAAGGTCGCGATGTGGTGCTCGTGTGCAATGAGGATGTTGGTGCTGCATTAGGGAAATCATGCGAGTACGATGCTGACAATGATGCAGTTCATCAAGCCAGAGCTTTGATCATCTAGCCTTTGATGATGTCACTAGAGCCTTCTGTGCCTTGGCTGCCACCTCAGACACCATAGACAACTGGATGGAGTCTCTGGAGCGATTTGTGGTATTACTCTATGACCGTACTTCAGGTCAGGTCAGGTATGGGAGCATGTGCCAGAACAGCACGTCGCTGCGTCCACTTTCCGCCGGTACTCCAGGGGCCTCCGTCTGGCCACCCCCCAGGCAGATGCCGGGCCCATCCCCATCTCCTTGAGATGATGGTCAACCTGTTGCAACCATGAGGCACGTGGTCGACCCACTGGCCTCCTCCACTCATGAGACTCCCTCGCTGAGAGAATCTGGTGAGCAGGATCAGAGTCAGGAAAACGAGCCACATGTCCATACAGCCACAACTGACGCTCACGGACTAGGCAGGTAACTAATCTCATCCGAGTCTCTCTCAGCAACCGCTCGTTGAATACAAAATCCGACCAACGATAGCCAAGGATTCTCCGAAGAGACCTGGTACCAAAGGAATTAAGTCTCCATCTCAGATCCTTGGGCAGAGTCCAAGTCTCGCACCCATAGAGCAAGACTGGAAGTACCAAGGACCTGAAGACTCGGACTTTCGTCCTCCCGCACAGGTACCGGCAGCGCCACACCCCATGATCCAGTGAATCCATGACTCCCCAGGCCCGACCCAGACGTCTATTGACCTCTGACTCGCAGCCAGCAGAGACATGAATATCACTGCCAAGGTAAGTGAATCTCTCCACAATCTCAACATCCTCACCACAAACAGACACAGACAGGACAGCAGCATCCAAGATGTCACCGAAAGCCTGGATCTTAGTTTTGACCCAAGAAACCCGTAATCCCAACGGCTCCAACTCCTCATTCAGCACCTCGAGGGCCCCCAAGAGGATGTCTAAAGTCTCCGCAAAGATGACTGCATCATCTGCAAAGTCAAGGTCCGAGATCTTGACATTCCCAAATGACGCACCGCAACTTGATCTCTCCGACATCCTCCCTAGAATCCAGTCCATACAAGTGCTGAAAAGTGTGGGGGCAAGTACACATCCCTGACGAACTCCAGTAACAACTGGAAATAAGTCAGAGATGGTACCACCACACTTCACAGCACTCTCAGTACCAGAGTAGAGTTCAGACATCAGATCGATCAGTTTTGGTGGCACCCCACGAAGACCAAGAATCCTCCAGAGGACATCCCGATTCACTGAATCGAACGCTTTACAGAGATCAACATAGGCTGCAAGCAGCCCCTGCCGAAACTCTCGTCTGCGTTCGGTGAGGACACGAAGTGCAAGGATACGGTCAATCGTTGACCTCTTTGGTGTAAAGCCTGACTGCTCTGGACGCTGGTGCTCAAGCAGATGGTGGCGAACCCTATCGAGAATTATCCGAGCAAAGACCTTGCCCGGCACTGAGAGCAGCGTCACCCCTCGGTAGTTGTTGCAGTCTTGGCGATCACCCTTCCCTTTCCAGAGAGGGACAACAAGGCCCCTCTTCCAGTCATTTGGGATGATGCCTGTGTTCCAGGCAGAGCACAAAACTGCATGCAACGACACGAGTGCAGCATTTCCACCAGCCTTGAGAAGTTCGGCATGGATGCCACAGATCCCTGGAGCTTTGCCCCGTTTCAACTGGTTCACCGCAGCCCGTGTTTCCACAAGCATAGGTGGACCACAGTTGATTTGAGGGTCAGCAACAGGGATTGTAACACCCTTGACGTCCAACTCGACAGTTGGGGGATCAGCCTGGTACAACCGCTCCAAGTAACCGGCCCAGCGGGCCTTCACTTCAGACTCCTCTGTCAAGAGCCTACCACTCTCTGCTCGAACTGCAGTGCTCCGAGGGATGGGCTTGGATGAACGTAATGCGCGAATTCCCCTGTAAGCGGGACGAGAATCACCTGTCCACAGGTGATGCTCTACCCCCTCACAGATTCCTCGCACATAGGCCTCCTTGTCCACCCTCAGTGCACGTACAGTTTTACGCCTCAGCTCCCTGAACAGCTCAGCTCTGCCATTCAGCCTGTCCCTGCGACTCTGGTCAATGGTATCCAGTGTCCCTTGAGAGACAAGATTCTTCTTTGCCCTGCGGTGAGCTCCAAGGCATCCACCGGCAACATCAAGGACGGTGGTCTTGAAGGCACTCCACAACTCTTCAGGACCCCCCAAAGCACCCAGACCCCCCAAGTGTCCACTCAGCCTGTTCGCAAACTCCTCAGCTACTCTCTCATCCCTGAGCTTGGCAACATCCAGCCTCGGCTGGGATGGTACCATTCTCCAGGATTTAAGGTGCAGCTTTAGAGTTGCTACAACAAGCCTGTGGTCAGTATTGAGGAACTGAGCACTCCGGTAGACCCTGCAGTTCTGGATCATCCTCCAACGACCGTCAATGAGGACATGGTCATTCTCCTTTGCCACACCACCAGCGTTGGAATACCAAGTCCAGCGATGAGCTTGTGGGCGCTGAAACCATGAACCAGCCACCCTAAGTCCATGACTTCTTGCAAAGTCAAGGAACTTAGTGCTATTCTGGTTCATAGTTCCTGACCCATGGGGACCAACACACACCTCATAACCATCCCTATCAGTTCCAGTCGATGCATTGAAATCCCCCAAGACTAGAAGTGTATCTCGTCTGGGGCACTGATCAACCACAGACTCGAGTGTGGCGTAGAATGCATCCTTCACGGTGAGATCAGTCGCCTCAGTCGGAGCATAAACAGAGACCAGGGAAATGACACCAAAGGAGTGACGAATCCTTAATCTCATAATACGCTCCTTGACCGGTGTTACCTCAATTATCATTGGGGTCAGCTTATTGGACACAGCTACAGCAACTCCTTGGGTATGGTAACCATCAGAGCGACCAGACCAATAGTAGGTGTAACCACCCACCATTATCTCGCCGCAATCCGGTCTCCGAACCTCAGAGAGAGCTGCAATCCCGATGTCCAAACGCTTGAGCTCAGATGATAACAGAGACAGGTGATCATACTCTCTTAGGGATAGGACATTCCAGGCACCCACCCGAAGGGACCGCCTCAGGTTAACCCAAGGAGACCGCCGTCTGGTGGACGACACCTCAGCACCACTCCGACACACTCTTCCGCAATCTGACCCAGGGATGTTACCCCGTGGTTTCCCTCCTATCAAAGATTGGGGGTCCCGAAGGCTTTGCCCCAATCCCGTCATCCGGTGAGCTGCCCTGCGAAGGGAAGCTGCACAGGAGGTACTCCCACGGAGTGGGTTTTCAGATTTTTTTGCGTTTTTGCGTTTTGCGGAATGAAGGGTTTTACGGTGGCCGGAGTGCAAATCCTGCCACCAACCTCCGAATAAGAAGTGACCCAACTGCAGGAGGACGTCCGCAGACACAGTTGGGCACTAGATATGGATGGCCGTTGACTCACAAGGAGCTCCTCCGCCCTTTGACAGGTTTTGTTTTTAATCCTGCTGGGTGTCCATATCCAAACACCCTCCTCACCAGAAACCCTGGTGGGGGAGACGGTTTAGTCGCCGACAACCCGACCATGGAACAGGTTAGTACAGGTTTACATGGTACCTGTAGCAGGTCACAGATCGAACCTGACCTGACCTGACCGTACTTGCAGCCTGGAATCAGTCAATCAGGCACACAATCAGCTGTTCACCCAGAAAGGTAGAGACATTGAAGGACTCCCTCCAACACAAGCAGCACTGATTCAGCACACAAAGAGGGCTGCTGTGGAGGAAAAAATAATTATATTCATGTATTCTCAATTATAATTGTTGCAGGTGCTTTATAAATCTAATTTTTATGCTATAGTCGAATTGGCTGTCAGTTATGTTTCCCTTTACCCAAGAGTCTTTTGACCTATATATTGATAAAAGGAATGCCTTGCAATGAAACAGGGTGACCTGGTTGATAACACTGCAACTTTTGCCATGATTATGTCATTCTCTTTCACCCAGTGGACACGTTTTGCAGTTGGAGTTCTTTTTCCTCATGCTTATCAGCTAACCCTGTAGTTCTCCCTCCCATTCTTTGGAATGTCAAGTTGTGTATAAGAAGAATTGCTTCAGGCTTATGTTTCATTGAAGTCCATTGGAATATTTCAGTCAAGCATTCAATGTTCTTCCTCCGTATATACAAAATTAAAGATTCTCCTTTGGTATGCTGATCCAACTTGTGGAAATTGAGTTATTTTCCCTGACAGCTGCCAACCAAGCTGGTCACTCCTGGGGACAGATGATGGTTGCAGTCCCGGCACTCCCATCCCCAGGTGGCTGGGGGTGGAAGAAGAAGGACACAGGTGGATGGGAAGTTCACTGGACCACACTGCCGGAAGCGACCCAGGCCTGTCGAGAACTCATACGCTGTGGATGCAAAAAGGGGTACAGAGGACGGTACAAATATGTCAAGGCAGCATTTCAGTGCACTGCCCTTTGCCACTGTGGTGGACTGTGTTCTCAAAACTAACATTATCTTACGAATATGGAAACCATGAGCACTCAACATACAGGTCCCAAAAGTTAGTTATGCCGGTAAGTACGTGTGAGACAGGTCCCTTCCTTTTGTCTAGTGGGAGCATCGAATGTGTGCGTTGTGATGTTTTTTTTCTAGTTAGGTTAATACATCGAATCAGCCATAAATCACCCCATCTGCATGACCCCTTCTGCCCATCACGCTCCATCACCACCCGTTGGCTGCTCGTACCTTGACTTGCCGAGAGGGGGCCTCGTGGTTCAGGTCCTCGGGCCCCACGAACGGTGGTTTTTGTATGGTGACTTTCAGCGGACCCTGTTACTCTTCGCGAGTGAAGCCACGTGGAGGAATAACTGGGGTTTCCTAGCAGGGGCCAAGGCCCCACCCCGTAAAGGCTGTGCCCGTTGGCCAATGAGGGGCGGACAGCGAGGTGATTTTCGCCAAGAGCCCCTCCCCGTGGTGGGAGTACACATGTCTCGGAGGCGCTCTGAAAGAGTCAGTCGTGGTTTGTTGGTTTGTGCCGAGTCGGTTTGTGCACGGGGAAGGAGGCAGTCGAGTTTGTTTGCATTGGCTGAGGCAGTCGAGTTTGTTCTCGGTGGTGGAACAGTCGTGTTTGTTTGCGGTGGCTGTTACGGGGAGAAGAGTTTTGTGGACCCGACTATTCACCACGTGAGTTCCGCCACAACCCAAGGGTCCCGCACGTGCGACTGGGATCAGGCCGACGACCCTTGGCAGGTGCCGCATCCCAGAGCACGCTTTCCTTTCAACGACCCACAGGTCCCATCCGAACTCTGACCCCCAGCTCATCTCTCCTCACGGCTGTGAGGGTCCAATAAAGATTCTGGGTTTCTTTTCCTTTTTATTTGCGTGTCTGCGTGTGGGCCTGTCTATAAGTAGAATTGTTTAAGTGCTTTTGCAACATTGTAAATACTGCATTGCATATTCGCTTGAAGTCTCGCCTCTGTGTCTTTTGATTTACTGTAAATAAATTTATTAGAAATTATCCCAGTCTGTTTCCGTCCCTCCTTACATTGGTCCAGCATGGTCCGGATCTGAGTATAAGCTGTTTCATCCCCGGTAATCGGTAAGAATAGCTGGGATGTCCTGGGCAGGCCCCATTCGACTGCAACGGGCCTGAAAGGTAGGTGGTAAAGCGGTAGTCGGTAGTGTAAACTTACCGCTGCCGGTAGGGTAAATCCGGTTTGACCAGGCGTTCCGAGGGCGTGGATCCTTGGAAGACGAGACTGCGTGGATACTTCGGTACTTTGGCTCCAGACGAATAACCCTATGCCACGCGGTCGAGATATTGGCGTTCCGTGGTCGGTTACGCAACCCATCGGCTCGCGGAGTTATCCGGAGCGACGGCCTATGATTCCGGGTGTTTGGTGGGAGACAACGTAACCTCCCCCACCTGGTGGCCATTCTCACCACCGACCCTTGGCCTATAACAATTACATTTCATTGAAAACCTGTAATATTACCATGGAAGGCCTTACCTGGTTAATAATGGAAGGACTGTCGTCAACTTGCCCTCACCACAAACATGTCAAACAACAATGGGACATGCACTATAGATTTGCAAGATACAGCATAATCTCATGAACTGTGTGCTCATATAAATAAATTACCAAATATTATAAAGGAAACATTGTGTCTGCATTGGACTCTCATGAATATGTCACAGTTTCAAAACATGTACATGTATAACTCCACCAATATTAAATACGTTTATAATTTTACTATTATTTATTTCCCTGAAAGCAAGATATATGCAGTTAAGTAGTTGTTAGAGTAGTTATAGCATGTTGTAAATAGTACCACTGCATTCCTCATCCTTGAAAATGTACGATTAGCCACCAGAATCAATATCTTCGGTAGTCTCGAGCCTTAACTACTGGTAAAATAAACAACTGGTGGTGGCCATTTTGGAAAATGGCTACCATTTTGGCCACAGGACAATTCTGTGTTGGCCCTATAGCTAAATATCTTCCTTCGGGCATGCTCTAACAGTGTGCCAAAGCTCATGCTTGTATCATCAAAGGCACAATTCATTCCCATATCTGCCAGACTATCAGGGATGTGTTCAGTTACAAAGTTTCTTATAGATCTCGCAAATCCTGCACTCGCAACCAATCAGATTACTTGATAGAAAGAGGGCGATCCCATTCCGTATTATTAAACAGGTTACACAACACCTGCATTTGGGTTTTTCACTGCATCAGGAATGTGTTCGGTTACAAAGTTTCTTGTAGAGCGCTCACCAAGTCGCTTAAGCACTCAAGCAAGCACTCCGTGAGAAACCGTTGATGGGTCATTCTACCTCAGTTCACGCAAGGGTTGTAACCCGACCCCCTCAGATTTGGCTAATTCTTTGCATGTATGTTACATATGATAGTCTATGTTCACATACAAAATTTTAGCTAAATCCGACTCGGGGTTGACGAGACCTTGAGAACTTTTGACCTTTTCGACTAATGTCGCATTTCCACCAAAATTCAAATCCTCATATCTCAGCAACCCCTTGCCCTATCTCGAATATTTTGGTGTCGTTGGAAAGGTAATTGTCCATAGAATGCAAATACAGCATCGGTTCGTCGATCTAGTTAAGTTAGGGGTGGATGATTTTTGGACATGACATTTGACCTTGACCTTGAAGACCTCATGACCTTGACCTGACCTTGCATGAAAATGAAACTTCATATTGTCTACTACAACATATCAAAAAGCTGGAGGGGTAGCAGCGGAGGGGTAGCATTTTTGTTCTCGAGATATTTTCGGCCAAAGTTCAAAGGTCGTAAAAATGCAACCAAATCATGACGTAGACATTTGATGGATGCACGGGACAATATAAAAATAAGTATAATTTTTTGAACATGTGCTTTCATTTGGAGGACTTTGGAATCAATGCTGAGTGGAACTTTTTTGCCACTTCACATGGCAAAAGTGCATGTGACGTGTTAGGCGGAACTGTAAAGAAGTTATTATCAAAAGCCAGCCTCCAACGCCCGTACGCAGATGCGATCCTAACTTCCGATGCTATCATGAAATTTTGCACAGAAAATATTCCAGGAATTCACTTCATTAATGTACAGCCTGGTATTGTTGAGGATTACGAACTGAAATTGAAAGAAAGCCTGGAAAATGCGAAGACAATCGCCGGTACTCAAAAATTTCATCGATTTGTTCCATCATCAAAATCGAGTATAAAAGCATTCAAACTGAGCAAACAAGAAGAAGAACCCAAAACTGTACGTGCGGCTCGAGTCGATGGCGAAACTGATGAGGTAGATGATGAATCAGGACTAGAGTTTGAAATCAGTAAGCAAAACTATGTTTGTGCTATCTATGACGAAAATCCATGGATTGGACTTGTAGAGGATATTTCTGATGAGTATGGTGACTATTACATCAATTTCATGCATCCCCACGGTCCTACTAAATATCTCAATTGGCCACTGGATGTGGACAGATGTTGGATTGAAGATTCAGACATTCTGTGTGTGACCGATCGACCATTAGTTGTCGGTTCTGGAATAAGAATTCCTTATAAAATTAGTGACCAAGATAGTGCTAAAATAACCAGTTTATGTAGTAATGCTACATAAACATATTGCTGAGATATGAGGATTTGAATTTTGGTGGAAACGCGACATTAGGCAAAAAGGTCAAAAGTTCTCAAGGTCACAGCTCGTCAACCCCAAGTCCAATTTCGCTAAAATTTTCAATGTGAACATAGACTATCATATTATGTAACATACATGCAAAAAATTAGCCAAATCTGAGGGGTTCAGGTTACAAATTATTTTTTTTCTGGGTGATTTGAGGTGGAATGACCCTGATAGGGAACGGCTGACTTGGCAAGCGCTACCTAGCTGCTTAGGCCTTGGTCACATTTGCCACGACGGCCTTGGGGTCTCCAAAATCTGCGGCCACTAGCAATTCTACGGCGGCCGCAGTATTTCCACGGTCACACAATGTAGCAGTCACATATGTTTTTATTTTTTGGGAAGCCGCATGGCGTGTTTATAAATTGTGGAGACCAAAAACGTGGGGGTGCCGTACGGTCTTTGATTTCATGTCGCACGGTGACCTTAGGGCGTCCCTGCGGCGGCAATATAATTTTCAAGGCAGAAGCAAGGAGACCTCAAGGTGCCCGCAAGGCGACCGCAGGGGAACCCTGAGGAGAACGTGCGGCCAGACGGACGGTAACGATTGGGTATATATACCAGTCCTTTTTTTTTACTGAAATAATAATATACCAGTATATATAACTGAATATACTATAATATACCGTGGTGCCACCACAATCCGAACAGCCAAGCTGTTTGAACAAATTGGAATCTGAACAATTTTTTCGAGAAAGTTTTGCCCTAAAAACCCAATAGATTTTTAAAAAACCGAACAAAACGTGGCGATCATGTTTGTTCACGTGTCTCCCCCACCTGTTCGAGCCGCATCTTCGTGCTTTGTTCATTCAGTTCGGCGGTGGAAGCACGCAGTCACATTTGCTCTACAGCGAGGATAAGGCGGCCGTACGCCCTATGAATTGACAGAAATGTGCGGCGGCCGCAGAGAAACTGAGGTGGCCTTAGGGTGGCCCTACGCCGTTTGGCTATATTTTACAGGCCGTAGGGTCGCTGTGGAATTATAACTTTTTTCATTTCTATGCTCGCCGTAGCAATTTGACAAAGCCAAGCTGTGATGTAGATGTGTTCCACGCCGACCGTACTCGGGCAGATAATTATCAGTTTACTATTTTTATCGGAAGTTAACTACCATTTATCGTTACAAAGGAACCAGTTAAGTTTCGATAACTAGACTTTTTTGTCCGATAATGTTCGTCAATTTTTTTTCCAATAATATTTCGATCGTCTCCGGGTAACATGGTCGTGGTGTGTTTATATAAGGTCGTGCGTCTCATTTTGTAGACCCTCCGGGCGCCGAGCCAAATGTGACCTTCGGCCTTACCTCGTCTTTTCACCTTCATTTCTTTTTTTTTAAATCATCTTGTGTTTTAATTTTTAACAAAAAAAGCAATCCGATCACGTGGTGTGACGGACTGTCGAGCATGGATTGAATTTCACAGCAAAACTGGTTGTAATTTGGAATATCCATGATTACGTCAGCCCGATGCGTTTGATGAAAGTGATTGTGGTTCTGGGGGCATCATGTTTGATGAGCTGCCCTGGGGGCAGCGCTCTTGCAGAGTGCGCGAGCGATCGAAACCCAGGCCGGAACTCGAGCCTGTGTGGGCCTTTGGATGTGGCGATTGTACCAGTTTACATACAATACACCGCCACCGAAGGTCATTTACTCATCCTATTTTACCTTAAACATGGGGAATTTCAGTTTTAAGTGTCTTGAAAGTGGGCTTTCTTTGGGTCCACGAACGCATTAATTCACTTTCCATTATTTCTTATAAGGAAAATATTTTTTGAATCCGAACTTTTTGCAATCCGAACAGCCTCCTGGAACGAATTAAATTCGGATTCTGGGGGCACCACTGTATAGGCAAACACCTATACTCCGATCTCTAGTGGTAACGCACGGTGGACGCACGGTCGACGCAGACTGCCATGGAGGCCGTACGGAGGTGCACGGCGGGCGTAGGGGAACCGTGCGTCGACCCTGCGTTGCCCACAGGTAGTCACACAGACCGCAAGGCCACCGTACAGCGACCGTGTAAATAGTACGGCCGCCGTAATTTTCAATCTATCTCATGGATAAAATGTTCCATCTCGAGAAAAACGAAGTTGTTTCACTTTAGCATTATCACTCAATGCATTATTCTTATCAGTAGCAGTATCACCATCTGGTTTTTTTTTTTAATCAGCCACAGATATCATGCCTTTCCTTCCAGAACACCCAAATTCCACGTGAAAATGGTTAGGTTCAGTTTAACGTGTTGGCATTTTCTTTTAAGGAATGATACATTGAGTGGTTTCTTTGAGTTAAGTCTTCTATTCAACATCTCTTCTGTTTTAAGATGAAGAGTGTATTCACTAATATACCAACTAATTTCATCAATAACAAATTTATTCTGACAGCAAAAGCATTTGCCACACCAAAAAGCAATCTATTTTCATGATCATTCCTTTGTAGTTGAAATCTAATTTTAAGACCATACAAAACTTTATCATGATCACAAAATCCAAATATTCCTTTAAGAGGAACTGCCACAGTAAAACTATTATCTGCTTTTGTATCATCATTATACATTCCTTTCCTTTGATTATATCCAGGGTCTGTGTTTGTTCCCATTGCCATATCAGGAATAAAACCATCGACAGCCCCCTTTCCCATTCTATCACAAAAAGAATATAGTGTAAATTTCATCATTTCAGATGTAGCAGAGACATAATCAACCGCTTCAACTTCTTGTGTTCCAATGTTCAAACAAACACTATCAAACATTTTCCAGAAGAAATCATTTACGAGTGTAGCATTTGTGGTATTCGCGGCCTTCGTGAATGTAAATTTACACAACAAGAAACTTTCGGCTAGATTCAAATAAGTTTGTTGATTATTTATTTCAAAACATTTTGTCCCATTTGCATTCCGGTCTGTTCCAGTTATTGCATTTACCTTGAAGTAATCTTTCTTTTTTAGTAGAGTTTGAGATGACAATGGTATCATCCCAATCATAGATACTATCAATTGCTTCCATACTTGTATTTATTTCGGAAAAAAGTTAAAACTTTTGAAACCCTGACCCAAGTATTTGAATTATTTTCTGTCGTTCTTAGGGAGACAACTGAGTTTTACCTTTCTTAATTTCTTTTATTGCTTGTAATTTATGAGATTCCTTTTGGGCATCTTTTATACTCTATCGCACCCGCTGCATTTCCCACAGCAGAAGCAATTGAACCAATTAGGTCTTTATGTTTAAGAATAGCTGAACCTATACCCATTAGAGTATCAATTATCCCATCTCTTCTAATTTGATGACCGACACCCCTTTGTCTCTTAGGTTTATAGTATCCTCTACCAAGATACATACCTTCACCCTTGTAGTATGGGGAAAGGAACATCCCACCCCCTGTAATTATTTTATATTTTCCCAACTCGTGTTTCCTCAAAATAACCATCGTATTTATTTATTAGAAAACTTCACGAAGGTGAATTCTGATTGGATATCATTACTCCATTAAATGAAATCATGCGATTAACTTGGTCGGTTATCCTAAAATTTACTCTGTATATGGTTTTTCCTGACACAGGAAAATAAACCAGATTTTTGGGTTCCATATTGAATTTATAACCAATTGGGGTTGAGTATGCGCTGAATGAAAATATTGTATTTGTTCGTATTCCATCATTATAAGCACCATCAATCAAATCACAGTGAATTAATACCGAATTTATTCCTGAGGATATTTGAATGACATGTTCACTGTAAAATGTCCCATTAGTTTCAATATTTTTTGAGGAGAAACCCAATAACTTTCAAAATGAATTACCAATTGTGAAATCAACCTTGTAGTTATTTTTAAGTTTAATCGTTGATTTTGAAGTTTGTTTTTGAATATCTATAACAATATTTTTTGGTTTATCACCCTGTTCTTTCATAAGACGAGCAATTTCGGAAGATATTTGCGAAATCTCATATGTTCCAGGTGAAACTGTTATCGTTTTGTATCCACTTCCCGGATTATAACTAAACTTGTCATTTTTCTCGGTGATATTAAATAAGGTATTAGAAGTTTTCATGGAGAATAAAGATGCCTCATATTATTTTGGTGCGTCAAGTTGTAGTGGGTAGAGGAATGAAGATGTGTGGTTGCTTGTTGTGAAATTAAAACTAAGGATTGTGCTTCTCATCTTATTTAATACGAGATAAAATGTTTTTGCATTGACATTTATTAATTATTTTCTCGTTCATTATCTGGTCTAAAATGGTTGATGCTTCATTAAAACAATTGTTATTTCCAGCCTTCTTACTACCTAACAACAATAAGTCTATTAACTAATTGTGATGGATCATTTGGAAGAAAACTAACACCTGAACCAAGGCTACTTAAAGCCTGAATAATGTGTTTCTCCTTCTCATTCTTCCTACTTTTACCAGATAAACTAACCCTATAATTAAGCGAGTTTAATAAATCAATATAAACTCTGTCATCATTATTTTTCATATCCAATGGTTTATCAAAATACTTTGATTCATCCCTCACAGTTGAACCTTGTCTTCCACCTTTTGTGAGAAGAAACATTAATCTCGGAGTTAGTTTAACAGGGGGTTGAGCAGAACTCAAGAACCTTAATTCATCATTAAATATCAATACCTTTTCTTGAGCAAGATGAAATATTGCTGGTTGTTCTGTTGGAATGAGTCCTGCTATGGTTTGTGAATCCGCTGAATATTCATTGTTTTGAAGAGCATTCACAATATAATCAGGCAGTTGATTAATCTCTTGCAGTTGTTGAAATAATCCTTCATCATCATCATATTCTAATTATCCCATATTCTCTAATTCTTCCTCCACCATTTGACTGAAATATTTTAACATTTGAAGTTTTTTAGGAGTATATTCTATTGTGGGAACTGTGGAAGCATCCATAATTTTTTGTTGGGAAGTTTTTAAAAGTGGTTTAAAAAATTTCTCTTGTTTTCTTTCAAATTCTTCTTCACCCATTAGTTTCTGTTTGCGTTTGTTCTTTCTGTTTTCCTGTAGTTTTACAATTTTTGAAACCAACTCTTGATATTCCTTAAATCTTCTTGCTCTTTCTTTTGCATCCATTTATTTATTGGAAAATATCATTTTATGATTTGCAAAGATCAACACGGAAATTTTCCTTTTCTTCATCATTAAAGTAGATGTGTTCAAATAAATCCTTTTCTTTAAATATTTCATCAAATTCTTTATTAACATTAAAACGAGTTGTAATTTCTTCTTCACTAATACTTCTATCTCTGCTTTTCATACGTTTGCGATGAGTTTATTCACCAACATCAAAACCGAATGATAAAATCTTAACCACACTCAGATGTTTAATAATTTGTCTCATTCCTTCTGGATTAGTTTCTAATATCCCAAGACCACCAGATTTTAGTTTCTTTAACTCACTCTGACAATGTGAATATTTTGTTGTACCAAGAGAAACCTCCTCAAATATTTGACCTTCATTCCTCAATCGCATATGTTCCTCCACTGAAATATAGCAATAATCTTCACCTGCTACTTCTCCAGGTCTTATTGCTCTTGTTGTTGACACAATGCGTATCACTGGGTGTTTTTTCAGCAAATTTACAATATTCTCATTTGTACTACCCGTAGGGGTATGAGGAAAATTAAGTGTAAATGCGGCTTGCTCTAGGTTATTTACAGAGGGCAATTTCGTTCTGATTGGACAAGCTGAAGTCAAATTGTGGTGGAAAATGTGAAAATGTCTGTAATTAAGTCATGACAAAAAATTAGGTCAAGTCAATTGGGTCAAAAAAGTCAACCCTGGAAACTTTGAATTCACATAATTGACGTAAAATTTAATTTGGAAAGTCCCGGCTGACTCCATGATACAGCTTGGAAAATGGGAGTACAAGAGGAAAAAAACATAAATGGTGGTTTCGTACTTGTGGGGTAACTGGGGGGGGGGGGGGGTAACAACCTCTGGGATACCATTGAAACTAGGGGCACTAATTGTAGAAACAAACCTTACAACAGCTATAAGCCTGGCTTAAGCACTCAAGGTCAGGTCACGTACAGGAGCATGTGCCGGAGTAGTGCGGCGTTGCATCCACTTTCTGCCGGTACTCCAGGGGCCTCGGTCTGGCCATCCCCCGTGCATATACCTGGCCCATCCCCATCTTCTTGAGAAGCCAATCAACATGCTGCAACCACGAGGCACGGGGTCGACCCATTGGCCTTCTCCATTCACAAGGCGCCCTCGCTAAGAGAATCTTGTGAGCAGGATCAGCATCAGGAAAACGAGCCATATGTCCATACAGCCGTAGCTGATGCTCACAGAATATGCAGGTAACAAATCTCATTTGGGTCTCTCTCAGCAACCGCTCATTGGACACAAAGTCTGACCAGCGATAGCCAAGTATTCTCCGAAGAGACCTGATACCAAAGGAATTAAGTCTCCTTCTCAGCTCCGTGGTCACAGTCCAATTCTCACATCCTTAGTGCAAGACTGGAAGCACCAAGGACCTAAAGACTCGGACTTTCGTTGTCCTGCAAGGTACTGACAGCGCCACACCCCCGATCCAGTGAATCCATGACTCCCCAGGCCCAACCCAGATGTCTATCGACCTTTGGCTCACACCCAATAGAGACATGAATATAACTGCCAAGATAAGTGAATCTCTCCGTGACCTCAACATCCTCATCACAGACAGGTACAGACAAGATAGCAGCATCCAAGATGTCATTGAAAGCCTGGATCTTAGTTTTGACCCAGGAAACCTGTAATCCCAGTGGCTCTGACCCCTCATTCAACACCTCGAAGGCCCCCAAAAGGATAGCTGAAGTCTCCGCAAAGATGACTGCATCATCTGCGAAATATAGTTCAGAGATCTTGACATTCCCAAACAATGCACTGCAGCTTGATCTCTCCGACGTCCTCCCGAGAATCAAGTCCATTCAAGTGCTGAAAAGTGTGGGGGGCAGTACACCCCCCTGACGAACTCCAGGAACAACTGAAAATAAGTCAGAGATGGTATCACCACATCTCACAGCACTCTCAGTACCAGAGTATCGTTCAGACATCAGATTTATCAGTTTTGGTGGCATCCCACACAGACCAAGAATCCTCCAGATGGCATCCCGATTCACTGAATCAAATGCTTTACAGAGATCAACATAGGCTGCAAGCAGCCCCTGTCAAAACTCTCGTCTGCATTTGGTGAGGACCCAAGGAGCAAGGATATGGTCAATCATTGGCCTCTTTGGTGTAAAGCCTGACTGCTCTGGATGCTGGTACTCAAGCTGATGGTGGCGAACCCTATCAGGAATTATCTAAGTAAAGACCTTGCCCGGTACTGAGAGCAGCGTCACCCCACAGTAGTTATTGCAGTCTTGGCGATCACCCTTCCATTTCCAGAGAGGGACATCAAGGCCCCTTTTCCAGTCAGTTGGAATGATGCTTGTGTTCCAGGGAGAGTACAGACCTGCATGCAACAACATGAGTGCAGCATTTCCACCAGCCTTGAGAAGTTCAGCACGGATGCCACAGATTCCAGGAGCTTTACCCCATTTCAACCGGTTCACCGCAGCCGATGTTCCCACAAACGAAGGTGGACCACAGCTTATTGGAGGGTCAGCAATAGGGATAATAACACTCCTGACATATAACTCGACAGCTGGTGGATCAGCCTGGTTCAGCCACTCAAAGTAACCGGCCCAGCAGGCCTCTGTCAAGAGCCTACCACCCTCCGCTCTACCTGCAGTACACCGAGGGATAGGCTTAGATGAACGCAATGCACGAATTCCTCTGTAAGTAGGATGAGAATCACTTGACCACAGGTGATACTCTATCCCCTCACAGATTCCTCGCACATTGGCCTCCTTGTCCACCCTCAGTGCACGTACACTTTTACGCCTCAACACCCTGAACAGCTCAGCTCTGCCATTACGCCTGGCCTTGCGACTCTGTATCTGGTGTCCCTTGAGAGACAAAATTCTTCTTCACCCAACGGTGAGTTCCAAGACATCCACCAGCAACATCAAGGATGGTGGGCTTGAAGGAACTCCACAGGATTGAGGATTCCCCAAAGCACTGTCGATGCAAAATTAGCATAATGGTTTTGAGGGTGATAAAATAATAATGACAATAATAATAATAATAATAATAATAATAATAATAATAATAATAATAATAATAATAATAATATGTTGACAAATAAACTTGATTGAAAATGAAACTTGACTTAAAGTAAATGCATTGTTGTCATCCTTTTATAGGAGTGTATTCTGCTTGTAAAGGATTGCCATATGTAAACAGTTATATTGTTGTATAAAAGTCTGATTGGAGACACTATTGTAGTTTCAATGGAATGTTTGCTTGAGGTGATATCCAGATCTTTTCCTCCCTAATCTTTTCAATGCGGGCTGACCTTCTGACCTCTGCACCAAGGAGCCATGTGTAATCCATCCCAGAAACACAAAGAGCTGCATTCTTGGTGTCATTCTGTCTCAAGAATGATCAAAACATCGTTGGATGATGTCACACCCTCTGAAAACTCCAATCAACCATTCGGTCACAAATATTCCTTATCCCTTTGTCATTAAGCTGACCTCCAGATCAGAGATAAAGCTGCGAGTGATCTCTTCCCTGAACCCCCAACATGTCAGTGACAACATCAGCAGCATGCCTGGAGAAAGAACAGATCGAAGTCTTACTGAAAACTATTTAAGAATTCAAAGTTTCTATGTGCTGCAGAATCACAAGAAGACAATGTTGCTTACTGATGCGCCGCTGAAATCTCCATATCAATATGTTCGTGTTTGTTTGTATTTGTTTATGTTTGATTTTAATAAATGACTCAAAAGTAGAGAAGGAATTGAGAATTTATTTTATTGCACCCCTCCCCCCCCCCAAATCCCCACTCAGCCTGTTTACAAACTCCTCAGCTACCCCGTCATCTTTAAACTTGCCAGCATCCAGCCAAGGCTGGGATGGTACCATTCTCCTGGATGTAAGCTGCAACTTCATAGTTGTTACCACAAGCCTGTGGTCGGTATTGAGCACTCTGGTGGATCCTGCAGTTCTGGATCATCCTCCAGCGACCATCAACGAGCACATGATCAATCTCCTTTGCCACACTGCGAGCGTCGGAATACCCAGTGCAGCGATGAGCCTGTGTGCACTGAAACCATGAACCAGCAACCCTAAGTCCATGACTTCTTGCAATGTCAAGGAACTTAATGCTATTCTGGTTCACAGTTCCAGACCCATGGACACCAACACACGTCTGATAACCATCCCTATCAGTTCCAGTCGATGCATTGACGTCCCCCAAGACTAGAAGAGTATCTCGCCTGGGGCAATGATCAACCACAGACTCAAGCGTGGCATAGAATGCATCCTTCACGGTGAGATCACTCGCCTCAGTCGGAGCAGAAACTGAGACCAAGGAAATGACACCGAAGGAGTGATGAATCCTTCATCTCATAATATGCTCGTTGACCGGTGTTACCTCAATTATCATTGGGGTCAGCTTCTTGGACACAGCTACAGCAACTCCTTGGGCATGGTTACCATCAGAGCGACCAGACCAATAGTAGGTGTAATCACTCGCCACTCGCCATGATCTCGCCGCAATCTGGTCTCCGAACCTCAGAGAGTGCTGCAATACCGATGTCAAAACGCATGAGCTCAGATGATAACAGAGACAGGTGATCATCCTCTGTTTGAGATGGGACATTCCAGGCACCCACCCGAAGAGACCGCCTCAGGTTAACCCCAGGAGACCGCTTTCTGTTGGATGATACCTCATCACCACCCCAACAAACAATACTGCAATCTGACCCCAGGAAGGTTACCCTATGGTTTTCCTCCTATCATCAAAAAGTGGAGGTCCCAAAAAGCTTTGCCCCAATCCTGTCATCCAGAGAGCTGCCCTGAGGAGGGCAGCCACACATGAAGTATTCCCACGGAGTGGATTTTCAGATTTTTTAGTATGCTTTGCAGAACAAAGGGTTTTATGGTGTCCGGAGTGCAAATCCTGCCACCAACCTCGGAAAAAAAGAGGAACCCAACAGCAGGAGGACATCCGCAAACACAGTTGGGCACGAGATTATGGATGGCCGTTGTCTCACTTGGAGCTTCTCCGCCCTTTGACAGGATGCGTTTTTAATACTGCTGGGTATCCATATCGTACACCCTCCTCACCAGGAAACCAGGTGGGGGAGATGGTTTGGTTGCCGACAACCCGACCATGAAACAGGTGAGTACAGGTTTACATGGCACCTGTAGCAGGTCACAGATGACTTCTACTGATGCATTAAACGAACCCTCTTCGCCCCTCTCCCAATGGAAGCTGGAGTTCACCAAAACTGTGCTTTGGATCCATTCTCCATCGTTATTGTATCGTATGCAGCCTGTGGCTGCAGGTTGCATCATTTTCTGGAAGCATGGCTGTGCCGCTGATGCAGTGCCCTTGTTACCAATGAGCTGGTACTTATTTTGCCGACGTCGGAAGGGTGACAGGCTGAATCAACCCACCAGGTGGTTTTTCAATGCCACGACAAGGGCTCAAACTCAAGACTCGAAGATTTTAAGCCAGCCACTTTAACCGTGAAGCCCACATCAGGCTTATTCTTCATCCTTGTGGATATAAATGACCTCTTTGATGCTCTGGGAAACCTTTTCCTATTTGCAGATGACTCCACATTGTCAAGCAGTACCCCCATCCCTCTGTTAAGCAGACCACAGCTGTGACTCCCTCTCTGTCTCTCTCTTTCTCTGATCTGGAAATATTAAATACAGCATATCTTTCAATCCTGGAAAATTTCACATCCTGACCCTTTTACTCCAGAAGGAACGTCAAGCGAGCCCAGCTATTTCCTTGGTCATCCACTGGAAGAGATCGAATCTCTTGAACTTCTGGGCCTCACCATCAGCCATGATCTTTCCTGGGCTATCCAGATAGCAAAGCTGAGTTCTAAAGCCAACCACACATTGGGCAACCTCTGTCGATCCAGGTTTCTTTGAAAACTACTCAATCTTCAAGGCCCTCGTCCTCAGCTCAATGGTACTCTGCTCTCCCCTGTGGGTTGGCAGCCCAGAATCACATCTGTCTCTTGGATTCTATGGAATCTAAAGCTTTCACAATTATTTTAATCTCCCATGATGACACTGAGTGACAGGGCCTGTTGCTGTCACATAGGAGGCAGGTTGGTGGATTCTGTTTTCTTCTTTCTGTTCTCCAACATTGTTCTCTCTGCGCTCTCAATCCACTGACCCTCGCAATTTACAGCAGGATGCACACGCTATTCCAGTAAATCCTGCACGTTAAACTTCCCAAATCCAGGTTCGCGTCTCCCGTCTTTGAAAGCACTATCCAGAGGCTGTTCTGTCTTCTCTCTGGGAGTTCAAGCAAGCAGAGCACCACCAACTCCTTCTCAAATGATATTTTGATCTATCACCTTTATTACCCCCAGTAACCTTTCACTCACCAATCCAACCATCTTAATGGCTAGTCTCAGGGTTTTCTCCTCTCTTCCCTCCTCTTTTTCCTGTTTTGCTTCATTATATGGAGTGTCTTGAGAAGACACCTCAGACACAAGAGGTTTTTGGGGGTTGCAATTGTGCATGCTCCCACTCTTTTTGAAATTGGTGATCAGGCATGGAGTGGGGGTGGGGGGGGTAAAGAGTTGGTGAGAGGAGGAGGAGGGTAAAATTAAATATCAGGGTGGGGGAGGGGGAGGAATAAGGAAGTCCAGGAGGGTGCACAAAGTTTGAACCACCAAACTGTCAGACTCAAAGTGGGCCCTCGAACCATTACACCACTAAGTTTGGTTATGGTTTTCGGTCGAATCACCTTATGGAGGATAACTTTGTTTTTTTGGGAGGTGGGACTTAAATCGGCATCTCAAGGAGATGGGGATGGGCCAGGCATCTGCCTGGGGGATGGCCAGATGGAGGCCCCTGGAGTACCGGTGGAAAGTAGACGTAACGATGCGGTGCTCTGGCGCATGCTCCCATACCTGACCTGACCTGACTTAAAGGGGCTGGCAGGATGACCTAGAGGTACGTACATTCGCCGGTGTTTCACAAACAGGTTGCGATCTCAGCCTGCGGTGAGAAAGTGAGAGGCCCAAAGACTTAGCCTCATTGCGGGAGATGCCAATGATCCTAAATGCCTTGGTTTCCACAGCGTGAAGCCGAGAAATGTGAGAGGCAGGAGCAGCAACCCAGAGGGGAGAACGGTACTCCATCAGGCTGCGGCCGAAAGCTTTGTATGTGGTCAGGAGCTCAGGTGGGCCGACGAAGGTCTTTGCACTACGGAGGTTTCCCAGTCGGCAACTGGCTTTGGAGGCCAGGTTGGAAATGTGGCTTTCCCAGGAAAGATCATGGCAGATTGTGAGACCCAGAAGCTTTAAAGAAAGGACTTCTTCCAGAGGATTCTTGAAAAAGTGGATGGGGTGGGGGGTGGGGGAGGGGGAGGTTGCCAAACTTTCCTTTCGGAGAGACATCGTGAGAGGGTGACATTTGTCAGGATTGAAAGTCATGTTCCACGTGTTGGACCAGTTTGTGATTTTACCCAGATCTGCAGAGGGCGAAGAAGCTGCTGCTTGCCGGTCTGAGGGATGACAGATGGTACGACAGAGGATGGAGTCATCAGAAAAGAGATAAAGAGGATTTTCCAGATAGTCAGAGAGATCATTGATGAAAACCAGAAAAAGAACAGGGCCCAGAACGCTCCCTTGAGGAACTCCAGCCTGGACAGGAAGAGGGGATGAAAGAACTCCATTTAGGGCCACACGTTGACTGCGACAGGAGAGGAAGTCTGTGAGCAATGAGTGGAGATGGCCTCGGATACCAGAGGAAGAGAGTTTGGTGAGCAGAGCAGGGTGCCAGACAATGTCAAAAGCACGCTATATGTCTGGGGATATGGCTCTGATTTCATGTCGGGTATTGAGGACCTCCATCCATTGTTGTTGGAGCAGAAGCAGCATATCCAGCGTAGAGTGACCTGGTTTGAAACCAAATTGATGATCGGAAATCAGGCCATTGGAAAAGAGGAAGGATTTAATGTCTGAAGCGATGATGGATTCAATAACCTTGCTGATTATTAGGAGAAGGCTGATTGGTCGAGTTGAAGGGATCTGTTTTTGCACCTTTTTTGTGCAGGGCAGAAATATTTGCTGATTTCAAAGCAGATGGCAGATGGCAGATGACCTTGAGCAAATGAGAGGGTGAATAGAGCAGAGAGAGGGTGAGCAAGAGGAGAGGAGCAGGTCTTTAGGACACGTGGGCTGATGCCATCTGGACCGGATGCAGAATCTGAGTCGAGGTTTGACAGCAAGCTCTCCACCTTGTCAGGAGAAAAGGATACAGAGTCCAGGGACAGTTGGGTGCGACTGGGTAAAGTGGGTAGAGATAGTGATGGATTTAGGACACAAGATTTAGCTGCAAACACCGAGTTTAGACATTCAGCTTTATCACGTGTGGAATCAGCAGTGCGGCCATTTGAGGTAAGGGAGGGGATGGAGGGGGAACATACACCAGACACAGATTTGATTAAACGCCACCAGGAAGGGTAAGACAACTGAACACGAGAGGGGATAAATCTGTGCATGAGGGAGAGCAAGTTTCTTTGAAAGAATTCCCAGGATGAGTTGATGTTTGAGAAAGTAGTGATAGGAGACCAGTCTGTAAGTTTGATGGCTGCTCGGAGACCCTGCCAGTCGGCTTGAGTGAAATGCCAGACTCGACGGCGGTGAGGTGGTTCTCTGATAACAGCCAGAGAGATGTCCACTTTGACAAGGACGTGGTCAGAAGAACCAATTGGAGCGAAGGAAGAGCAGCAGATATTGTCAGGGAAATTTGTCAAAATCAGATCCAGAAGAGATGGAGTATGATTGGTTGAGATCCGGGTCGGGAAGTTGACCTATTGAGTCAGTCCCAATGAGTCGCAGAAAGCTTTTGCTGATGTCCCATGGCAGGTGAGAGAGGTACCCACACCTAGCCAACTGGCATGATGACAATTGAAGTCACCACATAAGAGGAAGAGAGAGTTTGGATGAGAAGATAGAAGATGGTCCATGTTTTCGGATAGTGAGGTGTAGATGGAGTCATCACTGTTCGGTGGACGGTACAGTACACATATAAACATGAGGTGGGAGTGGAGGGGAATCCGAAGCCAGAGGTATTCCTGGGGGTGTGGGGGAGTGAGAGCAGTGCATGGAGAGTGAGGAATAGAGTCTTTGATGAAGAGAGCAACACCTCCACCAGGACGAGGCTCAGGTCTGTCATACTGTAAGAGGGAGTAGCCAGGGAGAGATACTTGGGAGTTAGACACGTCTTGGGAGAGGAAAGTTTCTGTTGGGCAGATAATGTCTGGTTTGTCAGTGGCAACCTGTATGGAAAGATCTGAAAGGTTTGAGCGAAGGCCCCAGATATTTGAGGTCCACACTTTTAATGAAGAGGAAGGGGAGGAGGCTTTGGGTGCAGGAGGTGGAGGGGGAGGGGGAGGGTAGGACAATGGACGAGGGGGCAGGTAAGGAGGGTTGCTGAAGGAGTGTGGGGTATTGCAGAATTTCTGAGAGTCCCTCCGGAACCGGAGTTGAGAGGGAGAGTTGAGAGGGATGAGTTGAGAGGGAGGATTGAGAGGGATGAGTTGAGAGGGAGGGTTGAGAGGGATGAGTTGAGAGCGAGGGTTGACAGGGATGAGTTGAGAGGGAGGGTTGAGAGGGATGAGTTGAGAGCGAGGGTTGAGAGGGAGGATTGAGAGAGGTGAGTTGACACTGAAGTTAGAAAAAAAGAATGGTTGATGGATTGTGAACTCAAAGCAACTTGTTTTTATTTTAATTTTTCGGTAATTAATGCGATTAAAGACATTTCTTGATGGATGTGATAAAGGTGAATTAAGAGAATGGAGAGAAGAAACCTTGTAACAGTTGGTTGGAGAGAAAACAGAAAATTAACACGTGCGGACGTTCGGACAATGGGAGAACATGATGTCACCAGCGACTTCGTCACCAGTGACATAAAAATCATCATCATATCCTTTCTCCATTATTTATTACCTCCACCACCGAAGGTTCAGGACGTGAACACCCAACGTGTCCAACAAGTTTCGTCCGAATCCGTCCACAACTTTATGAGATATCCTGTACACAAACAAACAGGACAGAAAGGGGAGAAAACATAAATAACCTCCTTCACCTCCTCGGTGGGGAAACTGCGAGTGAATGAATAACAATGACGTCCATGAAGAGTGCTCCCGAATTTGGTCCCTGAAGTGGTGCTTTGTTGGGGTTCGGGTCATTCACGAGGCCTCGCTTGCTTCCTTACAACTCTCTCTCTTTTACATCAAATGAGCGCTTACGTCTTCCAGTCTTGATTTGTGGAACTTTTGAAACAAATTAAATTAATCACTCTCGGCAGGTACACACCGCCGCCATGTTGGTACACCCGTACCATCGTCGCCATGTTGGTACACCCGTACCATCGCCGCCATGTTGGTACACCCGTACCATCGCCGCCATGTTGGTACACCCGTACCATCGCCGCCATGTTGGTACACCCGTACCATCGCCGCCATGTTTGTACACCCGGACCACCGCCGCCATGTTGTTACACCATTACCACCGCCGCCATGTTGTTACACCATTACCACCGCCGCCATGTTCGTACACCCATCAAGGATGCAGGTAACGTGGTTATTTGTTGTCATCTTACCGTTTGCTTCTGGTGAAATTGTTTGTGGTGACTTTTTGGGAAATTTATCTCCAAAATGTTTACCTCTCGACTTCACACAACGAAGAAATGGTTTATGTGTCGACATTCAGTAAAAATCCTCCAAATGTCGGTGTACTGTTCACGTGCTCATCCTGCACTCGCAACCAATCAGATTACTGGATATAAAGATCGCGATCCCATTCCGTATGATTAAACAGGTGACACCACACCTGTATTTGGGTTTGTCACTGCATCAAGGATGGGGTCAGTGACAAAGTTTCTTGTTGAGCGCTCCCCAAGTGGCTTAAGCACTGAAGCAAGCACTCCGTGAGAAACCGTTGATAGGGCACGGCTGGCTTGGCAAGCGCTACCGAGCCGCTTGGTAACTGAACACACAAACCCTGTTTTACTGGTTATATAATTTTACTTGGGTTCTGTTCGGAAACACGTGTTTAAATCCACTTGATGCTTTTAACCTTTGAAAAGCCGGCTATCTGTGCGTGTGGAGCTGTTTTTGTTTAACATCAGTTCCTTCTCATTCATGGGTTCCAGATAATTAATAATATTTTATACTCCATTGCTCGATTAATAAAATTATTATTATTATTATCCAAAATATTAATGCTATCGTGCTTGAAAAGTGAGTTTTCCCAGAGTCGGTGAGCGACGGATGTTTATCTGTTTCCTGGCAACCAAGCATTGTTCGCACACGTGACGTCACAGTGTCCCTCCCACGCGCGAACTCTCCGTTGTTGTGGGAACGTGAAGACGGTTGCGCGTGATTTGGTGGATCTCCTGGGTTTTCACCTTTGTACCTCGTTTATCACCTCCTCACAGCGATGCCTCCCGCAAGATTTTTCCCCTCTTTTGAGCAGACGATCTCCCTTGTTCTTTCTTTTGTTCTTTCTTTGTTCATTCTTCCTGCTTTCTTTGTGAAAACCGAACAGGTGAGGTAAACCCCGGCGCGGCTCCGTTCGGTGACTGGTTCGAATCCAAACCTCGGTTTCAATTCCAAGTCTGTTCTTAAATCGCAAGGACAAAGTAACTTTGTTACCTCGTCTGTTGTTGTGTAACGAGCCTGCGGTGTTATGATGATGCTTGTGGTGGATTACCCACCATCTTGTCTGTGTTCGACTCCCAGGGGAGAGGATCCGATTACATCATCATCATCACCATCATCACCATCATCATCATCATCATCATCATCATCATCATCATCATCATCATCATCATCATCGTCACCATCATCATCATCATCATCACCATCCTTCTTTCAGGCAGACATTAAGCCGGGAGTCCCGTCTTCTCGCATTTGCTGGTGAACGTTACATACTTCTCGACCACGGACGAACAACTTTGACGGAAACGACAACCTTGAGGAAAAAACACAACTATATAGATAAATAAATATATAATCGAACGAGAAAATACAACCTGTCGGTTCACTTCGGGAACATGAAGGGGTTGGGGGGGGGTAAGAAGGGGAGGAGAGGAGGGAGGAGGGAGAGGGAGTGAGGAAGCAGGAGGGAGTGAGGAGGGGTCGGGGATTGATGATGGGAAAAAAATCAGCAAACAATGCATAAATATAATATAGAACAAATATAACATAAAAATGAATTAATTTTTCAGAAGTGTTGTCATGCTTGGGGTTGGATACAGTGCATATTGTTACGAATCTGGAAACCATGCGCACTCAACATTCAGGTCCCAAAGTCAGTTATTCCGGTAAGCACATGTGAGATCGGTCCCTTTCCTTTTTGTCTTGTGGGAGACACGAAAACGTGCGTTGTGACGTCTTTAGTTGGGTTATTACATCAGCCATTGACATCCCATCCATCCACCATCCCATCTGCGGACCCAACCAGCCCATCACGCTCCATCCCCACAGAAGAACCCCTCTGGTCCGACGATTTTCTCAGGGCAGATCCTGTTACTCTCTGCGCGAGCGAGGCCACGTGGCCACAAGGAATATTCTGGGTTCCCGAGCAGGGGCCACGGCTCCGTCTCCGAAGGGTGCGGCCGTGGGCCAATGAGGGACGGACAGCGAGATGATTCTCGCCAAGGCCCCGCCCCTTGTGGGAGGAGACATCATCCCCGAGCAGTGCCAGAAGAGTGGTGGAAAAACGGGAGTGGGGTGGACGGAAGGTCGTGTGTCGTGTGTCGTGTGCCATTGTCACGAAGAGTTTGGTGGACAAGAGTTCCGTGGACAGGAGTAGAGTGGATGAAAGGAGCCATGGTTGTTGTTTTGCCCTTGTCGGTGGCTGCACGGAGAAGGCGGTTTTGTCTGCATGTGGACGGATCAGAGTTTGAGTGCCCCAACGAGTCGCCACGCGGGTTCCGTCCCGAACCACGAGCCTGGCACGAGCTCCCGGACCATGCCCCGATGACCATTAGCCACCAGGTTCCGCATTTCTGAGCACGCTTCCCTGCGACGGCAGGTACTCTTTTACTCTGACCTCCAGCTCGTCTCTCCTCACGGCTGTGAGGGGAACAATAAAATCCTGGTTTATTTTGTTCTGTGTGTGCGTCTGAGTGTGTTGGGCCCGTCTTTTAAGTAGGAATTGCTGAAGTGTTTGTATTTGCATCATTGTAAATATTCCTTGCTTATATATTCGCTTTAAGTCTCGCTTCTCTTGTCTTTTGTTTTCTGTAAATAAAGTAATTGTTTCAATCTTCCAGTTCGTTTCTGCACTTTCTATGATTGACCGAGCATGGTTCGAACTTGAGAATTAGTGAAGCCGTTTGGGCCGGTAAGTTGTCCGGAGCGGCTTTGGTAACTTCCGCTCGGTTACGCCGGATCCGAGTCGGTGATAGCGACTCGATTCGGACAAAGTCGGCCGAGGGTGTGGTTTCCCCGGGAGTTGGACGGCGTGAGCGCTTACGTAAATTGGAATAAGACAAGTGGACCCTACCTCACACCATCAAAATATTGGTGACCACGGTCCTCGAAGTGACCCATGAACTTTCGGAGTTGTCCGAGAGTCACAACCTCAATTCCGGGTGCTCGGTGGGAGACGACTCCACTGCTCCACAACCCCGGCCCACACCAATATTGCTTATGGCAGCCTTATTCAAGTGTGGCAGCCTGTCCAGTTGAGGTTGAAGGTTCAGAAGATGAAATGAAGACTGATTCACAGGATTTTTTTTGAAGAACTTCATAAAGGAGACTTGAGTGGCTGCCTTCATTTTCTGTTCGAAGACCTCTTTCAAACATTTCAGGACATCATCCATCTCCCAACACACCTTGGAGGGTGTATATATATATATATATATATATATATATATATATATATATATATATATATATATATATATATATATATATATATATATATATATATATATATATATATATATATATATATATATGCCTGGTGTTGGCGCAGTGGTCAGGGCAGCGGATTGGGATCCAAAAGGTCCTGAGTTCAAGCCCTGTTGGGCCACTGAATTAATACACCAGGGGGTTGACTCAGCCTGTCATCCTTCCGAGGTCGGCGAAATGAGTACCAGTGTACTGGGCCGGTGTATACCCCAGTTAAAATAGGTGTACCATATCCCTGTGTCGTAAGAGGCGACCAGGGTTGCGTCAGGAAGGGCATCCGGCGTAAAACGTGCCAAATCACTATGCGGATCATATGGATGATCCGCTGTGGCGACCCCGAACGGGAGCATCCGAAAGAAGAAGAAGATATATATATATATATATATATATATATATATATATATATATATATATATATATATATATATATATATATATATATATATATATATACTGTGTATATATATATATATATATATATATATATATATATATATATATATATACTGTATATATATATATATATATATATATATATATATATATATATATATATATATATATATATATATATATAGATAGATGTATCTGAACATATTTTTATGCATGTATATATACATGTATATTGTATATGTACATGTATATATATACATACACACAAGCACACACACACATATATACTGTATTTATACAATATGTATAAACCCCAACAGGTGTTGTGGATCACTCTGTTGATACCCAATGCTCCATGAGTGGAGTGTTCATGTTGAAGTATTTCATGAACAGTGAATGAAATGTGACAAATACTCCACGGGTTCTACCACCTGACATCACGAGTGGTACACAACGCCAGTTAGGGATTATAGTTAGGCCACGATCACTAAAATTGGATGTTTTGGGATGAAAAACAGTTCAGATCTTCAGTGCAAAACTGACGTCAGAGTAGCGATTCCACACTCCAAGGTGACCGCCACGAGTTATGCGTGCCACTTTTAAATGACCAGCACGTCCTCTCTGTTCTATTATTTGTATGTATTTATATGCAAACTACACTCATGGATCGATACCAGTCTGATTTATGAGTTGAAACCCTCGTTAACCCCCACCGCAAACCCTCCTTCCACAATTCCAGTTTTCCCTCCTAAGAGTTCCCTTCTATATCCATCTTGTATACCCATTCCTTCATACACCCATTATTTGTCCATTTCCCCCTGCCTTGGCCTTCAGCTCAGCTGTTGGTGTCCCCCTCCCCTTTGCTATCACTTCCCCCATCTCTGCTGTCCGTGTCCCCCACCTCTCTCTCTGCTGTCGGTGTCTCCCCCTCTCTCGACTGCAATATACGCCCCCCCGCCTCCTTCTCTTTCTGCTTGCAGTGTCCCCCCCCCTCTCTCTCTGCTGTCGGTGTCCCCCGCCTCTCTCTCGACTGCAGTATCCCCCCCTCCCACCTCCTTCTCTCTCTGTTGTCGGTGTTCTCCCCTTCTCTCTCTCTGGTTTCGATGTCCCCCCCCCACCCCACTTCTCTCGTTTTGTTGTTGTGTCCTGATCCGTTCAGTGTATGAGTACTGGCTCTTCCACGAGCCTCATTCAAATAACAAATCCCTTTGCACCTCTTCCATTGTACATGATACACCTGGTTTATGTCGTTTTACCTTGAAGAGTCTAATTCCTGTTTTGATTTATTTCTCAACAGAAAATGTCCTTCCTTGAATGGTTTTCCACACTACTTCGACTTGGACTTTGGCAAAACTCCTATGTGAAGTATTCCCTGTGGTTGCTTTTCCAGCTGTTCTCATTGGTCAGCAGTGTGACTTGGTGTCACCATAATCTACAGGTAAGAACATGGCAATCAATGGGTGGGGGGTTGAGATGGGGGAACCACTGAGCTCAATAATATATTATATTTATGTCAGTGGGATGGGGGGGGGGGACATGTCCCTCCCACTTTTTTGATGAGGGGGGTATAACGTATCGATTGTCCTCTCCACCCCCACTTTTTTGATCGAATCCTAATCATTACCATGTCACGGACGAGTTGGTGTGTCACGAACAGTCATCTCTAACGAGATGACCTAATAAAACTAGTCTCGATGTCCGTCCATACATCCCCATTTTTTCTTCCGATTTTCTTGATATTTGGTATGTCGGTAGATGTCGATGAGGGATGCACGACGGTATGACCTTTGACCCGATTGAAGGTCATGGTCAACGACAAGGTCACTCCAAAATTGCAAAATCGTCCATTTTCAAAATCTGTCTCCTCCACCGTTTATGATCCGATCTTCGAAATTCCTTCGGATTCTGATAATATGGAACAATATCTAAATTTCGTCAGGCCGGTTTTTTTTAAATTCGTCCTGGTTATCAAGTCACATGTCTTCAAAGTTGGAAAAATCGTCGATGTGATACGGTCAAAAAACAAGATGACATCGAAGCCATTCTATGCCGATCAGAGATCCACATCTGCAGAGCTTCAGAGATGACCGTCACCCCCAACCGGGGGTAATTTTTATTTTTATTTTTTCTTTATTTTCAAACGATTAAAGAATTACAAATCAATGTCAATAATAATAAATTACACATGAAATTGTTTTGATTGATGAAATTCTTTTCCATTCCACATTCCATTGTCCAAATGCTTTTCTTGGAGAGAAACATTCGTAAGAACCTATTTTATGGTACGGTTACATGTGAAACTAGAAGGGCACTCATGAGAGCACATACCTCCGCCACCTAATGCCTAATCCATGAGAATATATCGGGCCCAATACATCCCTGAACGAGAGGGGAAACACTCGGTAGAGTGCAAAATCTCCGCCGCAAATACTGCTGGGTCACTTAAGTGAACCTGTTACCCTATTCATTGTCGGTCAAAACGGATCAGACTCCAGTGAACCACGATTGAATAAACTAAACTAGATCGACACGCATGGAGAAATGCCAAAAAAATATATATATATATATATCGAAATTTTTTTCAAAAAAAAGGTGCAAATTTTTTTTTTTTCCTCCAACAAATTTTTTTGTTGTTGTTGGAAATCACTTAAAACATGTAGAAATGCAAAAACAAAAATTCAAATATTTTTTCAAAATGGCCACCATAGCGGCCATACTGGACTTTGGACCAAGTCCAAAATCTAATGGCATGATCCTTGGACCATACCTAATCCCCCCACCAAGTTTCGTCGAAATCCGTCCAGGAGTTTTTCCGTAATACTGTTCACAAACAAACAAACAAACAAACAGACAGGGGTGAAAACAGTAACCTCCATCCATCTTCGATGGCGGAGGTTAAATATCATGCTATACAGGACTCCATCATTTTCAGCCCAATCTCCCAATCTCTCTCAAAACAATAATTCTGTTGTCCAGGTCTGGATCCAGATCTTCAACAAAATCGAGTCAATTCTTCCTTGTCACACATCCAACCTGTCCACCAAGCTTCATTCGAATCCATCCACAACTTTTTGAGATATTGTGCTTTGTATCGGTTTCGCCCGATCTCAATGGTGAAGAATCACTGAAAAAATTATCAGATCCGGATTCGGATCTTCACCAAAATCTAATCAGTTCGCCCTTGTCACACACTCAATCTGTCCACCAAATTTCATCTGAATGTCCCGCTGTAACTTTTTGAGATACCCTGCACACAAACAAACAGACAGACAGAAAGGGGTGAAAACATAACCTCCTTCACCTTCGGTGGTGGAGGGAATAAATGGGGAATTAGAATGAGGAGTCTCCTGCCAAGCTTATCTATGGACCTACCATTGTTTATTTTGGGAAGGTGGTGGGGGGGGGGACCTTATCTATGGACCTACCATTGTTTGTAGGTCTTGACAAATTCAGATGATGTAACAGAAAGTAGAAGTGACAATAAAAGGATGAAATGCACGTTTACATCTGTTTTTTGAATGCAATAATAAACTTGGTACCAAGAAGAAGCTCAAAATGAAAAGTTAACCCCTTTTCTTTGTTTCTCAACAACAAATGGGGGAGGACAGTCTGGAGTATGGATGAAGACATGAAGATGTTGGTGAGGAAGAAACCATTAGGAAATTGAGTTGGTAAGGGATGTGCGGGTATCATGCTCGAAGGATGCAGAGAGTGCTGAGTGGTAAATGTGGGGATAAAAATACAGGAAGGGAGATGGACGAATTCCACCATCAACATCGAACTGATAGATTTTAAATGTCATCTTTTTGAAAATGGATTTGGGTCATCAGGAGGAGCCTGGATAGGAGTTGGGTTTGAGCCGGTACTCACAACCGTCAAACTCATCCAGGTGCAGCCAAGGGAGCCTTCCAGAAACATTTCTGCAAAAATTCACTTCACCTTGGAGAGATAGTTGCGGTTCTGAAATAACTCCATGGAGACACATTCAAGACATAAAATAACCCTGGAGTTTGAATATTTCCATCACAATTATGTGACGTTAGATTACCCATCCCCTCTTATCAAGTAAAGGGAAATGCATTGTGATTGTACACACAACCTTCCTCCATTGTTCTCTTCCTAAAGCAACCTTCGATACTCCATCCTCGTTCCCTTCCAAAACCAACATTCTGTACTTCAACTAAATAATCGCCATACCAGCGCTGCAACAACCACCATTCTGGCATCCCAGTTTTCGTGGCATTAACGAGATGAATAGGCCTTGCCACCGTGCGCTGGTCACGAATCAGAGTGGCTGGACTGCAGTGTATCACAGAAAGATGGGTTGGCTGGATGCAGAGATGTGGTCGGCAACACCGAGTAGGGGACAAAAATAACCTGGGACGGAGGGGATGGAGTGGAGTTGATGTTCAGATCTGGCACAGTCCGAGTCCAAGAAGGGAGCAGCACAAATCCTGAGGAGGTTTTCGTCTGGTCTGGAGGTGAACGTCAAAGTGTTATCAAGTCTGGAACAAGGGGGCACTTCCCAATTCTGCCAAGTGGAATGCAAAGCATCAAGCGAGGCGAGTGCTACTCAACGGGATGTGAGGGCACTAAGTGGAGCACTCTCCAAACTACCATGTGGAACTGGTGTTCTTCACGTACTGGTGACGCAAAAAGCATGACTGCTGGCGTTCTCCAACAAATCCGGGCAGAACGGGTGATGACCAACCGGTGGAGCTGATTTCTTCTACTTATTTTGCACACGCACCATGTAACCTTGCATCTTTCAGCACAAACACCTCGAGGCTCACATGTTGTGGAGCACCAATGACCGAGGAGACCACCCTAGAGTTATTTCCAGGGCTAAGCATGACGTAATACCACACAACATCGCACTTCCTACCCACTCCTCTCACTTGCATCAACACCTCGTTGAGATCCCTGGGGGGCAAGACTGCTCACATATGGTTGAGGAAGGGATCGATGACGCCCCCCCCCCCCCCCGGCATATTTTTGTCCCTTTGTCTGTCTATTATTTCCCCGGATGAATGTTTTATCAATCTGTAATAATGAAGACCAGTTGTGTAATGGGTTTTTGGGTGCGAGGGGTAAGACTGTTTCTGATGTGACACTGCATTTCTGTTCATATTTGAATCTTTGTAAGAAGTGCCTGTTTAATACAAGATTTGTTGTTTCCAAAAACGCTCAATTGTTTCCTTCCTTCATTGGTTTTACCTTGCCTACGTAATTAATAGAAGGTAATTTGTGCCCCACTGATTCGCTCCACATGCATAGCCAATGCCACACCTATGGTTTCGCTGGTCCATACCATGATAAGTATTAGAGGTGGGATGTTGAGAGAATGTTTCCCCATCTGGGCGGGGCGACATCAACGGAAAGGTAACGCGAGTCTTGGAGGGGGGACGTTGACAGATCTTCTCAGATGGTGTCCATGGTTGCTCAGCAATCTGTCGGGTTGCGGACATATCCGTAGCTGTCGGCTTCAGGTCGGAGGTCAGGGAAGCTGGTCCGATCAGACCCCACAGGAGCCCACCTGTCGACCCCGAAACCGTAATAATATGTTGTGATCTTTTAAAAATAAGAAAGGTGAGCCAAGAAGGGTAATCCCACCACTGGGTGGGAGTTCCCAGAGTTCATGGTAATAATTGTGGTGATAACAGATTTACAAAAGACAATGTTTTGTATTTTTTATTTGTTTTTGTTTCTGTGATTTGCAGGAAAGCAGTTTTCTCACAAATTTCTTCTTCTTCATCATAACTCTCGGGTCTTCATGGAGTATCATTGACTCAGTTTGGAGAACCCACCCAAAGATGTTTGTCATTCCTCCCAACAAGGAAGTAACCTTATTTGAAAAGCTGTCCAGAATATTTTCACCGATCCCCGTAAAGGTGAGGAAAATGTTTGGGAGATTGAATGAGATGGATTTTGTTTTTGAATTTTTTTAATTGAATCAAATGAGACTTTCAGTGGATTTAGTTTTTTAACAGCGATCTTAAGCTCATCGAGGAGCTTGTACATTTAATCATGGGCAGGACAAAGACATGGGACATCGATATACTTTTCCATAAAATTGATATACAGTACATCAAGGATATTGATAGATGTTGGACAAACACGAGTGGTGTCTGGGATTTGAACCTGGGTTCACTGCATCGTGATCAGCCATTGGCTCAGATGGAAACACGAACAGGTCAACCCTGGATCCATGGAAGCTAAATTCCTGGTGAAGATAACACATCATGTCAGCTAAACCTTCCTGATGAAAGTGAGTGCAACAGACCCTCCCCATTCATGGGGGTTACGTTCTTGAAAAATCCCACGTTGACCAAAATCGCAATGCACAAAGTCAAGACCTCATGGGAAAAATAGGGTGAGGGGACCAACTCGAAAATTTATCGACTTTTTTGCTTCAACTCCAGTCGTAAAACATGAAATTGTACTTAATGATGATGATGATGACGGGCGTTGGAGGTTATTGAGATGACGTCATCATCCCTGGCTGAGGGTCGTCAGGGTCATCAAACTTTGTGAAGAAAGAAGGTGATCTTTATCTGCTTTGCCTTGTGTTGCATGTTCCTGTAGACCACTGTATAAGGTCCCATGACAGCGGCCATCTGGCACTTGAATATCAAATGAAGATCCTGAGACTCTCCATGAAGACTAACAAAACCTCTCAAGATATGGACCTCATTCTATTTATCCCAAGTGTTCTCTTTCACAATTTTCAACTTTATCTTATTTCCCCCTCATTTCAAAACAAACAAATATTTTCGCTTGAAAAAAAAAATCACAAACTCATTTTGCCTCTTATTTCATTCCTTGGTTCATTCTTTATTTCTTCCTTTCTCATTACTTCCCAATTGAACCAACCTTCCTCATAATTTAATTAATTTGTTTCTTACTTTAAAATTTTTACTAATAATTTATAATTTATCACCTGCCTTTTATCACGAAAACCCAACATCATCTTCATCTTCAGAACACCCACAATTTTCTTCTTCTTCATCACAATTTACTGTAACAAATACCCCACAATTGAAAGACTCACAAAAATATCAATATCACGTGATATCAAACGAAATCACGAGATTACAGTCCGTGCGGCACGATATCGAAAGGGCAACTGAGTTTACGATTGAGCGCAGTGTGGGGCTGTGAGGTGAGGTTGAGTTGCGGGGTTGTGTATTCTTCTGCGTCAGACCATGATAGAGCGAGGGACCCATTCCACGATCGGCACATTTTATCACGATAATTCAACAGCAATAACGCAAAAACGTGATGAGGAAACCTGTGTTTGGGGTGGGCCTGCTGGACTGTAACTTATCAGAGGAGCGCCTTACCACTGTTCCTCATCAGTGATCACGTACAATTAGAGTGTTTAATGGGAAACAACATCAAAAATGGATTGATTATCGCATTGAGCTGAAGAAACAACAAATGGTTGGAAAGAGGTTTTTCTGTGTTTGTGTAAGCCTTTGAAACCAAGAGGCCATTTTACCAGCCGCCATTAAATCCTCCAGATACCCAAGTGGCTGTTTTACCACCCACTATTCAATCCTCCATATACCCGAGTAACCAGTTTACCACCCACTATTCAATCCTCCATATACCCGAGTGGTGAGTTTACCACCCACTAATGAATCCTCCATATACCCGAGTGAGCAGTTTACCACCCAATATTCAATCCTCCATATACCCGAGTGACCAGTTTACCACCCACTATTCAATCCTCCATATACCCGAGTGGCCAGTTTAGCACCCACTATTCAATCCTCCATATACCCGAGTGACCAGTTTACCACCCACTATTCAATCCTCCATATACCCGAGTGACCAGTTTACCACCCACTATTCAATCCTCCAGATACCCAAGTGTCCAGTTTAGCACCCACTATTCAATCCTCCATATACCCGAGTGAGCAGTTTACCACCCACTATTCAATCCTCCATATACCCGAGTGACCAGTTTACCACCCACTATTCAATCCTCCATATACCCGAGTGACCAGTTTACCACCCACTATTCAATCCTCCATATACCCGAGTGGCCAGTTTACCACCCACTATTCAATCCTCCATATACCCGAGTGACCAGCTTACCACCCACTATTCAATCCTCCATATACCCGAGTGGCCAGTTTAGCACCAACTATTCAATCCTCCATATACCCGAGTGGCCAGTTTACCACCCACGATTCAATCCTCCATATACCCAAGTGGCCAGTTTACCACCCACTATTCAATCCTCCATATACCCGAGTGGTGAGTTTACCACCCACTAATGAATCCTCCATATACCCGAGTGAGCAGTTTACCACCCAATATTCAATCCTCCAGATACCCGAGTGGCCAGTTTACCACCCACGATTCAATCCTCCATATACCCAAGTGGCCAGTTTACCACCCACTATTCAATCCTCCAGATACCCAAGTGGCCAGTTTACCACCCACGATTCAATCCTCCATATACCCGAGTGACCAGCTTACCACCCACTATTCAATCCTCCATATACCCGAGTGGCCAGTTTAGCACCAACTATTCAATCCTCCATATACCTGAGTGGCCAGTTTACCACCCACGATTCAATCCTCCATATACCCAAGTGGCCAGTTTACCACCCACTATTCATTCCTCCATATACCCGAGTGGTGAGTTTACCACCCACTAATGAATCCTCCATATACCCGAGTGAGCAGTTTACCACCCAATATTCAATCCTCCAGATACCCGAGTGGCCAGTTTACCACCCACGATTCAATCCTCCATATACCCAAGTGGCCAGTTTACCACCCACTATTCAATCCTCCAGATACCCAAGTGGCCAGTTTACCACCCACGATTCAATCCTCCATATACCCAAGTGGCCAGTTTACCACCCACTATTCAGTCCTCCATATACCCGAGTGAGCAGTTTTTTGAAATTGATTTGTCATTATGGAGAGAATCATGGGGCCAAAAATAATGTCAAGAACATTTCTCAAAAAGTTGTGGATGAGTTATGACAAAACTAGGTGGATGAGTTGGGTCGGTGACAAGAACAAGGCAATTGGATTTTGGTTCAGGTCCAGATTCAGATCTGGCCTATGAGTGGGATTCAGTTCCTAAACTGTTCAGCCTGGTGTAGGTGTGTGCTATACCAAGTGCCATACACTGCCCAAAACAAAATTATTCATGAGAAAGTATATTCTGAAAATTTTTTTTTTTAAGTCCATTTATCTTTTTGTTCCTTCGCCACTCCGGTGTAGCTTAGACTGTGTGCTTCGGGTCATTGTCGTGCTGAAAGGTGAACTTCTGTCCCAATTTCAGCTTTCTTGCAGAGGGCAGCAGGTTTTCCTCTCGTATTTTTGTGTATTTTGCTCAATCCATTTTCCCTTCTTCCCTGACAAGTGCCCCAGTCCCTGCTGAGAAACATCCCCAAAGCATGATGCTGCCACCACCATGTTTCACAGTCGGGATGGTCTTCTTTGACGTGCTGTGTTGGGTTTGGGCCAAACGTAACATTTTCCATTTTGGCCAAAAAGTTCCATCTTGGTTCTGTCAGACCACAAAACGTTTTGCTACATATCTTCAGAATCTCCAGAGTGTTTTTTTGCATACCTCAAACTGGACTCGAGATGGGCTATTTTGAGTAATGGTTTCCTTCTTGCCACACCACCGTACAGGCAAAACTTGTGGAGTGCTTGGGATATTGTTGTCACATGCACATAGTGAACAGTGTTTGCCATAAACACCTGAACCTCTTTCAAAGTTGCCATTTGCCTCGTGGTGGCCTCTCTGATCTGTCACCTCCTGACTTGGTCACCCAGTTTGGAGGGACGGCCTGATCTAGGTAGGGTCGTGGTGGTACCATGTGCCTTCAACTTCTTAATGATTGTCTTGACTGTGCTCTGGAGGTCTTTTTAAAGCTCCTTGTTGCTCATGGTTGAGTCTTTGCTGTGAAATTCACTCCCCAGAAGAGTAAACCTCCAGGAACAGCTGATTTTGTTCTGAAATAATCAGAATGACTACAGTTTAACACATGTGGAGGCCAATTAGCTCGGTGTGTGATTTTGAAGGTGATTGGTTACACCTGAGGTAACTTACAATTGCTATTATAAGGGGGGTGGACACTTATCCAACGAAGATATTCTCGTTTTGTATTTTTTTTTATTAATTTTATGATATTTGTAGAATTTGTTTTGCACTTGGAAGTTGTGGGTTACGATGTGTTAATGAAGGTGGAAAAAGTCTGATATTTAATGTAATTCAATTCCAGGCTATAAGGTAAGAAAAGGTGAAAAATTTGAAAGGGGGTGTGGACTTTCTATCGGCACTGTATATTGACTCGGCTCTAATTCTTGTTTTTTTATGCTTTGTCTACACAGGAGAAAAGCTTCTACGAATGGTTTCACACGGAAGCGCCAGCTGGTTATCAAGCAAACTCCATCGAATGGATTTTGATCAGTTACCTCATTGCTTCCATCATGGTGGTGCTGGTGATGTTGGTCATGTGGCTACTGGTTATCCCTTTGCTGCTCTGGTTTTGGGAAAGGTGTCAAAGGAGACGTCTGGTAACACATCATGATGAATGGCTATGATAAGTGTATTTCACGAAACATTCCCGATGCAGTGAGATATGTGCGATAGAAAGCAGGATTTAGTCTAATGAAAGGAGTGAAAGATGTATACTGTGCAGCACGAGGAGTGAAGGTAACAATAATTAACCTGTGTGAAAATTGCATAATGATAATAAAATAGCTGTGACAAGAAAGTCGAGCTGTAAAACAGGGAAGCTGGTTTTCAGGATGTGAATAAATTGTTAAATGTTTATTCATAGTTGGTGAAAATTAAAAAAAAAAAACAAAGGTCAGATGAAAGTGAGGGTCTAAAAAAATAATATTTTATTTTTTGGATACATGATCAAGGCTCATGAAAGAACTGGAGCAAATGGAAGGGAAAAAATGGAAAGGGGGAAACACCAACAGCAGAGTAGAGGAGTGATATTAAGGAGAGGGGAGAACATGTGGTGGTGAAGAAGCTGCACACAAGTTGAGTGAAACACAGGAAGAGAAAGAACGGGAAGGTTGGGATGAAACAGAAAAGGAAAAATAAAACAACCAACAAATGCAAAGAGGTAAAGGAGATGGAGAGAAATTACAATAACCTGGAAAGAGGGAAGACTTGGGAATGGGGTCATTTGGGGGGGGGAAAGAGATTGTGAGTTTCGATGGGGGTTGATCTGAGATAGTGGTGAGCAGCTGTCTTAAAGCCATGGAGGGAAGAATGAGATTGAAGAAGATGTGTGTGACGACCCTTCAATCCCGGCCAAGAATTGAGGTGAGTCAACAGAGGATTCTCGAATATGCGGTTTATTTGGGACACAACGCATGCGGAATGTGGTGCAGGACTTGAACCGACAGCGGTTAAGCCTCAGAATTACACTGAAAAGTCATACTCCAAAATTCATACATATAAAACCTATTCCTAGGAGGAGTTACAAGCAAAGCAAGAAACAACTGGCCAAGTGGGCTTTTTGCCCCCTCCCTACACAATAGGGGAAGTTTGGCAAGCCAACATCTTTCTCACGGTTTGGGCTTCGAGAGAGTGCTGTCACATATTCATAAACAGCAGCAAACCCTTTGTAGTTTTCCAGCCTTTGTAGTTTCTCTGCACTGGAATTCATAAAGAGCCTACCAGACTGCTCGGACAAGGACATCGGCTGGCTTGCTTGTAATAGATTTTAAAGCAAAGGCAAAAGGCTTGGGAACACAATTTGAAGCAGCCAGGATAATGGTTTCCAGACACCTGATTAATGCAATTACCAAATGTTGAAATGAGTCAAATGTTTAAATATGGTTCTAATGGGGTCACCACGTGATATCCACACCTGACAATGTGGATGTTGGTTCCACAGGCAGGAAAAAAGAGGAGCAAATGATTGGAGTTGAGCAGTGATCTTGGATTCAGGTCGTTTCACCAGAAGGGGGTTGATTGTGGACCGTGTGAGCCTTGCAGAAACCTGGAGTGGGGGAGAGGGGGTACAAAGCACTGAAAGAGCAGAGGGTACAAGACAAGAAAGGACGCAGTGGAAGACAGAGACACCACCGACCTGTCTGTGATGGGAACGTGATCAGCCCATACAAGTCAGCTTCATCGTGGGAGATTCCATTAATCTTAAAGGCCTTGGTTTCATGGCATCAAGCTGAGCAAGGTGTGAGGCAGTGGTGCCAGCTCAGAGGGGATGAGCAGTATTCCGTTTCTCGGCAGATGAAAGCCTTGAAGTTGGATTGGAGTTAACGTGTGATAAGAAAGGACTTTGTACGATGGAGAATACCCAGTCGGCGACTGGCTTTGGAGGCCATCTTTGTTGGCTGTGGTGAGCGGAGTCGGCTGTCGTGCCATTTGAACAGAAGGAAGGGATGGAAGGGGAGCATACTCCAGAGAAACATTTAACGATTTGCTCCACCAGCTTTTGGAGGAGGGAGATTAGTTTGAAAGTTCAATCTTGACATTGGACAGATGGTGATTTTTGCCTCTCCTGGGAGAAGACACATACTTCTTGCAGGCTTTGTGGAATGAGTTGTGATTGCCTTTGTCAGGTTTTCTTTCCAGGAAGAAAAGGGAAGATATTTCAGAGCAAGTGCCTCACCTCAGGATTCAGTGTGCATCAACATTGCCCATCACATGATTCTATTGTTGAGAAACTTTGCATTATCGAGGTGTAGCAATGGTTGATGATCATAAAGCAAATTAAATGGAAGACGAAGAAGGAACCTAAAGAAGTAAAGAGCAACGATGGAGTCATCAGGAGGATCCTGGATAGGATTTGGGTTTCAGCTACTCCACTAATCTCAAACCCATCCATGCGCAACCAAGTGAACCTTACATAAAAATTTCTGCAAGAATTCACTCTCCTTCGAAAGATGGATAATGAAGGAGAGGAATATGGAGATGAAAGAGAAGAAAATGAAAGAATTAGAATTTTTTTTTTTTTTGTATACCTTGGTCGAGGCTCGTATGAGAGCTAACACACAACTCACAGCAAGGAGGCATGAGACAAGAGGGGCGGGAGTGGAAGGGACAAAACATTGGGGAACAGACACAGGTGAACTGTGGAAGGGAGAGGGATGGGGATGGGACGGGGAACATGGCGAGGAGAAGATGGACATTACAGGGACTTTCAGGAAGGAAAGCAGGAGAATTGAAGGAAGTGGGCTTGGGTGGATTATCGGGGGTAGAAAAGATCGAGGATTTGGATGGGGGAAGATAAGAGGTGGTGGTGAACAGCTGTTTTGAAAGCCTGGAGGGAAGAATGGGAAAGAGTAGAGTGAGGAAGTTTATTCCAAAGGCGGGAAAAAAGAGGAATGAAAGAGTGAAGATGAGCAGTGATTCGTGATTTTGGTAGTTTTATCAGAAGGGGGTTGTTGGCGGACCTTGAGCGCCCTGTGGAAATGTGGTTGGGACAAATCGCAGAGAGAGCAGGGGGGGCAAGGCTGGAGAGGAGTCGGTAGAAGACAGAAAGACCACCGACCAACCTGCGGTGATTGAGTGAGAGGCCCAAGGACTCAGCTTCATTGCGGGAGATGTCAATGATCTTAAAAGCCCTGGTTTCGACAGCGTGAAGTCGAGAAAGGTGGGAGGCAGGAGCACCAGCCCAGAGGGGAGAGCAGTACTCCATCATGCTATGGACAAAAGCTTTGTAAGTGGTCAGGAGCTCAAGAGGGCCGAGGAAGGACTTTGCACGACGGAGGATTCCCAGTCGGCGACTGGCTTTTGAGGCAAGGTTGGAAATGTGACTTTCCCAGGAAAGGTCATGGCAGATAGTGAGACCCAGAAGCTTGAAAGAAAAGACTTCTTCCAGAGGATTGTTGAGAAAGTGGATGGGGAGGTTTTGTAAACGGTCCTTTCGAAGAGACATAGTGAGAGTGTGAGATTTGTCTGGATTGAAAGACATGTTCCACGTGTTGGACCAGTTTGTGATTTTATCCAGATATCCAGATCCAGATTTTATCCAGAATCCATATATTTTATATAGAATGACTAAAAAGAAAGATAAAAATATAGAAATAAAATAAAAAGTGAGAAAGCAACAAACAACAAAGATGTCTGGGAGAACCCATACAGACAGATTTCAGTAGTTACTCCCCAGCTCAAATGCAGCAACATGTACAAGCAACCACAGGTCCGTCAGCAGGGGAACACAGTTTACACAGTATCAGGAGGAGAGGAAATTGGGACCATACACTGTGCAGAGCATTGGTGCTGCTTTAGCAGTCTCCTTGGCTATTGGGCAAAATCCGAGATGGGTCACCACTCCAACACAGCATACCAGCATGCTGGCACTCATTTTGCCAACTCGGAAGGATGACAGGCCGAGTTAACCGAACCTGGTAAAAATTCAACAGCTGAGCAGGATTTGAACTCACTAGTTTATTCACTAGTTTATTCACTCAACTCAGACATTCACTAGTTGATTACCAAACCAGTCAGACATTTACTAATACAGCACTGAACTTATCAATATATTAAAACAACCAGTCAGACACTCACAAATTTATTGCAACTAGTAAAACATTTACTAACACAGCACTGAACTTATCAAAAGATTAAAACAACTTGTCAGATGTTTAAAAACACAGCACTGAACTTATGAATAGATAAAAACAACTCATCAGACATTTACTAACACAGTACTGATCTTGTCAATAGATTAAAACAACGAGTCAGACATTGGCTAGTTTATTATAACAACAAGTGAGACATTTAAAAACACAGCACTGAACTTGTCAATTAAGTTAAAAGAACTTGTCAGATGTTTACAAACACAGCAGTGAACTTATGAATAGGGTAAAACAATTCGTCAGACATTTACTAATACAGCAATGAACTTGGCAATGGAATAAAACAACCTGTCAGACATTCACTAATAAAGTACTGAACTTGTCAAAAGATAAAAACAACAAGTCAGACATTGGCGAGTTTATTGAAACAACAAGTAATACATTTACAAACACAGCACTGAACTTGTCAATTTAGTTAAAACAACGTGTCAGATGTTTACAAACACAGCACTGAACTTATGAATAATTTAAAACTACTCGTCAGACATTTACGAATACAGCACTGAACTTGTCAATAGATTAAAACAACAAGTCAGACATTGGCTAGTTTGTTAAAACAACTTGTCAGGCATTTACAAACACAGCAAAGAACTTGTCAATTTAGTTAAAACAACTTGTCAGATGATTACAAACACAGCATTGAACTTATGAATAGATTAAAACAACTTGTAAGACATTCACTGATAAAGCACTGAACTTGTCAAAAGATAAAAACAACGAGTCAGACATTAACTAATACAGCACTGAACTTATCAACAGATAAAAACAACTCGTCAGACATTGGTGAGTTTATTGAAACAACGAGTAATACATTTACAAACACAGCACTTGCCTTGTCAATTGAGTTAAAACAACGTGTCAGATGTTTACAAACACAGCACAGAACTTATGAATAGATTAAAACAACTTGTCAGACATTTACTAACACAGCACTGAACTTGTCAATAGATTAAAACAACAAGTCAGACATTGGCTAGTTTATTAAAACAACAAGTCAGACATTTACAAACACAGCACTGCCCTTGTCAATTATAGTTAAAACAACTTGTCAGATGTGTACAAACACAGCACTGAACTTATGAATATTTTAAAACAACTCGTCAGACATTTACGAATACAGCACTGAACTTGTCAATAGATTAAAACTACAAGTCAGACATTGGCTAGTTTGTTAAAACAACTTGTCAGATATTTACAAACACAGCACCGAATTTGTCAATTTATTTAAAACAACTTGTCAGATGTTTACAAACACAGCACTGAACTTATGAATAGATTAAAACAACTTGTCAGGCATTCACTAATAAAGCACTGAACTTGTCAAAAGATAAAAACAACGAGTCAGACATAAACTAATGCAGCACTGAACTTATCAACAGATAAAAACAACTAGTCAGACATCAGCGAGTTTATTGAAACAACGAGTAATACATATGTAAACACAGCACTGCCCTTGTCAATTTAGTTAAAACAACTTGTCAGATGTTTACAAACACAGCACTGAACTTATGAATAGATTAAAACAACTTGTCAGACATTCACTAATAAAGCACTGAACTGGTCAAAAGATAAAAACTAGTCAGACATTTACTAAGACAGCACTGAACTTATCAACAGATTAAAACAACTTATCAGACATTGGTGAGTTTATTGAAACAACAAGTAATACATTCACAAACACAGCACTGCCCTTGTCAATTTAATTAAAACAACGTGACAGGTATTTACAAACACAGCACTGAACTTATGAATAGATTAAAACAACTTGTCAGACATTTAGTAACACAGCACTGAACTTGTCAATAGATGAAAACAACGAGTCAGACATTGGATAGTTGATTAAAACAACAAGTCAGACATTTGCAAACACAGCACTGAACTTGTCAATTTAGTTAAAACAACTTGTCATGTTTACAAACACAGCACTGAACTTATGAATGGATGAAAACAACTTGTCAGACATTCACTAATAAAGCACTGAACTTGTCAAAATATAAAAACGAGTCAGACATTTTCTCATACAGCACTGAACTTATCAACATATTAAAACAACTAATCAGACATTGGCGAGTTTATTGAAACAACAAGTAATACATTTACAAACACAGCACTGAACTTGTCAATTTCGTTAAAACAACGTGTCAGACATTTACAAACACAGCACTGAACTTGTCAATTTAGTAAAAACAACTTGTCAGATGTTTCCAAATACAGCACTGAACTTGTGAATTTAGTTAAAACAACTTGTCAGATGTTTACAAACACAGCACTAAACTTATGAATAGGTTAAAACAACTCGTCAGACATTTACGAATACAGCAATGAACTTGTCAATAGATGAAAAGAACTCGTCAGACATTGGCTAGTTTGTTAAAATAACTTGTCAGACATTTACAAACACAGCACTGAACTTATGAATTGGTTAAAACAACTCGTCAGACATTTACAAATGCAGCACTGAACTTGTCAATAGATTAAAACAACTCGTCAGACATTGGCGAGTTTACGAAAACAACAAGTCAGAGATTTACAAACACAGCACTGAACTTGTCAATTTAGTTAAAACAACTTGTCAGATGTTTACAAATACAGCACTGAACTTGTCAATTGATTAAAACAACTTGTTAGATGTTTACAAACACAGCACTGAACTTATTATAAGATTAAACCAACTTGTCAGACATTCACTAATAAAGCACTGAACTTGTCAATAGATTAAAACAACGAGTGAGACATGAACTAATACAGCACTGAACTTATCAACAGATTAAAACAACAAGTCAGACATTGGCTAGTTTATTAAAACAACAATAAATACATTTACAAACACAGCAATGAACTTGTCAATTTCGGTAAAACAACGTGTGAGATGTTTACAAACACAGCACTGAAATTATGAATAGATTAAAACAACTCGTCAGACATTGACTAACACAGCACTGAAATTGTCAATAGATTCAAACAACTAGTCAAACATTGGCTAGTTTATTACAACAACAAGTCAGACATTTACAAACACAGCACTGAACTTGTCAATTTAGTGAAAACAACTTGTCAGATGTTTACAAACACAGCACTGAACTTATAAAAAGGTTAAAACAACTCGTCAGACATTTACGAATGCAGCACTGAACTTGTCAATAGATTAAAACAACCAGTCAGACATTGGCTAGTTTATTAAAACAACTTGTCAGACATTTACAAACACAGCACTGAACTTGTCAATTGATTGAAACAACTCATCAGACATTTACCCACACAGCATTGAACTTGTCAATTTCATTAAAACAACTTGTCAGATGTTTACAAACACAGCACTGAACTTATGAATAGGTTAAACCAACTCGTCAGACATTTAGGAATACAGCACTGAATTTGTCAATTGATTAAAACAACTCGTCTGACATTGGCTAGTTCATTAAAACAACAAGTCAGACATTTACAAACACAGCACTGAACTTGTCAATTTAGTGAAAACAACTTGTCAGATGTTTACATACACAGCACTGAACTTATGAACAGGTTAAAACAACTCGTCAGACATTTACAAATACAGCACTGAACTTTTCAATATATGAAAACAATGAGTCAGACATTGGCTAGTTTATTAAAACAAGTCAGACATTTACAAACACAGCACTGATCTTGTCAATTTAGTTAAAAGAACTTGTCAGTTGTTTACAAACTCAGCACTGAAGTTATGAATAGATTAAAATAACTCATCAGACATTTCCAAACACAGCACTGAACTTGTCAATTTAGTTAAAACAACGTGTCAGATGTTTACAAACACAGGACTGAACTTATGAATAGATTACGACAACTTGTCAGACATTTTGTGACACAGCACTGAACTTGTCAATAGATTAAAACAACACGTCAGACATTTGCTCATTGATTAAAACAACAAGTCAGACATTTACAAACACAGCACTGAACTTGTCAATTTAGTTAAAACAACGTGTCAGATGTTTACAAACACAGCACTGAACTTATGAATTGATTAAAACCACTTGTCAGACATTTAACACAGCACTGAACTTGTCAATAGATTAAAACAACCCAGTCAGACATTGGCTAGTTTATTAAAACAACAAGTCAGACATTTACAAACACAGCACTGAACTTGTCAATTTCGTGAAAACAACTTGTCAGATGTTTACAAACACAGCACTGAACTTGTCAATTTAGTCAAAACAACTTGTCAGATGTTTACAAACACAGCACTGAACTTGTCAATTGATTAAAACAACTTGTCAGATGTTTACAAACACAGCAATGAACTTATTAAAAGATAAAACCAAGTTGTCAGACATTCACTAATAAAACAATGAACTTGTCAATAGATTAAAACAACGAGTCACACATTGGCTAGTTTATTAAAGCAACAAGTAATACATTTACAAACACACCAATGAACTTGTCAATTTAGTTAAAACAACGTGTCAGACATTTACAAACACAGCACTGAAATTATGAATAGATTAAAACAACTCGTCAGACATTGGCTAGTTTATTAAAACAAGTCAGACATTTACAAACACAGCACTGAACTTGTCAATTTAGTTACAACAACTTGTCGGATGTTTACAAACACAGCACTGAACTTATGAAAAGGTTAAAACAACTCGTCAGACATTTACGAATGCAGCACTGAACTTGTCAATAGATGAAAAGAACTCGTCAGACATTGGCTAGTTTATTAAAACAACTTGTCAGACATTTACAAACACAGCACTGAACTTGTCAATTGATTGAAACAACTCATCAGACATTTACCCACACAGCATTGAACTTGTCAATTTCATTAAAACAACTTGTCAGATGTTTACAAACACAGCACTGAACTTATGAAAAGGTTAAAACAACTCGTCAGACATTTACGAATGCAGCACTGAACTTGTCAATAGATGAAAAGAACTCGTCAGACATTGGCTAGTTTATTAAAACAACTTGTCAGACATTTACAAACACAGCACTGAACTTGTCAATTGATTGAAACAACTCATCAGACATTTACCCACACAGCATTGAACTTGTCAATTTCATTAAAACAACTTGTCAGATGTTTACAAACACAGCACTGAACTTATGAATAGGTTAAGATAACTCGTCAGACATTTAAGAATACAGCACTGAATTTGTCAATAGATTAAAACAACTCGTCTGACATTGGCTAGTTCATTAAAACAACAAGTAAGACATTTACAAACACAGCACTGAACTTGTCAATTTAGTTAAAACAACTTGTCAGACATTTACAAACACAGCACTGAACTTGTCAATTGATTGAAACAACTCATCAGACATTTACCCACACAGCATTGAACTTGTCAATTTCATTAAAACAACTTGTCAGATGTTTACAAACACAGCACTGAACTTATGAATAGGTTAAGATAACTCGTCAGACATTTAAGAATACAGCACTGAATTTGTCAATAGATTAAAACAACTCGTCTGACATTGGCTAGTTCATTAAAACAACAAGTAAGACATTTACAAACACAGCACTGAACTTGTCAATTTAGTTAAAACAACTTGTCATGTTTCAAACACAGCACTGAACTTGTCAATCTCCTTAAAACAACTTGTCAGATGTTTACTTACACAGCACTGAACTTATGAACAGGTTAAAACAACTCATCAGCCATTTACAAATACAGCACTGAACTTTTCAATATATTAAAACAATGAGTCAGACATTGGCTAGTTTATTAAAACAACAAGTCAGACATTTACAAGCACAGCACTGATCTTGTCAATTTAGTTGAAAGAACTTGTCAGTTGTTTACAAACTCAGCACTGAGGTTATGAATTGATTAAAACAACTCGTCAGACATTTCCAAACACAGCACTGAACTTGTCAATTTAGGTAAAACAACTTGTCAGATGTTTACAAACACAGCACTGAACTTATGAAAAGATTAAAACAACTCGTCAGACATTTACAAACGCAGCACTGAACTTGTCAATTTAGTTAAAACAACTTGTCAGATGTTTACAAACACAGCACTGAACTTATGAAAAGATTAAAACAACTCGTCAGACATTTACAAACGCAGCACTGAACTTGTCAATTTAGTTAAAACAACTTGTCAGATGTTTACAAACACAGCACTGAACTTATGAAAAGATTAAAACAACTCGTCAGACATTTACAAACACAGCACTGAACTTGTCAATTTAGTTAAAACAACGTGTCAGATGTTTACAAACACAGCACTGAACTTGTCAATAGATTAAAACAACCCAGTCAGGCATTGGCTAGTTTATTAAAACAACAAGTCAGACATTTACAAACACAGCACTGAACTTGTCAATTTCGTTAAAACAACTTGTCAGATGTTTGCAAACACAGCACTGAACTTGTTAATTAAGTTAAAACAACTTTTCAGATGTTTACAAACACAGCACTGAACTTATGAATTGGTTAAAATAACTCGTCAGACATTTACAAATACAGTACTGAACTTGTCAATAGATTAAAACAACTCGTCAGACATGAGCACGTTTATGAAAACAAGTCAGACATTTCCAAACACAGCACTGAACTTGTCAATTTAGTCAAAACAACTTGTCAGATGTTTACAAACACAGCACTGAACTTGTCAATTGATTAAAACAACTTGTCAGATGTTTACAAACACAGCACTGAACTTATTAAAAGATAAAACCAACTTGTCAGACATTCACTAAAAAAGCACTGTACTTGTCAATAGATTAAAACAACGAGTCAGACATTAACTAATACAGCACTGAACTTATCAACAGATTAAAACAACTACTCAGACATTGGCTAGTTTATTAAAGCAACAAGTAATACATTTACAAACACAGCAATGAACTTGTCAATTTAGTTAAAACAACGTGTCAGATGTTTACAAACACAGCACTGAAATTATGAATAGATTAAAACAACTCTTCAGACATTTACGAATACAGCACTGAACTTGTCAATAGATTAAAACAACGAGTCAGACATTAGCTAGTTTATTAAAAAAACTTCTCAGACATTTACAAACACCGCACTGAACTTGTCAATTGATTGAAACAACTTATCAGACATTTACCCACACAGCAGTGAACTTGTCAATTTCATTAACACAACTTGTCAGATGTTTACAAACACAGCACTGAACTTATCAAAAGATTAAAACGACGACTCAGGCATTTACTAATGCAGCACAGAACTTGTCAACAGATTAAAACAACTTGTCAGACATTGGCTAGTTTATTAAAACAACAAGGCAGACATTTAGAAACACACCACTGAACTTGTCAATTGATTAAAACAACTCATCAGACATTTACGAATACAGCACTGAACTTGTCAATAGATTAAAACAACAAGTCAGACATTGGCTAGTTTGTTAAAACAACTTGTCAGGCATTTACAAACACAGCAAAGAACTTGTCAATTTAGTTAAAACAACTTGTCCGATGATTACAAACACAGCTTTGAACTTATGAATAGATTAAAACAACTTGTAAGACATTCACTAATAAAGCACTGAACTTGTCAAAAGATAAAAACAACGAGTCAGACATTAACTAATACAGCACTGAACTTATCAACAGATAAAAACAACTCGTCAGACATTGGTGAGTTTATTGAAACAACGAGTAATACATTTACAAACACAGCACTTGCCTTGTCAATTGAGTTAAAACAACGTGTCAGATGTTTACAAACACAGCACAGAACTTATGAATAGATTAAAACAACTTGTCAGACATTTATTAACACAGCACTGAACTTGTCAATAGATTAAAACAACGAGTCAGACATTGGCTAGTTTATTAAAACAACAAGTCAGACATTTACAAACACAGCACTGCCCTTGTCAATTTAGTTAAAACAACTTGTCAGATGTGTACAAACACAGCACTGAACTTATGAATATTTTAAAACAACTCGTCAGACATTTACGAATACAGCACTGAACTTGTCAATAGATTAAAACTACAAGTCAGACATTGGCTAGTTTGTTAAAACAACTTGTCAGATATTTACAAACACAGCACCGAATTTGTCAATTTATTTAAAACAACTTGTCAGATGTTTACAAACACAGCACTGAACTTATGAATAGATTAAAACAACTTGTCAGGCATTCACTAATAAAGCACTGAACTTGTCAAAAGATAAAAACAACGAGTCAGACATAAACTAATGCAGCACTGAACTTGTCAATAGATTAAAACAACCCAGTCAGACATTGGCTAGTTTATTAAAACAACAAGTCAGACATTTACAAACACAGCACTGAACTTGTCAATTTCGTGAAAACAACTTGTCAGATGTTTACAAACACAGCACTGAACTTATGAATAGATTAAAACAACTTGTCAGACATTCACTAATAAAGCACTGAACTGATCAAAAGATAAAAACTAGTCAGACATTTACTAAGACAGCACTGAACTTATCAACAGATTAAAACAACTTATCAGACATTGGTGAGTTTATTGAAACAACAAGTAATACATTCACAAACACAGCACTGCACTTGTCAATTTAATTAAAACAACGTGACAGGTATTTACAAACACAGCACTGAACTTATGAATAGATTAAAACAACTTGTCAGACATTTAGTAACACAGCACTGAACTTGTCAATAGATGAAAACAACGAGTCAGACATTGGATAGTTGATTAAAACAACAAGTCAGACATTTGCAAACACAGCACTGAACTTGTCAATTTAGTTAAAACAACTTGTCAGATGTTTACAAACACAGCACTGAACTTATGAATGGATGAAAACAACTTGTCAGACATTCACTAATAAAGCACTGAACTTGTCAAAATATAAAAACGAGTCAGACATTTTCTCATACAGCACTGAACTTATCAACATATTAAAACAACTAATCAGACATTGGCGAGTTTATTGAAACAACAAGTAATACATTTACAAACACAGCACTGAACTTGTCAATTTCGTTAAAACAACGTGTCAGACATTTACAAACACAGCACTGAACTTGTCAATTTAGTAAAAACAACTTGTCAGATGTTTCCAAATACAGCACTGAACTTGTGAATTTAGTTAAAACAACTTGTCAGATGTTTACAAACACAGCACTAAACTTATGAATAGGTTAAAACAACTCGTCAGACATTTACGAATACAGCAATGAACTTGTCAATAGATGAAAAGAACTCGTCAGACATTGGCTAGTTTGTTAAAACAACTTGTCAGACATTTACAAACACAGCACTGAACTTATGAATTGGTTAAAACAACTCGTCAGACATTTACAAATGCAGCACTGAACTTGTCAATAGATTAAAACAACTCGTCAGACATTGGCGAGTTTAAGAAAACAACAAGTCAGAGATTTACAAACACAGCACTGAACTTGTCAATTTAGTTAAAACAACTTGTCAGATGTTTACAAATACAGCACTGAACTTGTCAATTGATTAAAACAACTTGTTAGATGTTTACAAACACAGCACTGAACTTATTATAAGATTAAACCAACTTGTCAGACATTCACTAATAAAGCACTGAACTTGTCAATAGATTAAAACAACGAGTGAGACATGAACTAATACAGCACTGAACTTATCAACAGATTAAAACAACAAGTCAGACATTGGCTAGTTTATTAAAACAACAATAAATACATTTACAAACACAGCAATGAACTTGTCAATTTCGGTAAAACAACGTGTGAGATGTTTACAAACACAGCACTGAAATTATGAATAGATTAAAACAACTCGTCAGACATTGACTAACACAGCACTGAACTTGTCAATAGATTCAAACAACTCGTCAAACATTGGCTAGTTTATTACAACAACAAGTCAGACATTTACAAACACAGCACTGAACTTGTCAATTTAGTGAAAACAACTTGTCAGATGTTTACAAACACAGCACTGAACTTATAAAAAGGTTAAAACAACTCGTCAGACATTTACGAATGCAGCACTGAACTTGTCAATAGATTAAAACAACCAGTCAGACATTGGCTAGTTTATTAAAACAACTTGTCAGACATTTACAAACACAGCACTGAACTTGTCAATTGATTGAAACAACTCATCAGACATTTACCCACACAGCATTGAACTTGTCAATTTCATTAAAACAACTTGTCAGATGTTTACAAACACAGCACTGAACTTATGAATAGGTTAAACCAACTCGTCAGACATTTAGGAATACAGCACTGAATTTGTCAATTGATTAAAACAACTCGTCTGACATTGGCTAGTTCATTAAAACAACAAGTCAGACATTTACAAACACAGCACTGAACTTGTCAATTTAGTGAAAACAACTTGTCAGATGTTTACATACACAGCACTGAACTTATGAACAGGTTAAAACAACTCGTCAGACATTTACAAATACAGCACTGAACTTTTCAATATATGAAAACAATTAGTCAGACATTGGCTAGTTTATTAAAACAAGTCAGACATTTACAAACACAGCACTGATCTTGTCAATTTAGTTGAAAGAACTTGTCAGTTGTTTACAAATTCAGCACTGAAGTTATGAATAGATTAAAATAACTCATCAGACATTTCCAAACACAGCACTGAACTTGTCAATTTAGTTAAAACAACGTGTCAGATGTTTACAAACACAGCACTGAACTTATGAATAGATTACGACAACTTGTCAGACATTTTGTGACACAGCACTGAACTTGTCAATAGATTAAAACAACACGTCAGACTTTTGCTCATTGATTAAAACAACAAGTCAGACATTTACAAACACAGCACTGAACTTGTCAATTTAGTTAAAACAACGTGTCAGATGTTTACAAACACAGCACTGAACTCATGAATAGATTAAAACCACTCGTCAGACATTTAACACAGCACTGAACTTGTCAATAGATTAAAACAACCCAGTCAGACATTGGCTAGTTTATTAAAACAACAAGTCAGACATTTACAAACACAGCACTGAACTTGTCAATTTCGTGAAAACAACTTGTCAGATGTTTACAAACACAGCACTGAACTTGTCAATTTAGTCAAAACAACTTGTCAGATGTTTACAAACACAGCACTGAACTTGTCAATTGATTAAAACAACTTGTCAGATGTTTACAAACACAGCAATGAACTTATTAAAAGATAAAACCAACTTGTCAGACATTCACTAATAAAACAATGAACTTGTCAATAGATTAAAACAACGAGTCAGACATTGGCTAGTTTATTAAAGCAACAAGTAATACATTTACAAACACACCAATGAACTTGTCAATTTAGTTAAAACAACGTGTCAGACATTTACAAACACAGCACTGAAATTATGAATAGATTAAAACAACTCGTCAGACATTGGCTAGTTTATTTAAACAACAAGTCAGACATTTACAAACACAGCACTGAACTTGTCAATTTAGTTACAACAACTTGTCGGATGTTTACAAACACAGCACTGAACTTATGAAAAGGTTAAAACAACTCGTCAGACATTTACGAATGCAGCACTGAACTTGTCAATAGATGAAAAGAACTCGTCAGACATTGGCTAGTTTATTAAAACAACTTGTCAGACATTTACAAACACAGCACTGAACTTGTCAATTGATTGAAACAACTCATCAGACATTTACCCACACAGCATTGAACTTGTCAATTTCATTAAAACAACTTGTCAGATGTTTACAAACACAGCACTGAACTTATGAAAAGGTTAAAACAACTCGTCAGACATTTACGAATGCAGCACTGAACTTGTCAATAGATGAAAAGCACTCGTCAGACATTGGCTAGTTTATTAAAACAACTTGTCAGACATTTACAAACACAGCACTGAACTTGTCAATTGATTGAAACAACTCATCAGACATTTACCCACACAGCATTGAACTTGTCAATTTCATTAAAACAACTTGTCAGACATTTACAAACACAGCACTGAACTTGTCAATTTAGTTAAAACAACGTGTCAGATGTTTACAAACACAGCACTGAACTTGTCAATAGATTAAAACAACCCAGTCAGGCATTGGCTAGTTTATTAAAACAATAAGTCAGACATTTACAAACACAGCACTGAACTTGTCAATTTCGTTAAAACAACTTGTCAGATGTTTGCAAACACAGCACTGAACTTGTTAATTAAGTTAAAACAACTATTCAGATGTTTACAAACACAGCACTGAACTTATGAATTGGTTAAAATAACTCGTCAGACATTTACAAATACAGTACTGAACTTGGCAATAGATTAAAACAACTCGTCAGACATGAGCACGTTTATGAAAACAAGTCAGACATTTCCAAACCCAGCACTGAACTTGTCAATTTAGTCAAAACAACTTGTCAGATGTTTACAAACACAGCACTGAACTTGTCAATTGATTAAAACAACTTGTCAGATGTTTACAAACACAGCACTGAACTTATTAAAAGATAAAACCAACTTGTCAGACATTCACTAAAAAAGCACTGAACTTGTCAATAGATTAAAACAACGAGTCAGACATTAACTAATACAGCACTGAACTTATCAACAGATTAAAACAACTACTCAGACATTGGCTAGTTTATTAAAGCAACAATTAATACATTTACAAACACAGCAATGAACTTGTCAATTTAGTTAAAACAACGTGTCAGATGTTTACAAACACAGCACTGAAATTATGAATAGATTAAAACAACTCTTCAGACATTTACGAATACAGCACTGAACTTGTCAATAGATGAAAACAACGAGTCAGACATTAGCTAGTTTATTAAAAAAACTTCTCAGACATTTACAAACACCGCACTGAACTTGTCAATTGATTGAAACAACTTATCAGACATTTACCCACACAGCAGTGAACTTGTCAATTTCATTAACACAACTTGTCAGATGTTTACAAACACAGCACTGAACTTATCAAAAGATTAAAACGACGACTCAGGCATTTACTAATGCAGCACAGAACTTGTCAACAGATTAAAACAACTTGTCAGACATTGGCTAGTTTATTAAAACAACAAGGCAGACATTTAGAAACACACCACTGAACTTGTCAATTGATTAAAACAACTCATCAGACATTTACCCATACAGCACTGAAGTTGTCAATTTAGTTAAAACAACTTGTCAGATGTTTACGAACACAGCACTGAATTTGTCAATGGTTTAAAACAACTAGTCAGACATTTACAAACACAGCACTGAACTTGTCAATTTCGTTAAAACAACGTGTCAGATGTTTACAAACACAGCACTGAACTTATGAATTGGTTAAAACAACTCGTCAGACATTTACAAATGCAGCACTGAAAGTGTCAATAGATTAAAACAACTCGTCAGACATTGGCGAGTTTATTAAAACAAGTCAGACATTTACAAACACAGTACTGAGCTTGTCAATTTAGTGAAAACAACTTGTCAGATGTTTTGCAAACACAGCACTGAACTTGTCAATTTCGTCAAAACAACTTGTCAGATGTTTACAAACAAAGCACTGAACTTGTTAATTGATTAAAACAACTTGTCAGATGTTTACAAACACAGCACTGAACTTATTAAAACATTAAACCAACTTGTCAGACATTCACGAATAAAGCACTGAACTTGTCAATAGATTAAAACGAGTCAGACATAAACTTACACAGCACTGAACTTATCAACAGATTACAACAACTAGTCAGACATTGGCTAGTTCATTAAAACAACAAGTAATACATTTACAAACACAGTGATGAACTTGTCAATTTAGTTAAAACAACTTGGCAGATGTTTACAAACACAGCACTGAACTTGTCAATTTAGTTAAAACAACTTGTCAGATGTTTACAAACACAGCACTGAATTTATGAAAAGGTTAAAACAACTCGTCAGACATTTACGAATGCAGCACTGAACTAGTCAATAGATTAAAACAACTAGTCAGACATTGGCTAGTTTATTAAAACAACTTGTCAGACATTTACAAACACAGCACTGAACTTGTCAATTGATTGAAACAACTCAGACATTTACCCACACAGTATTGAACTTGTCAATTTCATTAAAACAACTTGTCAGATGTTTACAAACACAGCACTGAACTTCTCAAAAGATTACACCAACTTGTCAGACATTCACTAATACAACACTGAACTTGTCAATAGATTAAAACGATGACGCAGACATTTACTTATACAGCACTGAACTTGTCAACAGATTAAAACAAATTGTCAGACATTGGCTAGTTTATTAAAACAACAAGGCAAACATTTAGAAACACACCACTGAACTTGTCAATTGATTAAAACAACTCATCAGACGTTTACCCATACAGCACTGAACTTGTCAATTTAGTTAAAACATCTTGTCAGATGTTTACAAACACAGCACTGAATTTGGCAATGGATTAAAACAACTCGTCAGACGTTCACTTATACAGCACTGAACTTGTCAATAGATTAAAAGAGCTCGTCACACATCTGCCAAGACAGGGAGCGACAGCCAGTTTTATTTGAGATCATAAAATGACACCAAATATAATTAGTGAAATGCAATTGGAATAGTAAAAATATTATGAATGAGATATTTCTATAAATACATTATATATCAAGAAAAAGAGCAATCCGAGATTGCAGACCCTCACCAGGACTTCTTTTGAGTGTTGTATTCTTATGGGTTTTCGGGTAAATCCAATATGGCTTCCAAACCATGTGACCTATGATGTCATATGTGTGAATCTTTTGTTCCTCATGGACAGCCGGTCAGACCTGTAACGTTTCGCCTTGACTTGTTCAGCCAAGAAGATTTTTGAAGGTTTTTGTTTTTTTAAAACAATATGGCTGCTGAATCACGTGACTGATGACACTAAATCTCTGAAAATATAGGCACAGATCTGGTAGACACCATAAATCAGCAGTTCCTTTGGGGGACAGGGTGTGATGTCAAGCAGTGAATGCATTAAATCATTTACCTCAACGAAGCTGGTTCATTTTGGCACATTTATAAATCTTTTCTTCACCACATATAATTCTCCAAACTGTGAAAAAGATAAGTTTAATATTTTGTAATATCACATTTTCTTAGGTATGTGTGGAGAAGGAGGGAACAGAGCCTTGCTTGATTGAAGTAAATCGGTATATCAGATTAGTTATACGACTCGTGAGAGTAGATCGTGGGAAATTGTTTTATATAATGCAGGAAATCGCTCCAAGCTCCTCATTTGAAAACTATTCGCACTTACAAAAGTGATGTATACAGCCATTCATGGCTTTGATGAACAGGCATTCGATAATATGAGTGAGGAAAGTGAAAAAACAATTTTGTTGTAAAGAAATCATTGTGGCCTCGGATAAGTCAAGGCAGGGTTGAGGAAGCGAAAAAACATGGTGGCTTCAGACCCCAGCAAGGTGACCCAGGAGAGGCCTTAAGACCCCAAAGAGCGAGGTGGCCGAGGATGCACCCAATAAAGGATATAATTAAATAATGCCGTTAATTATCTTCAAAAGGGGTGTTTTAATTAATCCAAACACCCAATTTTCACTCTTGAACTTTCTTGGAATTTTCAAAGCAATGCAAAGTTTCAGGTTGCTCGGTTTTACGGTTTTGGAGTTACAAGGGAGACATACACGCACACACACACACACACACACACACACACGCACACGCACACGCACACGCACACGCACACGCACACGCACACGCACACGCACACACTTCCATTTGTTACTATCAAAGATTATCACATCATCGAATGTGTGATAATACATTAAATGCATGAGGAAGTAAAGTCTGATTAGTGATGTCGCATTTATGGGTTGACTGACTGCCTGGAGGAAACTAAGGTTGTGGATTTGTTTTCGTAATCTCGTGATGTGGATCCACGACCGAGGTTGTGGATCTGCTGTTTGGAGAGGTTCTGGGCTGAATGGGTCGAAATCTTGAGGAGGAAAGGTGCCCAGCTGATGATTCGTCTGATCGGGAAATCATTCAGTTGCTTACAGGTGAAGGTTTTTAATTTCGGAAAGGGAACGATGTTTTGAGGTTTATAATTTAAATCAAGTTGAATGTGGGATGTTCTGAAATTCACATAATTTGCAGCAATCCTTGAAATTATATTAAATTCTTGGAACTCTTTCGGGAGCAGATCTCTTTGGAGAATCCAGGGCTATTGCTGGTCAGACTTTGTGTCCAATGAGCGGTTGCTGAGAGAGACTCAAATGAGATTTGTTACTTGAATAGTCTGTGAGCGTCAGCTTCGACTGTATGGACATGTGGCTCGTTTTCCTGACGCTGATCCTGCTCACCAAATTGGAGAAGTGAGTGTGTCATGAGTAGAGAAGGGCAATGGGGCGACCGCATTCCTCGTGGTTGCAGCAAGTTGATCGGCACATCCAGACGGAGGCCCCTGGAGTACCAGTGGAAAGTGTATGCAGCGACGCGCTGCTCTGGCACATGCTCCCATACCTAACCGAACCTCAGAATCGGTTGTGTGTGTGTGTGTGTGTGTGTGTGTGTGTGTGTGTGTGTGTGTGTGTGTGTGTGTGTGTGTGTGTGTGTGTGTGTGTGTGTGTGTGTGTGTGTGTGTGTGAGATAAGGAATTGTTCGGAATAGAAAATTTAAAAAACAAGATGTGTGTGGTTATTTATTTTTGTGTTTTTTCTTTTTGCAGCAACACTCAAGACTTCTCTGGATGGTTTCCACAGAAATAGAAATTCTATACTTTCTGCCTGCTGCCAGGACCTTCATCTCAGTCGTTTTCACATGGTTTTGTCCATTTCCTCCTAAAAAAGAACCAACCCTCCTTGAGTGGGTGTTCAGTTTCTTTTGGATTCCACTGAAAGAGGTAAGGAACACATTCAGCAGATTCTATTTGATGAATTTTCTCATAAAGCAAAAATACATGTGCACATAAACATATGTAGTTATACGTCCATGATGTCGTTATCAAGAGAAACGTATTCGGCTTAAACTCCCTTTCAAGTGCATTGCGGTGGCAGGACATGGTGTTGTCGTGGAAGTTTTGGCCACCTCAGGACAGAAAACCCTTTAATTCAGTTTAAGATGTTTATTCAGCAACAAATAGAAGAACACACTCGTGCACAAGAGGAAGCTGAGCCTGCAACGATGTCACAAGCAGAAACTTAACTATACATAGAGTATTATGAGTATACATGTAATCCCTCCAGGGCATGGTTAATACATCAAAGGAAATTAACTGAAAAAAGAGAGGCCTATTGGACAAACAACAGATGGTACTTTGTAAGGTTGAAATCACAAACACAGGATGAAGCTTGGAGTCATTGGATGAAGTCATTGGAGCTTGCTTATTGCCCCGGTGAGGAAAGAGTGTGTGATTCCTTGCTGGCCATCTGTCAAGAGACAAGGAATTACAAGGTTTTCACGACTTCAGAAGAATCTGTGTATTTCACTCCCGACTCCCTTTCCCAGCATATATTTATTAAATTCTTTCTCAAAGCACTAACAAAGGTTAATTGTCATTTTACCTCATTAGAAATTCAATTAACAACTCAGTTTCCCACAGTGTCAATCATGAAGCATTCCATCCCATAAAGAGAATTATGTGAAGCAGGATGCCTGGATGTAATCATGTTCATGAATAAGATCCTATGGGCTTCCAATAAGATCCCATGGATTCAAAAGTGCAGGCTCTTTTACTTATCCTCCGGTGAAGTAAACTGGCAGAAGAGTAAATGAGATATAGATATTAAATGCAAGATAAGTAAGAAATGTGATGCAAGTTTACACCATTGGAGGAGCAAGAGGGGTAAATCGGAGGTAAATATCCGGCACTTCAGCTGTTTTAATATGTAGAGATGTGGATAGAACAGTCGTGTGAATAGCAAAATCACCTCTTTCATTGTCCAACTCGAACGTGTGTCTGTGTTTGTTTGTTTTGTTTTTTCTGTGTTGCAGAAATGCACTTTATCCCTGAAATGTTGCTATGCAAGAACATTTTTGGAGTCATCATCTTCCTGGATTGACTCAACCTGGAGCTTCATCCAAATATGGTGTTTGTCTCTCTTGAAGAAAGCGGCCCTCAACATTAACTGGGTATGGAGTTTCTTTTGGACTTTCCATTGAGTTTAAAAACACTGATATTGTGATTTTGTTTTGTTAACGGGATAAAGAATGGAAAGGTTTTTTATAATAAGCAGGAAATCTAAAGTATCCCAATAATTGGTTTCAGCAATAATGACCAAGGCCTCCACGAGGCTTTACAAGGACTTGGGCGGAGGGGGGGGTGTCTAATTTTTCGGGAATGTGTCAAAGAGGGGGGAAGCATGAGATTGAAGAGAATGATTGAGTTGACTCCAAAGGTGGGCAGAAAGAGGAACAAATGAGTGGAAGTGAGCAGTAGTCTGGATTTAAGTGGTTCACCTGAAGGTCTTGATGGTTGACTGTATGAGACCTGCATAAACCTGGGTAGAGGAGGGCAAATCACAGAAAGAGTGGAGGGGTGCATGACCAGAAAGGAGGCAGAAGAAGACAGAGACCACCAACCAGTGGGCAATGGCAAAGTGATAGACAGACTGAGCTTCATCATAAGAGATTCCAATGATCTTGAAGGCCTTGGCTTCCACGGCATCAAGCTGAGCAAGATGTAAGCCAGGGGATACAGCCCAGAGAGGAGAGCAGTGCTCCATTAAGCTGTGGATGACGGCCATGCAAGTGGATAGTGTGAAGACTGTTCTCCGGCCCGGCGTGAAGAGATTCAGTTGAAGAGGATTCATCAAAATGCAGTTTTCTTGAAGTACCACATGCCAGCGGAGGTGATGTTTGCAGCTCAACCAGCACAGTAGAGAGCGAGCAAAACCACACTGAGTTTTACACTCAAAAACTCTCCCTTATATATATTCTATCTCTAATTCCAATCTATCTCTGGTTATACTCTAACCCTGGTTGGTGTGACAAGAGCCCCAAAGGTGGACTCAAATGTGAGTTATAGAGTTTTCCCTTCCCTCCCACAAGGGAGGGTGGAACAGTCAAACAGCTCATCTTAGGGCCCAGCAATTCTCTTAGATTGTCCCTCTCCCCTGTCCAGGCTTCTTATCACTGTGGGATGTTTGAAGGACAAACAAAACCCCTTTTAAGTTCACAGAAATGGTAAGAGTAAGGACATGTCTTGCTTTGGTTTCACCTCATTAGAAATTCAATTAACAATTCAGTTTCCCACAGTGTCAATCATGAAGCATTCCATCCCAAAAAGAGAATTATGTGAAGCAGGAAGCCTGGATGTAATCATGTTCATGAATAAGATCCCATGGGCTCCCATTAAGATCCCAATATGATCCCATGGATTCAAAAGTGTGGGCTCTTTAACTTATCCTCCGGTGAAGTAAACTGGCAGAAGAGTAAATGAGATATAGATATAAAATGCAAGAGAAGTAGGAAATGTGATGCAAGTTTACGCCATTGGAGGAGCAAGAGGGGTAAATCGGAGGTAAATATCCGGCACGTCAGCTGTTTTAATATGTAGAGATGTGGATATAACAGTCGTGTGAAGAGCTAAATCAGCTCTTCCATTGTCTTAATCGAACGTGTGTCTGTGTTTGTTTTGTTTTTTTCTGTGTTGCAGAGATGCGCTTTATCCCTGAAATGTTGCTTTGCAGTTACATTTTTGGAGTCCACGTTGAACTGCATTTTCTCAACTTGGAGGTTCATCAAAATATGGTGTTTCTGTCTCTTGAAGAACGTCATCAACATTACCTGGGTATGGAGTTTCTTTTGGACTTTCCATTGAGTTTAAAACACCGATATTATTTTGTTTTGTTAACGGGATGATGAATGGAAAGGTTTTTTATAATAAGCAGGAAATCCAAAGTATCCCAATAATTGTTTTCAGCAATGATGACCAAGGCCTCCACTTGGCTTTACAAGGACTTGGGTGTGGGGGGGGGGTGTAGGGTTGTTTAGTTTTTTCGGGAATGTGTCAGAGAGGAGAGAAGCATGAGATTGAAGAGAATGAGTGAGTTGGCTCCAAAGGTGGGCAAAATGAGGAACAAATGAGTGGAAGTGAGCAGTCGTCTGGATTTCAGTGGTTTCACCCTGAAGGTCTTGATGGTTGACTGTATAACACCTGCAGAAACCTGGGGGGAGGAGGGCAAAGCACAGAAAGAGTGGAGGGGTGCATGACCAGAAATGAGGTAGAAGAAGACAGAGACCACCACCCAGTGGTCAATGGCAAAGTGATATACCCACAGACTGAACTTCATCATGAGAGATTCTAATGATCTTGAAGGCCTTGGTTTCCACGGCATCAAGCTGAGCAAGATGTATGTCAGGGGATACAGCCCAGAGAGGAGAGCAGTGCTCCATCAAGCTGTGGATGACAGCTATGTAAGTGGATAGTGTGAAGACTCTGTTCTCCGGTCCAGCATGAAGAGATTCAGTTGAAGAGGATTCATCAAAATGCAGTTTTATTGAAGTACCACATGCCAGCGGAGGTGATGTTAGCAGCTCAAGCAGCACAGTGGAGAGCGACCAAAACCTCACTGAGTTTCACATTAAAAAAACTCTCCCTTATAGGCCATGGGCTACATGTGGCTACCATGCACCCCCCTCCAACATCTCATTGAACCTATGTTTTTCTGAATCCCCTGGAAGTGCTGAATAAGAAATTGAATGTTGACATTGAAAATATAGGGATGCACTTCCGGTTTTGACCCTAAAACTAATGGTACCCTAAAAACTGCTAATCGCTGCTCCGCGTTGGTCATGATTTCTATGCCTCATCATATCAACTTGTAGAATGACTCAATGAAGGTCAATGGTCACATGTGATATACCAAATAATAGCTGATGCGATTCTGCTGATTTTCATATGTCTGATAAGTTGTTACAATACATATTGCAGAAATCACAGTCATTTGAATGAGCATACCCCTATCCAGGGATATTCGCGCATTGACTGATCATATATTGTTTGCACCAGACTGTATTTTTTGCAATTCTGAAGGAAGGAAAAAAGTTAAAAGCAAGTGGGCGTGGACCAGGGCATGAGTAGCTTTATTTCTGATGGTTGGCAAACAATTTTAGAGATAGCCGAGAAGACAAATGACGAAAAACTGCTCACACGGATTAGATGCCAGGATCTGTTTGCATGTGAAGCCAAATTTCACAAGTCATGCAGGACAAAGTACCTACAGAAGCCAGATAAGTGGCGAAGTACCAATGTCCAGAACAAAGATAAGCAAGTTCAACTGACGGAGGTTCGTAATCATGCATTTCATGATGTGTGTGAGGTAATCGACACTGATGTTCTTCGAGACAAGAAGATGGTGAAACTAACTGATCTTGTCAAGACATACATAGCCAGCTTGGAACTCACAGAGTTCGCAAATCCAAACTTCCGTGGAGAAAACTTCAAAATAAAACTTGAGAAACACGAAGAGTACAAGGACAGATTGGCCTTCTGCAAACTGTATTCCTCAGCAAAAATGCAGTCCGATATAGTATATAGTTCTGACATTGACGTGAACAATGCAGTCCGATTAGCATACGAGCTCGCTTCGACAGATATGATACAAGAAGCTGGAACATTCCTGCGTCGGGTGATTTTTGACAGTTTTTCTATGTCCATTGAACTAAAATGGCCACCAACTGCTCAAGATCTTGGAGATGTGAAGGATATTGTACCATCACAACTCCAGAAATTTCTCAGCTCTGTCATAGGTGGAAAAGCCACCACTCATACATCTAAGTCACATCGACTGGTATACGCAATAGGACAAGACATTTGTCGAGCAGCTACCAATGGTGAGTGGAAACTCCCAAAACATATGTTGATATGAATGACACTCTGCCACCTGTTCAGGAGTGAGCGACTGATCACCTTACTGAATCGAATGGAACATTCAGAGAACTACTCATTTTTATTGGAACACGAAACAGCTCTCGCACAGGCTGTGGATGAAACTTCAAATTTGTTGTCAACTCAAATCATCCGATCTCCAGATGCACCTTCTGTCTTTCACTCTGAATTTGACAACTTTGATCAACTACTAAATAACCTCACTGGAATGGGATCAATCCACACTACCCATGGTATCATGCTGCAGGATATGGAGAAATACCATCCATTCCACGGAATATGACAACAAAACAACGCTCTCTAAACATCCAATCATCTCAATGTCTTCCAGATTGTTATGTCACCCAGCGTCAGAGTCCTCAGATAACGATTAAGCAGCGAACATACCCCGGTGGTGAAGATGCCCAACACAAAACCAGAATCAACCATTTCTTGTAGATGCTGATACGACAACAAAATTGTATGTTACAACAAGTACCTGGATGGACAGGATTCATCTCAATGACTGGTCAGAGACCCAAGACTCTCACCACCATAGATTACTACCCTGTCATAGCTGGCCCAATTACTGACTATAAAACAGTACAGGAGTGTTTACGTTATGCTGAAGAAGCCACAAATGAAGTCAGAGGTACACCATCACTATGTTTGACTTAGTGGTATGTATGAAGGCTTATCCCCTCGTTTGGAACAACCAGGTCAGGTACGAGAAGCACATCATCCTCATTGGGACGTTCCACCTGATATGTGCCTACATGAAGATGATTGGAAAGAAGATGAATGGATCAGGGCTCTATGACATACTGTTGGAAGCAGGCTTAATAGTATCTGGTTCCATCGAGGGTGTGCTCTCAGGGAAACACTATGACAGAGCAATGAACTGCCACAAAGTCATGCTGGAATGTCTGGAGAGACTTCTTCTTTCACAATATCTGGCAAACCATAACGAAGCTGATATTTCAAATGTGCTTATTAATGAGAGGAGTGTTGCATGATTATAATTATATAACTACAGTACATGTACCCATCAAGGTGATGATTATTTTGTTGGTGCTAAATTACAAATAATAATAACACAATTACAATGTACGTGCGAGAATCATTCTTGAAAGTGGGGTTTGGACCAACTTTCAGCATACACCAAGAAAGTTAAAATGTAATTTCGCAACTTATTATCAAGGTATCTGGCTAATATTGGGATTAAAATAATTCTGTTGCCTACTAGAATGTTATGAATGACTTTTAAATTGATGATCTTTGCCATATTTATCAGTAAAATAAAAAATGTGAAACATGAAAGTGTCAGTCGGTGTGCAAATATCCCTGGATAGGGGGTATGCTCATTCAAATGACTGTGATTTAGGCAATATGTATTGTAACAACTTATCAGACACATGAAAATAAGCAGAATAGCATCAGCTATTCTTTGGTATATCACATGTGAACATTGAGCCATTCTACAAGTTGATATGATGAGGCATAGAAATCATGACCAACGCGGAGCAGCGATTAGCGGTGTTTAGGGTACCATTAGTTATGGGTCAAAACCGGAAGTGCATCCCTATATTTTCAATGTTAACATTCAATTTCTTATTCAGCACATCCAGGGGATTCAGAAAAACATAGGTTCATTGAGATGTGGGGGGGGGGGGCTGGGGGGTGCATGGTAGCCATATGTAGCCCATGGCCTATTATTTATATAATATCTCTAATTCCAATCTATTTCTTGTTATACTCTAACCCTGGTTGGTGTGACAAGAGCCCCAAAGGTGGACTCAAATGTGAACTATAGAGTTTTCCCTTCCCTCCCACAAGGGAGGGTGTAACAGTGGGTTGACCAGAATAGAGTGCAGCACTGTAACAATGTCTTTCCAATGCCTATGATAGGCGAACTGGCGGCACTAAAGGCGATGAAGATTATAAATGCAGTTCTACCTTAACAAGAGCCCAGGAGTGGAATGCTTGGGAAAACCAAGATAAAGTTTATCTTTACAAGGAACGGACATGTCTCGGTTTGTTATCACTAAAATAACACAGCCAGTGCCGCTAGAGGGCATCTGGTGGACTGACTTCCTGGGAACAGTGCCACTAAAACTATAGAGTTTTTAAAATGCATTACAGAGTATATAAAAATGGGTTCGAATCCCTACATCTAACTAATGTATGTGTATTAATTATGGATCGGATGTGACCATAAAATAGCACTCCTCACAGATAGGAGTTCAGGTGAGCCAAGGAAGGACTTTGTACGATGGAGGATGCCCATTTGGTGGCTGGCTTTGGAAGCCAACTTTGAAATTCGGTTTGCCCAAGAAAGGTCAGAGCTGATTGTGAGACCCATGAGTTTGAATGACTCAATGTCCTCATGAGGATTGTTCAGAAAGTATATTGGTGGGGGTGAGGGGGGGAGAGTGGGTGGGGGAGAGAGTGGTTGCCACATGATCCTTTCGGAGAGAGAATGTGACATTTCTCAGGATTGAAAGACGTATTCCAAGATTTTCACAAGTTTGTGATTTTTTTTTTCTTCCAAGTTCTGAAGAGAGAAGAGGCTGTAGCCTGTCTGTCTGAATGATGAGAGATGTCACAACACAGGGTGGAGCCTTCATCAAATAGATCAAGAGGATTTACCAGGGAGTCAGAGAGATCATTTATGAATATCAGGAATATGACCTGGCCACGAATAGGACTGCCATAGGCAGAGAGTTTTGATAATAATGCAGGATGCCAGACTGCATCAAAAGTGCAAGATATTTCCAGAGACAGCCCTTATCTCATGTCTGACATTGAGGGCCTCCATCCATTGTTGGGAGGTGAGAGAGGGGGCATCACAATTCAAGAGAGGGGGAGAGAGGAGAGGGTGGGAGAGGGGGGTGAGAGAGGAGGGGGGAGAGGAGGGGTGAGAGGGGCGAGAGAGAAGGGGGGAGAGAAAGGGGCGTCACAATTATACTTCTTCTTCTTCGTTTGATATGATGTCACAATTGATGCTGGGGACCGGAGAATGTTTCCCAAGTTATGGCCATTTATGATACGGTTGGTCCGATCTAATTGAAACAATGCCCCAATCCAGTCGTCGTTTACGAGAGCGAAGGAACAAAGTGAATGGGGTTGACTTACAGCAAAACACAGACAAGGGTACCCAACAGATCATTCGGTAGGGGGAGGGGGGGGGAAGAATCATCTTACTCACCAGAGAGTAGTCGTCCGTGAAGTAAAAACGTCCTGAAATGTGTGCGTGCGTGTCACGTCCGTTGCCAGCACCCAGCCTTGCCGTGCACCCTCTTCCGAATAGCCTTGAATGCCATTCGACGTTTGGGAGGGCACCGAGATAGTCCGTCGCGGGTTTAGACCCTGGTGCTGTGACACGGGCAGTTCCTCACACTTCACGAGACTGGTGACGTCCATTGACCCACATGGTCCGTTGGTGACCGACCCATGCCTCACACGTTGTCAGTACTGCTCACCCCCATACGTGCACCACACGCTCGCTTGCTCAAGCGCTGGGAAGGACGAATTGTCTCGTTGGCGCTGGTCGGACACCCACACGCTCGCTTGCTCACTTGCAGGCTTGCACGCTTCCTCCTCCTTTTCCTCTCTGGCTTTCTTTCTCGTTCTCTTCTCTCTCTCTCCTCTTACCTCTCTCCCCTCAGAACGGACCTCCAATTCGTTTTACATCTGTGGGCCATCTCGGCGGGCACAGTCCGCCCCAAGCTTACCCCGCCCCATTCGCGCATGGTACCATGACGACCCGAGCGCTCCAAATAAGGCAGGCGGTGGAGCTCGCGAAAGAACGTTGCTGAGGAAAATAAGGGCGCGCGTCAGAGCTCGTGAAAGAAATGTCTGTAAACGTGTCTGTCGTAAAGAAAAAAGCTTCCCATGAGAGAGGGGATCGATTCTTTACCCTTCTCAATGCATCACATTTAAAATCCCATGAGACATGGGGATGGGGCTGATCTGAACATACATTTAGGAAATAACTGTCTGAGGACCTGGATGTGTGGATGCATCAATCAGACCGGATTCTGAAATCCATAACAATACATATATATATATATATATATATATATATATATATATATATATATATATATATATATATATATATATATATAAAACACACACATATATGAAAGGCCTGGTGTTGGCTTAAGATTCTTGGGTCTTGAGGTCAAGCCCCTGTCCGCTGTTGAATTAACATCAAGTCGGGTTGACTCAGCCTGTCATCCTTCCAAGGTCGGCAATATGAGTACCAGCTTGCTGGTAACAGAGGAATTGCATCAGCGGCACAGCTGCACCCCCAGAAAATGATGCAGCCAAGCAGCCACAGGCTGCATACGAATGAATGAATGAATAAATAAATAAATAAATAAATACATGACCACTGCATGGGGTATGATGTTCTGTGAACCTTCTAATTTCGATTTGAACTGTGACACTGTTATGTGAATTGTTCTTCTTTTCTTTAATCACAGTTTCATTTAAATGCTTGAGGCTTTGTGGTCTGCCATTGTTTCTTATTCCTGTTTTGCTTTCATTCCAAACAGATGATTTTCCATCCAGATATGTTCGACGTGATTGTTCTACTCCTCAAATGCCTTCAACTAAGCTTTTACATGCTTGTGCAACTGACCTTATGGATAGGGATGCACGAGTTGATGGATGCTGTGAGGATGTGGTTTTTTCCTTGAAAAAAGCTTCAAGTGGAAGGTATTTTTATGGATTTGTCTTGATGACTTTAATACCCTTTCCCTCTGGGAGCGATTTTTATGGTGTCGATGAATCTACATCAGATCTCCTCTCGTTCCACCTTCGATACCCCTTTCCTCTGGTAGTGGACAGTGGTTAGACTCCCGACACTAAGCCATGGCAAGTCATCTCCCCAATATCGTGTGTGGGTAGGGATTTTGTTTGGGGAGGGGGGTGGGGAGGGGCATGGTTTCTTGATGTCTATGACTTGACCCCAAATAGCACATACGCAAAATTTGAGGAAAATCGTCCAAGGACTTTTCGATCCTGTAAGGTTCAGACATACATATACATTATATATGAACATGCTGGAAGATTATAGTTCAGGATTCATATTCTGAAAAGGGTCGCAAACCGAGTGGTTATGAAGCACGCGCGCACACACACACACACACACACACACACACACACACACACACACACACACACACACACACACACACACACATACACACACACACCACTTGAGGAGAGGGTTTGATCCATATTCTTGGTTGCTTGCTGTGGTTAACCTGGATGCTTCAAGACCAGGGAGGGCTTTGTTGGGCACAGCATGGATAAGGAGACAGATTGGTCCATAAGTCGTGGTTTCTTGCTGGGGTGAAGATGTATGTATGCTTCAGGACTGAGGAAGGCTCCGCTCAGCCTTAGGGACTCGTGAGTGAAGATGACGACTGGTGGTGGCGGTGCATACACACGCACACACACATACAAGAATCGTGATTTACACATATACATGCACGATTGTGATTTATACACCTCTCTAAGAAATAAAATTCTCTCTGCATGTTCATGGTTTTTTCAAACCCTGCTGGGCTGACAAGTAAAAAATTTGGTACACAGGCCAAGTCTGACCCGGAGATTGTTCAACAGATATTTTCATTCCCCACATCAGTCTTTTTCGACGCAAGAACTGTATGACCATTTATGACCTCGAAGACCCTTTAATACCTCAAAGACCCTTGAGGACCTGTAAGACCCCTAAACCCCAAAGACACTGAAACCCTTTAAGACCCTTTTTACTCTTCATACCCCTTATACCCTTCAGACAGATTAGACAGCTTGGACCTTGAGCATTTGGAGCTTTAGACCACTTGGACCTTTTTAGACCCTTTTTACATGCTTGAAAATTTCGATTCCTTTGAAACCTCTTTGACGCTAATAACAATTAGAACATACCCTTTTGACTATCTCGAATATTTAGGCGCACACTACACAAACATCTGTCGTCTTCTGAAAAAAACACAGACTGCACATTTTTCAGCAAGTTGTTCACAAACTCAACCACCCAGACATGGGTGGGTCGAGTTTTTAAAAACACGAGCAGAGTACCTGAGGGAGTGGAAGGGGAGTAGGGTGGGAGGGAATAGGAGGAGAAGGGAGGGGAAGGGGTTGGGTGGGAGGGAATAGGAGGATAGGAAGGGAAAGAGTTTGGGTGGGAGTCCAGAGGGAGGGGTGTGGATTGGAAGGAGGCAGGGGAAGGCGTGGGGTGGGTGTCTGGAGAAAGGGGATGTGGTGGGGGTGGGGGAGAGGAGGAGGCGGTGAGGTGTGAGTCGGTCGGGAGGAGCTGGGGTGGGATTAGGGAGGGGAATGGATGGGCGGAGGGATCAAACATTGCCCAGCCACACTGGGTATCTTTGCCAGTTACACATGTTATACCTGACATATTGCACTTGTTATGTAAACACATGGTATGTGTGACATTATACAGGTTATACACACATGTTATATGTGACAGATTGCACTTGTCATGTAAACACATGGTATGTGTGACATTATACAGGTTATACACACATGTTATATGTGACAGATTGCACTTGTTATATACACTTATGCATCACATTGCACATGTTGTGTTCACACATATTATATTTTCTTCTTCTTTCGGCTGCTCCCGTTAGGGGTCGCCACAACGGATCATCCGTATAATCTGCATAGTGATTTGGCACAGGTTTTACGCCAGATGCCCTTTCTGACGCAACCCTGGTCGCCTCTTACGACACAGGGATATGGTACACCTATTTTAACCGGGGCATACACTGGGCCCAGTACACTGGTACTCACTTTGCCGACCTCGGAAGGATGACAGGCTGAGTCAGCCTCCTGATGCAACATATTATATGCAACATATACCCGCAAATGGATATAACAACCAACGACACACATGAAGGTAGAAACTTCGAGACCTGGGAAGTGCTCTCCATTCCACCTTCTGGAACCTCCATAAGGAAATAACAACAAACAACAAACAACAAACACATAGAGAATTGCTGAATTTGACTATGATTTAATTTTCAACTCGATGTGTTTGAATCTCCCATCTGAGCACAATCTTGGCCAGCTGAGGAGTGGGATGTAAAATTATTTGTTGAGTGATGGTGACCACTCGTGCTTATAATGGGTGGAGTCAAATTTGGTTTGCTTCATCCCAGTGGTGAATCAACATTTTATCACCAGTTACCAGGTCAGCAATGAAGTTGGCAAGGCATGCGTTGAACAATTCACCAAACACATGACGTGATGGCAGTCGTTGCTGTCAATCATGAGTCCTCAGGTTTGAGGACCATTTTGCCGATACCATGTACATGCCTGAGCGTTTGTGGATGAAGATGAAAATGCTACCTTGAGAATTTCCAACCTCTGTGGGAATTCTTGTTACTTTCACATGGAGGTCCTTCTTGATGAATGCCTCGACCCCGGAAACAGTTTGTGGGTCATCACATCTGCTGGTTATCCTGACCTCGGGTCATCTTCAAGCGACTCAATTTTCCTCATACGCTGCCTACTGTAGACTCAGTCACCCATTGGGATTCCGTAGAATATGAAGGCTCAACCACGCCAAACACGGTCACCACAAAAAAAATTGTTTCGGATTTGGAAAAAGGGAGGTGGAAAGGAGGAATACTTGGTGGCTGAACATAGGGCAAGAAGGGAAATTTACAAGGCATGAGTACACGATTCACTTTCAGATGTGATAAATAATGCAGACAGTGGAGGAGAGATATTTCGGACAGCAGAGCAAATGATCGGTCAAAATAAGGATCTTTTCGGAGAAGAATGTGTGAAGGATGAAATGGGAAATATACTGTTTGACCATTTGGAGATTAGAAATGCTTGAAGGAGTTCCGATGAGCACCTGCTAAATGAGGCGTTCCCTTGGAACAGAGATATTCTGGAGGCGTTGGAGCCGGTGCAGGGCCCATCACCTGAGATGAAGAATGAATGGGTGAAGAAAGCCATCGATCAAATGAAGGATGATAAAGCGGCGAGCAGCACTGGTATTGTTGCAGAGATGCTGAAGGCATCTGGTGATATTGGAGTGAATGTAATCACTAAATTGATAAATGCAATTATAAGGGAAACATGTATCTCAGATAGCTGGGAGAACAGTGTAATGGTGAATATTAATAAAGGGAAGGGGGATGCCTTTGTTTAGAGCAACTATTGGAGTCTGAAGTTGTTGGACCATGGAATGAAAGTGGTCGAGAGAGTCATGGATAAATTAATAAGAGAGTGTTAATTTACATGAAATTAAATTTGGTTTCATGCCAGGAAGCATGACCCCAATTTGTGGATCGTTTTTATCTTTGCCTGTGGTTTTCGGGGTCGAGGTGTGGGGGAAATTCTCCATGTAAATCTGTATCATGTGGTGCTGTTCCAGGTGGGGGAGGGAGGGTATTACAAGACTTCACCCCTTTTTACACAACAGTGTTCCTGTCCCCACGTTTTCCAGTTCAATGATGTGTTTTGAATTATCAGCAGAAGGTATGTTTTTGTTTCGTGCATGTAATCTGGTTATTTTATTATTGTTATTCGTATCATTATTATTATTATTATTATTATTATTATTACCTCTGCTACTGAAGGTGGAAGGGGGTTATGTTTACACACCTGTTTGTTTGTTTGTATGCCGGATAACTCAACAGGTTGAGGATGAATTTGGATGAAACTTGATATTGCGTGTGTGACAAGGACAATCTTATTAGATTTGGGTGAAGATCCGAATCTGGCAACTGGAATTGTTTAAGTGATTCTTCACCATTGAGAGAAAGGGTTAAATGACACAGCACAATATCTCCAAAAATTATTGGCTCCAATATGTTCTACTGGAGCAGGAATTGCGTGGTGGAGGGACGCGCTCCACGGAGTGCCCTTCTCGTTTCCGGGAGCAATTGAGGCAGCTGTCAGTTGCCTATACACTGCCCAAATGATGGTATGTGTCAGAAGAGCACGTTGTAACCTTGGAACAAGATCACTTGGAGGGTGGTTACTCTCCGATGATATTAAGTCAGAAAGATAACAATGCCCTCCTGGCGGCTTCCATCAGGAGCGGATGCTTCTAGTGGTTAAAATTAATTGTTGATAAAAACTGAAGAATAAAAAAACGTTGTTTTGTTTTTTTGTTTTTCAGGAAAAAAAATTCTCAAAAAAAAAGCTTATTCTTCATCATAACTTCGTCTCTTCGTTGAGTTTGTTTGACTTGATCTGCCTCATGAAGAGATGTTTGTCATTCCTCCCAAGAAGGAAGTAACCTTGTTTGAAAAGCTGTCCAGAATATTTTCACCTGTCCCCGTAAAGGTGAGGAAAACGTTTGGCAGATTGAATGAGATGGATTTTGTTTTTGAATTTTTAAAATTGAATCAAATGAGAATTTAAGTGGATTTATTTGTTAACAATGATCTAAAGCTCATCGAGGAGCTTGTACATGTAATCATAGGCAGGACAAAGACATGGGACATCGACACATTTTTATAAATTACAAGGAGAGTAACAGATGTTGGACAAACACAGATGGTGTCTGGGATTTGAACCTGGGTTCACTGCATCGTGATCGACCATTGGATCAGATGGAAACACGAACAGATCAACCCTGGATCCATGTAACATCGTTAAAATGTTGCCCATCGCTTATCATTTTCCTCTTTCAATATCATTACGATTTAGTTTTACACCAGGAGAGTGACTTCAGAATATTTGAGATTGTTGCGCATTGATTGCTTCCTCATAATTTCATTTACTAATTGATTGGTTCATAATTTATAAAAACATTCCCAACGTGAATAGCACATCATGTTAGCTAAACAAACCTGACGAGGATAACACATCATGTTAGCTAAACAAACCCGACGAGGATAACACATCATGTTAGCTAAACAAACCCGATGAAGATAACACATCATGTTAGCTAAACAAACCCGACAAGGATAACACATCATGTTAGCTAAACTAACCCGACGAGGATAACACATCATGTTAGCTAAACAAACCCGATGAAGATAACACATCATGTTAGCTAAACATACCCGATGAAGATAACACATCATGTTAGCTAAACAAACCCGATGAAGATAACACATCATGTTAGCTGAACAAACCCGACAAGGATAACACATCATGTTAGCTAAACTAACCCGACGAGGATAACACATCATGTTAGCTAAACAAACCCGATGAAGATAACACATCATGTTAGCTAAACATACCCGATGAAGATAACACATCATGTTAGCTAAACAAACCCGATGAAGATAACACATCATGTTAGCTGAACAAACCCGACAAGGATAACACATCATGTTAGCTAAACTAACCCGACGAGGATAACACATCATGTTAGCAAAACAAAACCGACGAGGATAACACATCATGTTAGCGAAACTAACCCGACAAGGATAACACATCATGTTAGCTGAACAAACCCGACGAGGATAACACATCATGTTAGCTAAACAAACCCGATGAAGATAACACATCATGTTAGCTAAACAAACCCGATGAAGATAACACATCATGTTAGCTAAACAAACCCGATGAAGATAACACATCATGTTAGCTGAACAAACCCGACGAGGATAACAGATCATGTTCGCTAAACTAACCCGACGAGGATAACACATCATGTTAGCAAAACAAAACCGACGAGGATAACACATCATGTTAGCTAAACTAACCCGACGAGGATAACACATCATGTTAGCTGAACAAACCCGACGAGGATAACACCATGTTAGCCAAACAAACCCGACGAGGATAACACCATGTTAGCCAAACAAACCCGACGAGGATAACACATCATGTGAGCTAAACAAACCCGACGAGGATAACATATTTGTAAAAATATTCCCGATGAGGATAACACATCATGTTCGCAAAATATTCCTGATGAGGATAACATATCATGTGAGCTAAACAAACCCGATGAGGATAACGCATCATGTTAGCTAAATATTCCCGATGAGGATAACACATCATGTGAGCTAAACAATCCCGAGGAGGATAACACATATTAGTAAAAATATTCCCGACGAGGATAACACATCATGTGAGCTCAACAATCCCAATGAGGATAACACATCATGTGAGCTCAACAATCCCAATGAGGATAACACATCATGTTCGCTAAACATTCCCGATGAGGATAACACATCATGTGAGCTCAACAATCCCAATGAGGATAACACATCATGTAAGCTAAACAATCCCGAGGAGGATAACACATATTAGTAAAAATATTCCCGACGAGGATAACACATCATGTGAGCTCAACAATCCCAATGAGGATAACACATCATGTTCGCTATACATTCCCGATGAGGATAACACATCATGTGAGCTCAACAATCCCAATGAGGATAACACATCATGTTGGCGAAACATTCCGGTGAGGATAACACATCATGTTAGCTTAACATTCCCGATGAGGATAACACATTATTGCAGTTCTCGGAACCGCGTGCATACAACAGATCGGTGTCCCAAGACAGTTATTCCATTATTATACGTGTAGTTCGTCCCCTTCCTTTTGTTTAGCGGAACAACAAGCGAGTGCGTGGCGATGATCTAACAGCTCGGGTTACTTAAATCATTTTCTCCTTCATTTCATCCCTACTCTTCTATTTTTTTGATTATTCCTGAGGTAAATCAGCCACGTGCGCCTTCGCTATAAGGTGGGGCCTCGTGGAGATGATGGCGTGCGGCGCCGAGGTGAGGGACGTGCTGCACAGAGATTCTCGTTCCCGGCGAGCCCTAAACCCGGCGTGTGCGGCGAGCCACGTGTGCTTGGCAGTGCGGGGTTGTCGACTCGAGCTTCCGATGGCTTGGGGAGAATTGCCGGTTGCATTAAAAAGCCATGCGAATAAATACCTCTTCAGAAAGAGGCTGCACAAATGGTGTTTTTCATGGCACGGGAAACACGGCCAGCATGACGCCCACGCTGCACGAAACGCTTACGGAGGCCGATAAAGCCGACTCCACGCCATGTTGGGCAGGATACGAGTGTGCGGGTCGAAGCGGCTTGTTCCTTTTCACCCTCAATATCTGACACATATTGGTGTTCGCCCCTCGCAGACACGTACGCCGCCCATGAAACGTGCATGGATTTATCCATGGCGATGTACCTACGGTCCTTGCTGGCAGCAGCGGAATCTCCACAGATGGTGAAGGTCTTCTCATCTCCACTACCAGCGAAGCTGCGATCGAGCCGAGGAATGTACAATGTGGGCCACGTTGGTGCGCGCGAAGTGAGTACGTTGATTGACGCTGGTCGAACGCCCGAGCCGGTATGCGGGACCCTCGACCGGTCGCTCGGGCACGGCCCGGGGTGTTTTGCAGGATGATTCACGTGCCCATTTCGGTGTGGGAGATTCTTCTCATGTCGTGGGATCGGAGTGCAATATGTTCACTGTCTGGGATGGCCTTGCCGGAAACAAAGTGAGGCGGTTTCCGGCCCAAGCTGGCGGGCCACGTGAGGGGTCGGGGCCAATCGGAGCGCCCGATTCAGGTGATGACGTTACGATTTGGGGTGGCCCCTCCCCCCGAGCTGCAAATCCTATAAAGGTCGGAGAAGTCCCCTCCGTATCTCTCTCTTGCCTTTTGAGTTTCTCTGCCTCTCTCGCCTCGCCTCGTCGACATGCCACGACCCACCTCCTGCTGCCCAGACTCCGCCTCCTCGTCTCCACCCACACGAAGTTTCATGCTTTTAAGGGAAAGTGCACAATCGACATGTTTTTTGGAGCTAAGCTGCCACACCAAGGTGCTCTGGTTCAAAACTTAATTTTTCAAGATGGCGCCGCCAGCCATCTTGGATTTGGGCCTCTGGCAAAAAATGCCGGGATTTTTGGGAGGATACATTTTTTATAAAAGATCAATAGAAGTCAAATCAATCATGAAACCTTGCTAGCCAAAGAATGGTCATGGAATTGAAGTTCTTGACCTAACTACTGTTACATTTGGAACATCATTCAGTGACTCAGCCGAATGACCAACATGTGATTGCTTCTAACAGGTGATTCATCTTCTGTGGAGTTTGCTGCAAGCCTGCTCAAACTGGGAAATGGAGCCATGGAATCGGAAAATCAAGATGGAACTATCTTGACGAACAACATTGGGAAAACAGTTGCAACACTTCAACAACTACAAGATGCAGGATTTCCAAATATTGCACGTAATTTCCATGACCACAAGTAGCTATGCTAAAGAGCTATCTTGGCACCGAAAAATGATGCAGCCAATTCCACAAAACAGAGGCCTTCTTACACAGTTACCTAACACTATGCAAATGTACATGTCGGTTGACACTGTACCAGACACAAATGAAGCAGTCCACTACCGCACAGAATTTCTTAACTCCCTGGGAACACCAGGTGTACCTCCTCACAATCTGGAGCTCAAGATTGGTGCTCCCATTATACTTCTCAGGAATCTGGTCCCACCAACTCTGAAATGGAACACGTTTGGCTGTCAAGAAGCTTATGCCACATGTCATTGAAGCCACAATCATGAATGGCCATGTCGCAGGACAGGATGTCTTTATTCCACGCATTGCAATCATCCCATCTGATTTGCCATTTCAATTTAGAATGCTCCAGTTCCCTGTCCACCTCATTTTTACCATGAGTATCAACAAGGTACAAGGACAATCACTCAAAGTTGTTCGCCTCACCCTGCAAAGCCCATGCTTTTCTCGTGGCCAACTATGTTGGTTGTTCCAGAGTTGGCAATGGCAAAAACCTTTTCATCTTGGCTCCACATGGAAAAAACATGCAACATTGTCTTTCCTGAAGCTCTCCAAGGGTTAAAAAAAAAAAAACAACAATGTCAAACACTGATAAAATGTGATGTGAAATCCTCAGTGCTGAAAAATGAGAAAGAAAGAAAGAAGAAAGAGAAGAAAGACAGAAAGAGGAAAAATAAGAAAGGCAGAAAAAGGAAAGAGAAGAAAGGAAAAAAGAGGAAAGATAAGATGGAGGAAGACAGAAGGAGGAGGAAGATAGAAGAAGGAGGAAGATAGAAGATGCAGGAAGACAGAAGAAGGAGGAAGACAGAAGAAGGAGGAAGATAGAAGAAGGAGGAAGATAGAAGATGCGGGAAGACAGAAGAAGGAGGAAGACAGAAGAAGGAGTAAGACAGAAGAAGGAGGAAGACAGAAGAAGCAGAAAGACAGAAGAAGCAGAAAGACAGAAGAAGGAGGAAGACAGAAGAAGGAGGAAGACAGAAGAAGGAGGAAGACAGAAGAAGGAGGAAGACAGAAGAAGGAGGAAGACAGAAGGAGGATCAAGACGGAAGAACAATGAAAAGATGATGAAGAACAAAGGAAGAAGGAGAGGCAGATATAAGCACACAAGGATCATAAAAATCAGGGAATAACAAAAATCCAGAGCAACTGAAACTTCTCAACAACATAAAGCAAGATTAGAAGCAAGCACAGCAACAATGACGGCATTCCGCCCTCACGTACTTGCGATCTCCCAGTCAATGTGTTGTACTTCAATCAGTTGTCTGTACTATCTGGTTCAGGAGGACACAATTCAGGCCGATGAAACCTTTGCTGCCCCTGTGTGAAGCGGGGCCATCGCCGTAAAATACAAAACACACAGGAAATGGCACTTTGTGTTGAGGCGCGGCGGTGATGGTCATGTTTAACCCTCGACCAGTCAAAGATCCCCGGGGGGTTAAACACAGCAAGGTAAGCCTGGGTCTTATTCGCTGTCTCCCACCTGTCTCTCTCTTTCTCTTTCCTCCCGCATGCTCCTCTCTGCCTCCCTCCCTCTTTCACCCCTTCTTCCACCCTCTCTCTCCTTTAGTCCTTCTCTTACCCCATTCTCTTCGTGAAACATTCCTGATGATGATAACACATCATGTGAGCTAAATATTCCCGATGATAACAGAACATGTTATCTTAACGTTCCCGACGATGATAACACATCTTGTTTGCTAAATGTTCCCAATGAGGATAACACATCATGTTAGCTCAACATTCTTGACGAGGAAAACACATCATGTTCGCTAAACATTCCTCATGAAAATACATCATGTTGGCGAAACATTCTTGACGAGGATAATACATCGTCATGTAAGCTAACTATTCATGACATTGAGAACACATCATGTTAGCTAAATGTTCCCAGTGAGGAAAACACATCATGTTAGTGAAACGTTCCCCATGAAATGAGTAATTTCTCAGAGGAGCGCGTTGCCACAGTTCTGCATCATGTCCAATTACAGCATTAAATCGAAAACTACATTAAAAGTTTATTGACTGATGGATGTGGAAGACGAGATGTTGTTTCAGATTGAGAAACCAGCGGGTTTGGGAGCCAATCCGGAGTTCAGGCAATATGGAGCATGAGATGGGGTAAATGGGTTTCAATGAGAACAGAACACACTCGATACCAAAGTGCTCTGAGAGTGCATACTGTACGATATAAGGAGTAGGTAGTGTGCTGGACAGTTGGTTTCGACAAGGGTGAACAACTGGCACTGGCTCCCTGGTATTACAGCTATTTAATGTTTTGTTTTGAACACTGAATTAGACAAATTGTACGGAATCTCATCCCTATTGCACATGCGAACACAGGAGTAAATTAATTTAATTAGCTTATCTAATTCTTATCTAATAATCAGGTTATCTGACCTGATTATTTTTTTCCTCTGCTGCCTTTCTGGCAGTCAAACAAAAATGAAAATCATTCTAAATGGGAAACTTACTATTTAGGGGACCCCAAATACATTTTCTTTTTTGTTCTGATGAAAAAAGATGAAAACGCTGGTCACATGATTACTTCAGCTCTGGAAGGTTTTAATTTCCGTTATATTAACAGTTTATCAGTCAGGGATTTTGTATTCATTGATACATCGGTTTATATAATACTCGAACCGAAATGCTCATCATTGCCCGACAGCCGACACCACGAACAAAATGGGCGACGAATGCTTTGTCCCACCATCACAGAATGACCAGGTGTCTTGTGTGTTACGGGATCGTCCCGTTTCATTCTTTCCCTGGACGTCATTTGTGTCCATGCTGTGTCCCACCGTCATGTCCATGAGGTGTCAGTGTCCATTCCCCAGTGGATGAGGGATTGTGAAGGAGGGAGGAATTTCAAATCCTCTTGGAGCAGTGGATGATGTACATGCTTTCTGTTCACTTATAAATAGACAGTCATTCATTTGATTTGCAGAGGTTTGTGTTGATAATAGATAGTTAATTATTTTCATGTGTTCTTGGATTTTGTCGGATCGATCCACACTCAGGTATTTATGACAAACCTCGTCCAATTTTTGGCAAAATGAGGGTGTTTTGGCCATTGTTGTGGCATGAAAACCTCTCCCTTCGTATCAACATTTCAGCACCAAGTATGCATCGACTCGGGATATTTGTGGAAAACATGAAAAATATTCGCTGTTTGAGTTGAATCGTAATGCGATATAATCCATACACAAGACGGATCTTGTGGTCTACTTCTGGGTGTGATGTCACAAGCATGAGGCAGGCATGGGGTGCAGGGGTGGTGAGGCTGGCGTGGGGTGTGGGCAGGGATGAGGCTGGCACAGGGTGCAAACAGGGGTGAGGCTGGTGAAGGGTGTGGGCAGGGGTGAGGCTGGCATGGGGTTCGGGCAGGGGCGAGGCTGGTGTGCGGCGTGGGCAAGGGTGTGGGTGGTGTGGGGTGCAGGCTGTTACAGGGTGTGGGCAGGGATGAGGCTGGTGTGGGGCATGGGGTGCGGGAAGGGGTGAGGTTGGCGTCACGTGAAGGCAGGGGTAATGGCAAGTGGTGCGGGCAAGGGTGATGCTGGCGTGGGGTGCGGCTGACACAGGGTGCGGGCAGGGGTGAGGCTGGCACGGAGTTTAGGGTGCGGGCAGGGGTGAGGCTGGTGTGAGGTGCGGGCAGGGGTGAGGTTGGCGTGGGGTTTGGGCAGGGGTGAGGCTGGCGCTGGGTGTGGACAGGTATGAGGATCACGTGGAGTGTGGGCACAGGTGTGCTGTTTTTGGGAGAGTTCATTTGGAGGATTAAAAATACAGGATATTGGGTCCTTGACTGCAAACAAAGGGTTGTGAGGGAATGTTTCCTGGAATTGTTCTGAGATAATAAAGGGAATATAACTCATAAGTTGATTGAAAGATGTTAACATACGGTTGGAAGATTGGTGAAGGCAGCAAGGTGTTGGACTTAGGAAGTGATGAGAACAATTTTGTGGTAAAGGGAGTGTTTTCACAATGATGGCCATTGGCTAAACAGAGAAGGGGGAGTGGGGGGGGGGGGGTTGGGGACAGGCAGCAAGGTTTTCAGTGGGATTGAGGAAGTAATTAAAGCTTTTTAAGGCCAAAGGAGTGGAGGAGAGGCTGGGAAGTGTAGATGAAGGAACTGTTAATAACCTGACTGGTTAGCCCAGGCAGCAAAACAAAAGTTACAGGAAAGGAAAAGTTAAAAAATACTCTGTGGAAACACCAGGAGATTAAATAATAAGATGGAAGAGTTTGAAGCAAAAGTCGATAACGAGGAGTATGATACAGTTATGGTAAGTGTGACTTGGTTTCTTGAGGAGAGGAACTGGAGGACAGGATTAGAAGGTGACAAGATGTAGTGGTATGATTGGAAAGAAAATAGCAGGGGGTGAAATGTGGATTAAAGACAACAATTTATTGAGAGAAAGGGATGATATCAAGGAGAGGATTCTGCATGGATACATGCCTGAAATTGTAAGATACTTGCAGGATGCTTTGATAGGTGGGGTGCCAGGTGTTAGGGAAGAGCAGGAAATAAAAGTGCATGAATAATTTGGAAGGGCATGTGGTATGTGGCAAGGGAAGAGGGATGATTATGAGGTGCGTTTTCATTTACTTGGATCGATTAGGTGCATGAACAGAGAGATGGCAGAGGAGATGAGGATTTTCTAGATCGAGTCTGTAATTGCTTTCTGAACCCAGTTTGTAGGTAAGCCCACCCAGGGGGAGTGCAGCTGTGTTGGACCTCTATTGAAGTAATTACAAACACTGGCTTCCTTGGGGAGTGGCAGGGGTGTGGGGGGGGGGGTCATGTGTATGTGTATATCATTTGGAGGGCGGTGTTAATATGCTTCTTCTTTATCTTCTTGTTCAACGGCCACAACTGTTCCCATGGGGGAAGCTTGACCCAAGTCTTTCATATACCAGCTGGCCAGGCCTAACGTTCGCCTAAAGTGAGGGCAGGAATTTTGAACAAGGCCATGGTACCGGAGATAGGTCATGGTGAAGGACACCATGGAATCTTTAACGTCCACCAACTGACGCCAGTAGATGTGATGCCGAGTTTGACACACACTGATGAAACCTGTCTGTGAAAACACTTTGAAGTGTGGTTTGCCCAAGGGAGATCATGGCTGATAGTGAGACCCAGGAGTTTGAATGACTGAACTTCCTCAAGAAGATTGTTGAGAAAGTAGATGGGGGGGGGGGGGTGGTTGCAGGAGGGGTTTCTAGACGGTCCTTTTGGAGATAGATAGTGAGAGTGTGAGATTTGTCAGAATTGAAGGATGTGTTCCAAGTACCAGAGATATCAAGAGATCATTGATGGAGATCATGAATATGCCTGGGCCTAGAGCACTGCCTTGGGGTACTCAATCGTTACTCGGGAGACATGAAAGAATTGTGTTGAGTGCCACGCATTGTCTATGAGAGTTGAGGAAGTCGGTCAGCCATGTGTGGAGTTGGCCATGGATGCCTTGTCCACCAAGAAGCTGGGAACCCATCCCATTGGCACAGAGTTTGGAGAGTAAGGCAGTGTTCAGGGGAGTGCGCATGGCTCTTGAGGGGGTGGCTCAGACCCGCTGCTTAACATCAGATCCTGAAGCCGACGAGCCACGGATAACTCCGCGATCCGACGGATGCCAGAGAGACAGAGTTTGGAGAGTAAGGTAGGATGGCAGCTGTATCAAAAGCAAGAGATTATTCCTGTTTTGCTTCATTATATGGAGTGTCTTAAAAAGACACCTCAGACACAAGAGGTTTTTGGGGGTTGCCATTGTGCATGCTCACACTCTTTTTGAAATTGGTGATCAGGCATTGAGTGAGGGGGGGGGGGTAAAGAGTTGCTGAGAGGAGGAGGGTAAAATTGGGGATTAGGCTGGGGGGAGGGGAAGGAAGAGGGAAGTCCAGGGAGGTGCACAAAGTGCTTGTGTCAAGCATGGAAGTGTTTGGTTTGACTCGGATCAGTTTGAACCACAAAACTGTCAGACTCAGAGTGGGTCCTCTAACTATTACACCACTAAGTTTGGTTATGGTTTTCGGTCGAATCACCTTATGGAGGATAACTTTGTTTTTTTTGGAGGTGGGACTTAAATCGGCATCTCAAGGAGATGGGGATGGGCCAGGCATTTGCCTGGGGGATGGCCAGATGGAGGCCCCTGGAGTACCGGTGGAAAGTTGACGTAGCGACGCGCTGCTTTGGCGCATGCTCCCATACCTGACCTGACCTGACTTAAAGGGGCTGGCAGGATGACCTTGAGGTGCGCACATTTGCCGTTGTTTCACAGACAGGTTGATTCAACATGTGTGTGCTGTCCTTTGGATGGACATTAAATGGGAATTCCTTCTGCCAGCATTCATCAGTGGACATTAAAGATCCCATGGTGTCTTTCACGAATGGAAGGAGAGTTATCGCGGGCACCGTAAAGAAACAAATTACTGGCTTAACTTCCACTGGGAAGGCAATGGCAAACCACCCATTATAACCCTTGCTCAGGAAGCTGCTTCAGCAGCATTGGCGCTCTGCGAAGAGAGAGAAGAGAAAATATATTGAAGGAAAAGTCAGTTACCCTTTGGTGGGGATTGTTTCGTTCCTCCTCGTCACCACTTGCCAATCACGAGCATTTGCCAAAACTCTTTCCTAAATGCAGTTTAACACACAATGAAACTGTCTAATCCACAACTATGAACAGAAACTGGAAGTGGGAGAGTCATTAGAATTCCTCAGCCTCGCCATATTGTCCACAACATCCCGTTAGAGGACCATGTCATCACCATCAGAGACTAACCTGCATCGGTTTCGGCTGGGTAGTGCGAAAGTTTTCTCGAGACACTGAGCAGACCACAGTCTGTCACTTCATCTGTTGTTGCTGAATTATTTAATTTGCCTTCAGTTTACTCTTTTTCATTTGCCCTTAAAACCAATTACAGTCAGTATTTTTGGTGGAAACAAATGTTTAAACCCACCTGATGCCAAGCTAAAGCTGGCTATATGTGCATTTGTGCATTTGTAGCTTTAAATCAATCTCACTTCCCTTTCATTCATGGATTCCAGATAATAATGATAATAATGAATGATTCAATAACAATAATAATTTGAAGGGCACTCGGGAGAGCGCATTCGTCTGCCACATAATGCCTGATCCACGAGAACATATCAGGCCCAATACATTTTTGAACTAGAACGGGCACTCATAGAGCGCATACCTTCGCCGCCACTACTTTTTTTGTTCTTGGTATGAGTGTGGGGAACTGGTTTCATATGAATGGTCTTATGACACAAACCACATATCTCTAATGTCATGACCCCCCCGACTTTCGGGGGCTACGGACTAAACAAAAATCAACTCACGTCGTTTTGGCGAGTCTTCACTCGCAAGCTCGGTGAATACAACATTTCACCAAGAGAAGGTAATCTCGTTTGATGCTGGTTTCATGCAAATCGAATAAGAATTGACTGAGTTATGCCGAAAACCGCATATTTTTCAAGGGCGTGACCCCCCCCCCCCTGACATTTTACCCCAACCGGTGACATGTGTTATGACATCATTGTGTCACAAGATTGGGCATTAAATTCTGAACATTTTGGTGCTGGATTCATGCAAAGCGGACAAGAATTGACCGCGTTATGACAAAAACCGCATATTTTTCAAGGTCGTGACCCCCCTGACTTTTGACCCCGAACCAGTAACAAGAGTATGGGCGTCATTGTGTCATATTGCATATCACAAGATGAGGCGTTGAATTCTGAACATTTTGGCGTTAGTTGCATGCAAATTGAATAAAAATTGACCGTGTTATCGTAAAAAGACGATTTTGACCTTTTCGTGACCTTGACCTTGACCTTTGACCCGAACGATCCCAAAATCTAATCGAATGATTCCTGGCTAATAACCAATCATCCCACCAAATTTCATGCAATTCGGTTTAATACTTGAGTTATACGAATCACAAGATTACAAATAAATAAATAAATAAATAAATACACGCCGACCAAAACATAACCTTTCGCAGAATGCGAAGGTAAATATGCCATACAGACAGTACTATATCGTTTTTGGCCCGACCTCTCAGTAGTGAAGAATCACTTCAAAAATTAAATAACTCTCGCATCCAGATCCAGATTCGGATCTTCACCAAATTGGAATCAATCCATCCTTGCCACACACCCAACCTGTCCACCAAGTTTCATCCAGATCTATATTCCACATGACTACTAGATCATAACTGTGACGTTTCATGTCGTTGGATGAAGCAGTTCAAGAGAAAGGCTTTTAAAAAGATTTTTGTTCAAAACCAATATGGCTGCCAGACCATGTGACCAATTAATTATTTGTGAACACCGTAGTATCCCCAAGACGAGAGGAACATGTGGGTGAAGATTCCTCTTTATCTCTGAAGCCATTTTGGAGAAGACAATTTCAAAATGTTTACTCTTTAAACAAGTGAATCCTTCAATACAGTGTGTGTGGTGAAGCAAATGAGTACACTAATGTTAAAATATGCAATTTATGCTTTTTCAGTTGAAAAACAATTAAAAAGCGTACTTAATATTTGAAATGTAAAAATCTTGTTATTATTGTGATAAGCACCTTTATATATAACAGAAGGATATCCCTGTGTCGTAAGAGGCGACCAGGGTTGCGTCAGGAAGGGCATCCGGGGTAAAACATGTGCCAAATCACTATGCGGATCGGATGATCCGCTGTGGCGACCCCTAACGGGAGCAGCCGAAAGGAGAAGAAGAAGATATATAACAGAAGGAATGAAATCGTTCGATACAGCGTGGCAGGGGACCGCAAAACAATGATAGCATAAGAAGAACTAAGCTTTCAGCATTCGACGATCGGCGCGAAATGCGATGGTGGACAGAAGTGACGTCTTTCGGCGCGAAATGCCATGGTGGGCGGAAATGACGTCTTTCGTTCGTTAGTACATGAGGGGCGCGTTTCTTCGTTTTTTCCGTGAAGCAATAAATTAAATGATTTTCACAAATATAACACATTAGTTTCACAAATTTCCATTGAAATACTCGGGTATTTCCGTCAATTGTCGCCATTTCCGTCGAGGTTACGCACTGCATCTACTGAACGGCCGTCATTGGCTGTCTTGAGGCACGTGGGGGGGGGGGACACGGGTGACACCGGAGACGTGGGAGACGTGGTAGACGCCAGCGGGGACATTTCAAACTCGGTGCAATTGTATACAGCGCACGCGCTGTAAAAAGTCATAGCTTCCCACCCATGTGACCTTTGACACCATACGTTGAGAACTCTTTGTTCCTCAGGGATAGGCAATCATGCCTGTAAATTTCGCCTCAATCTGTTCAGCCATTTCGGAGAAGAAGATTTTTTGACGGTTTGTATGTTCAGGAAAATAGGGCTGCCGAACCACATGACTGATGACATCATCAATTGCCCCACCTTCGATACAATTTAGCCAGAGATGAACCTCTAAATTTTTCATACTGATCGGATAAAGCATTCGACGTATGAAATTATGACGTCATAATGAAGCCCACCGATGACAGCACGAGACAAGTTTGATTTAAATCACAGAACCCAGATTCAAAATATTTAATAATCCTGGCTGCCAGACCATACATCCGATCAGGTTTAAATTTAAAACACGTATTCTACATGACGACTTGATCATAATTGTGACGTTTCATGTTGATTTATGAAGATGTTCAAGAGAAATAATTTTTCAAAGATTTTCCTTCAGTCCAATATGGCTGCCATACCATGTGACCTATTAATTATTCGTAAACACTGGCATCCACAAGGCTTGGGGAACATGTGGGTGAAGATTCCCCACCATCTGTCAACCTGTGCTGGAGAGGATTTTTAAAGATTTGAGGGTAAATCCAATATGGCTGCCAAACCATGTGACCAATGACGTCATAACTGGAGAACTTTTTGTTCCTCATGCACGGGCGATCATACCTGTAAAGTTTCACCTCGATCTGTTCAGCTGTTTCAGAGAAGATTTTTGACAGTTTGTATGTTAAAAACAATATGGCTGCCGAACCACGTCACCAATGACATCATCAATTTATTCCACCCCCCCATACAATTTAGCCCGAGATGACCCTCAAAAGTTTTCACATTGATCGGATAAAGCGTTGGACATATGCAATTATGATGTCACAACGAAGCCACCGATGACGTCATCAAAAAAACATCAAACTTGTTTCCCATGAGTTCTTCACACACGCCAAGTTTCAATTATTTTCCATGGTCTGGTTTCGGAGATACAGGGATCCAAAGTTTTTCCTTTTTTTCCAACATAGTTGCAACACACCATGACCTATGACGTCATAATTGTCATTAAAAACATTCCACATGAGTAGTCCCACCTGTGGTGAAAATTTCGTATCAATCTGATAAACGATTGATTGATTGATTGGTTGTTTGATTGATTTATTTTTATTTATTTATTTATTTATTTATTTATTTATTTATTTATTGTATCCCTTGTCGAGGCTCGTATGAAAGCTCACACACAACGCACAGCAAAGGGGGCATGAGACGAGGGGTGGGAGTGGGAAGGACAAAACTTTGGGGAACAGAGACATCAGGAGATCTGTGGAAGGGAGAGGGATGGGGCGAGGAACACGGGGTATACAAGATGGACATTACAGGGACTTTCAAGAAGGAAAGCAGGGAATTTGAAGGAGGTGGGTTTGGGGTGGATTAACGGGGGTAGAAAATATTGAGGATTTGGATGAGGGACGATCAGAGGTGGTGGTGAACAGCTGTTTTGAAAGCCTGGTGGGAAGGATGGGATTGAACAGAGTGAGGAAGTTTATTCCAAAGGTGGGAAAAAAGAGGAATGAAAGAGTGAAGGTGAGCAGTGATAAGTGATTTTGGTAGTTTTACCAGAAGGGGGTTGTTGGCGGACCTTGAGCACCCTGCGGAAATATGGTGGGGACAAATCGCAGACTTACGAGGACGAGGCTCCAACTCCTCCACCAGGACGAGGCTCAGGTCTGTCATACCGGAGGAGGGAGTAACCAGAGAGAGATACCAGGGAGTCAGAGGAGGAGGAGGAGGAGGAGGAAAGTTTCTATGAAGCAGATTATGTCTGGTTTGTCAGTGGCAACCTTTGTGGAAAGATCTGTGAGGTTTGAGTGAAGGCCCCGGATATTTGAGGTCGACACTTTAAATGAAGAGGGAGGGGAGGAGGCTTTGGGAGCAGGAGATGGGAGGGGAGGGGAGGGTAGGACAAAGGAGGAGGGGGGGAGGTAAGGAGAGTTGTTGAAAGAGTGTGAGGGATTGCAGAATAGCCAGGGGAGGGGGCCGGATGAGGAGGAGAAAAAGGCTCTGTGGTGCTGGGGGAGATGAGGGGAAAGAGAGGGGTAGAAGGCAGTTGAGGATTTTGAGGAGGTGGAGTGATGAGATCATCGCTCGACCAACTCAAATCCTCAAATCAAAAAGAGGGCAGAGGGAGGAGGCAGCTTTGTGGTTGAAAGTGGGGAGGGGGAGCAACTTTGAGAAGGGTGAATGGGGACAGTTGAGGGAGAAGAGTGTGATGGTTGCTTTGAGAGGGAGGGTTGAGAGGGAGGATTGAGAGGGAGGGTTGAGAGGGAGGGTTGAGAGGGAGGGTTGAGAGGGAGGGTTGAGAGGGGTGAGTTGAGAGGGAGGGTTGAGAGGGGAGGGTTGAGAGGGAGGGTTGAGAGGGGAGGGTTGAGAGGGAGGGTTGAGAGGGGAGAGTTGAGAGGGAGGGTTGAGAGGGAGGGTTGAGAGGGGAGAGTTGAGAGGGGTCAGTTGAGAGGGAGGGTTGAGAGGGAGGATTGAGAGGGAGGGTTGAGAGGGGTGAGTTGAGAGGGAGGGTTGAGAGGGGAGAGTTGAGAGGGGTCAGTTGAGAGGGAGGGTTGAGAGGGAGGATTGAGAGGGAGGGTTGAGAGGGGTGAGTTGAGAGGGAGGGTTGAGAGGGAGGATTGAGAGGGAGGGTTGAGAGGGGTGAGTTGAGAGGGAGGGTTGAGAGGGATGAGTTGACCCTGCAGTGAGAAAAAAAGAATGGTTGATGGATTGTGAACTCAAAGCAACTTGTTTTTATTTTAATTTTTCGGTCAGAAATGCGATTAAAGACATTTCTTGATGGATGTGATAAAGGTGAATTAAGAGAATGGAGAGAAGAAACCTTGTAACAGTTGGTTGGAGAGAAAACAGAAAATTAACACGTGCGGACGTTCGGACAACGGGAGAACATGATGTCACCGGCAACTTCGTCACCAGTGACATAAAAATCATCATCATATCCTTTCTCCATAATTTATTACCTCCACCACCGAAGGTTCAGGACGTGAACACCCAACGTGTCCAACAAGTTTCGTCCGAATCCGTCCACAACTTTTTGAGATATCCTGGACACAAACAAACAGGACAGAAAGGGGAGAAAACATAAATAACCTCCTTCACCTCCTCGGTGGGGAAACTGCGAGTGAATGAATTACAGTACAATGACGTCCATGAAGAGTGCACCCGAATTTGGTCACTGAAGTGGTGCTTTGTTGGGGTTCGGGTCATTCACGAGGCCTCGCTTGCTTCCTTACAACTCTCTCTCTCTCTTTTACATCATCTGAGTGCTTTCCTCTCCCAGTGTTGATTGGTGGAACTTTTGAAACAGAAATGAAATTAATCAGTCTCGGCAGACAACCACCCTCGCCATGTTGGTACACCCGTACTGCCGCCGCCATGTTGGTACACCAGTACCACCGCCGCCATGTTGATACACATGTACCACCGCCGCCATGTTGGTACACCCGTACTGCCGCCGCCATGTTGATACACCCGTACCACCGCCGCCATGTTGGTACACCCGTACCACCGCCGCCATGTTGGTACACCCGTCAAGGATGCACGTGACGTGTTATTTGTTGTCATCTTTCCGTTTGTTTCTGGTGAAATTGTGATGATTTTTGGGAAATTTATCTCCAAAATGTTTACCTCTCGACTTCACACAACGAAGAAATGGTTTATGTGTCGACATTCAGTAAAAATCCTCCAAATGTCGGTGCACTGTTTGCACGTGCTCATCCTGCACTCGCAACCAATCAGATTACTTGATATAAAGAGCGCGATCCCATTCCGTATGATTAAACAGGTGACACGACACCTGTATTTGGGTTTGTGACGACATCAAGGATGGGGTCAGTGACAAAGTTTCTTGAAGAGCGCTCGCCAAGTGGCTTAAGCACTGAAGCAAGCACTCCGTGAGAAACCGTTGATTGGGCACGGCTGGCTTGGCAAGCGCTACCGAGCCGCTTGGTAACTGAACACACAAACCCTGTTTTACTGGATTATATAATTTTACTTGGGTTCTGTTCGGAAACACGTGTTTCAATCCACTTGATGCTTTTAACCTTTGAAAAGCCGGCTATCTGTGCGAGTGGAGCTGTGTTTGTTTTACATCAGTTCCTTCTCATTCATGGGTTCCAGATAATTAATAATATTTTACACTCTATTGCTCGATTAATAAAATTATGATTATTATTATGATCCAAAATATTAATGCGATCGTGCTGGAAAAGTGAGTTTTCCCAGAGTCGGTGAGCAACGGATGTTTATCTGTTGCCTGGCAACCAAGCATTGTTCGCTCACGTGACGTCACAGTGTCCCTCCCACGCGCGAACTCTACATTGTTGTGGGAACGTGAAGACGGTTGCCCGTGATTTGGTGGATCTCCTGGGTTTTCACCTCTGTACCTCGTTTATCACCTCCTCAAAGCGATGCCTCCCGCAAGATTTTTCCGCTCTTTTGACCGGACAAACCGCCTCGGTCACTTCATTTGTTCTTTCTTTGTGAAAACCGAACAGGTGAGGTAAACCCCGACGCGGCTCCGTTCGGTGACTGGTTCGAATCCAAACCTCGGTTTCAATTCCAAGTCTGTTCTTAAATCGCAAGGACAAAGTAACTTCGTTACCAAGTCTGTTGTTATGTAACGAGCCTGCGGTGTTGTGATGATGGTTGTGGTGGATTACCCACCATCTTGTTTGTGTTCGATTCCCAGGGGAGAGGATCCGATTACATCATCATCACCATCATCATCATCATCATCATCATCGTCATCATCATCACCATCCTTCTTTCAGGCAAACATTAAGCCGGGAGTCCCGTCTTCTCGCATTTGCTGGTGAACGTTACATACTTCTCGACCACGGACGAACAACTTTGACCGAAACGACAACCTTGAGGAAAAAACACAACTATATAGATAAATAAATATATAATTGAACGAGTAAATACAACCTGTCGGTTCACTAAGGGAACATTAAGGGGTTGGGGGGGGGGTAAGAAGGGGAGGAGAGGAGAGAGGAGGGAGAGGGAGTGAGGAAGCAGGAGGGAGTGAGGAGTGGTCAGGGATTGAGGAAGCAGGAGGGAGTGAGGAGTGGTCAGGGATTGAGGATGTGGAAAAAATCAGCAAACAATGCATAAATATAACATAGAACAAATAAAACATAAAAATGAATTAATTTTTCAGAAGTGTTGTCATGCTTGGGGTTGGATACAGTGCATGTTGTTACGAATCTGGAAACCATGCGCACTCAACATTCAGGTCCCAAAGTCAGTTATTCCGGTAAGTACATGTGAGATCGGTCCCTTTCCTTTTTGTCTTGTGGGAGACTCGAAAACGGGCGTTGTGACGTCTTTAGTTTGGTTATTACATCATACATAATCCCATCTGCGGACCCAACCAGCCCATCACGCTCCATCCCCACAGAAGAACTCCTCTGGTCCGACGATTTTCTCAGGGAAGATCCTGTTACTCTCTGCGCCAGCGAGGCCACGTGGCCACAAGGAATATTCGGGGCTTCCGAGCAGGGGCCACGGCTCCGCCTCAGAAGGGTGCGGCCGTGGGCCAATGAGGGACGGACAGCGAGATGATTCTGTGCCAGAAGAGTGGTGGAAAAACGGGAGTGGGGTGGACGGAAGGTCGTGTGTCGTGTGTCGTGTGTCGTGTGTCGTGTGTCGTTGTCGCGAAGAGTTCTGTGGACAGGAGTGGAGTGGACGAAAGGAGCCGTGGTTGTTGTTTTGCCCTTGTCGGTGGTTGCACGGAGAAGGCGGTTTTGTCTGCACGTGGACGGATCAGAATTTGAGCGCCCCGGCGAGTCGCCACGCCCGAACCACGAGCCTGGCACAAGCTCCCAGACCATGCCCCGATGACCATTAGCCCCAGGTGCCGCATTTCCGAGCACGCTTCCCTGCGACGGCAGGTACTCTTTTCCTCTGACCTCCAGCTCGTCTCTCCTCACGGCCGTGAGGGGAACAATAAAATCCTGGTTTCTTTTGTTCTGTGTGTGCGTCTGAGTGTGTTGGGCCCGTCTTTTAAGGAGGAATTGCTGAAGTGTTTTTATTTGCATCATTGTAAATATTCCTAGCTTAGAAATTCGCTTCAAGTCTCGCTTCTCTTGTCTTTTATTTTCCGTAAATAAAGTAATTGTTTCAATCTTCCAGTTCGTTTCTGTCCTTTCTATGATTGACCGAGCATGGTTCGGACTTGAGAATTAGTGAAGCCGTTTGGGCTGGTAAGTTGTCCGGCGCGGCTTTGGTAACTTCCGCTCGGTTACGCCGGATCCGAGTCGGTGATAGCGACTCGATTCGGACAAAGTCGGCTGAGGGTGTGGTTTCCCCGGTAGTTGGACGGCGTGAGTACTGAGGTAAATTGGAATCAGACAAGTGGACCCTCCCTCACACCGTCAAAATATCGGTGACCACGGTCCTCGAAGTGACTCGTGAACTTTCGGAGTTGTCCGAGAGTTACAACTTTAATTCCGGGTGTTCGGTGGGAGACGACTCCACTGCTCCACCTCGTGGTCGTTTATCGCCGTCGAACCCCGGCCCACAACAATATTGCTTATGGCAGCCTTATTCGAGTGTGGCAGCCTGTCCAGTTGAGGTTCAAAGTTCAGAAGATGAAATGGAGGCTGATTCACAGGATTTTTTTTTTTGAAGAACTTCATGAAGGAGACTTGAGTGGCTGCCTTCATTTTCTGTTCGAAGACCTCTTTCAAACATTTCACGACATCATCCATCTCCCGACACACCTTGGAACTACTCATGCATTCGGGATCGTGCTCATCACCAACGACTCACTCAGGATGACGGAGCTTGAACCACTCGCTCAAATGACGGAGCATGAACCACCCCAACCCTCCTCACCACATATATATATATATATATATATATATATATATATATATATATATATATATATATATGTATGTATATATATATATATATATATATATATATATATATATATATATATATATATATATATACATATATGTATTTGAACATATTTTTTAAAATGTATATTGTATATATGCATACACACACATATATCTATATACATATATAAATATACTGTATTTATACACATATGTGTAAACCCTAACAGGTGTTGTGGATCACTCTGTTGATACCCGATGCTCCATGAGTGGAATGTTAATGTGGAAGTATTTCACGAACAGTGAATGAAATGTGACACAAACACTCCACGGGTTCTACCATCTGACATCACTCGTGGTACACAACTCCAGTTAGGGTTCATAGTTCGGCCACGATCACTAAAATTGGATGTTTTGGGATGAAAAACAGTTCAGATCTTCAGTGCAAAACTGACGTCACAGTCGTGATTCCACACTCCAAGGTGACCGCCGCGAGTTTTCCGTGCGACTATAAAATGACCAGCATGTCCTGTCCGTTCTATTATTTGTATGTATTTATATGCAAACTACACTCATGGATCGATACCAGTCTGATTTATGAGTTGAAACCCTCGTTAACCCCCACCGCAAACCCTCCTTCCACAATTCCAGTTTTCCCTCCTAAGAGTTCCCTTCTATATCCATCTTGTATACACATTCCTCCCTACACCCATTATTTGTCCATCTCCCCCTGGCTTGGCCTTCAGCTCAGCTGTTGGTGTCCCCCTCCCCTTTGCTATTGGTACCCCCATTCTCTGCTGCCAGTATCCACCCCTCTCTGCTGTCCGTGTCCCCCGTCTCTCTCTCTCTCTGCTGTCGTTGTCTCCCCCCTCTCTCAACTGCTGTATCCCCCCCTGCCTCCTTCACTTTCTGCTTTCAGTGTCCCCCCCTCTCTCCCTGCTGTCGGTGTCCCCTCCTCCCTCTCTCTCAACTGCAGTATCCCTCCCCCTCCCGCCTCCTTCTCTCTCTGTTGTCGGTGTTCCATCTCTCTCTCTCTCTCTCTCTCTCTCTCTCTCTCTCTCTCTCTCTCTCTCTCTCTCTCTCTCTCTCTCTCTCTCTCTCTCTCTCTCTCTCTCTCTCTCTCTCTCTCTCTCTCTCTCTCTCTCTCTCTCTCTCTCTCTCTCTCTCTCTCTCTCTCTCTCTCTCTCTCTCTCTCTCTCTCTCTCTCTCTCTATATCTCTCTCTCTCTCTCTGCTGTCGGTGTCCCCCTCCACCTCTCTCTCCCTGCTGTTGGTGTCCCCTCCCCCCTCTCTCTCTGCTGTCGGTGCCCCCCACACACTCTCTCTGCTGTCGGTGCCCCCCTTTCTCTCTGCTTTCGGTGTCCCCCCCCCCCCCCCACTTCTCTCTTTATGTTGTTGTGTCATGATCCATTCAATGTTCGAGTACTGGCTCTTCCACGAGTCTCATTCAAAAAACAAATCCCTTTGCACCTCTTCCATTGTACATGATACACCTGGTTTATGTCGTTTTACCTTGAAGAGTCTCATTCCTGTTTTGATTTATTTCTCAACAGAAAATGTCCTTCCTTGAATGGTTTTCCACACTACTTCGACTTGGACTTTGGCAAAACTCCTATGTGAGGTATTCCCTGTGGTTGCTTTTCCAGCTGTTCTCATTGGTCAGCAGTGTGACTTGGTGTCACCAAAATCTACAGGTAAGAACATGGCAATGAATGGGTGGGGGGTTGAGATGGGGGAACCACTGAGCTCTATAATATATTATATTTATGTCAGTGGGATGGGGGGGGGGGACATGTCCCTCCCACTTTTTTGACGAGGGGGGTATAACATATCGATTGTCCTCTCCACCCCACACTTTTTTGCTTGAATCCTAATCATTACCATGTCATGGACGAGTCGGTGTGTCACGACGAGTCATCTCTGAAGAGATGACCTTATAAAACCAGTCTCAATGTCCATCCGTATGTCCCCATTTTTTTCTTCCGATTTTCTTGATATTTGGTATGTGGGTAGATGTCGGTGAGGGATGCACGACGGAATGACCTTTGACCCGATTGAAGGTCATGGTCAACATCAAGGTCACTCCAAAATTGCAAAATCGTCCATTTTCAAAATCTATCTCCTCCGCCGTTTATGATCCGATCTTCGAAATTCCTTAGGATTCTGATAATATGGAACAATATCTAAATTTCGTCGGGCCGGTTTTTTGAAATTCGTCCTGGTTATCGAGTGACATGTCTTCAAAGTTGGAAAAATCGTTGATGTGATACAGTCAAAAAACAACACCACATCGAAGCCATTCTATGCCGATTAGAGATCCACATCTGCAGAGCTTCAGAGATGACCGTCACCTCCAACCGGGGGTAATTTTTATTTTATTTTTTACTTTATTTGCAAACAATTAAAGAATTACAAATCAATATCAATTATCATAAATTTCACGTGAAATTGTTTTGATTGATGAAATGCTTTTCCATTCCACATTCCATTGTACAAATGACATTCTTGAGAGAAACATTCGTAAGAACCTATTTTATGGGACGGTTACATGTGAAACTATAAGGGCACTCATTAGAGGACATACCTCCGCCACGTAATGCCTGATCCATGAGAACAAATCGGGCCCAATACATCCCTGAACTGGAGGGGGAGCACTCGGTGGAGTGCAAAACCTCTGCCGCAAATACTGCTGGGTCACTTAAGTGAACTTGATATCCTCTTCCTTGAAGGTCAAAACGGATCAGACTCTACTGAACCACGATTGAATAAACTAAACTAGATCGACACGCATGTAGAAATGGCCAAAAAAAAAAAAAATCGAAATTTTTTTGAAAAAAAAAGGTGCAAAATTTCTGGGGTTTTTTTCTCTAACAAATTTTTTTGTTGTTGTTGGAAATCACTTAAAACATGCAGAAATGCAAAAACAAAAATTCAATTTTTTTTTTTAAATGGCCGCCATGGTGGCCATACTGGACTTTGGACCAAGTCCAAAATCTAATGGCATGATCCTTGGACCATACCTAATTCCCCCACCAAGGTTCGTCGAAATCCGTCTAGGAGTTTTTCCGTAATACTGTTCACAAACAAACAAACGAACAAACAAACGGACAGGGGTGAAAACAGTAACCTCCGTCCATCTTCGATGGCGGAGGTTAAATATCATGCGATACAAGACTACATGGTTTTCAGCCCAATCTCTCAATGGTGAAGAATCACTTTAAAAATTAAATAATTCTGTTGTCCAGATCTCGATCCAGATCTTCACCAAAATCAATTCAATTCTTCCTTGTCACACATCCAACCTGTCCACCAAGCTTCATCCGAATCCATCCACAACTTTTTGAGATATTGTGCTTTGTATCGGTTTCGCCCGATCTCTCAATGGTGAAGAATCACTGAAAAAATTATAAGATCCGGATTCGGATCTTCACCAAAATCTAATCAGTTCGCCCTTGTCACACACCCAACCTGTCCACCAAATTTCATCTGAATGTCCCCCTGTAACTTTTTGAGATACCCTGCACACAAACAAACAGACAGACAGAAAGGGGTGAAAACATAACCTCCTTCACCTTCGGCGGTGGAGGGAATACATGGGAAATGAGAATGAGGAGTCTCCTGCCAAGCTTATCTATGGACCTACCATTGTTTGTTTTGGGAAGGTGGAGGGGGGGGGCATGTTTGTAGATCTTGACAAATTCAGATGACGTAACAGAAAGTAGAAGTGACAATAAAAGGATGAAATGCACGTTTACATCTGTTTTTTGAATGCAATAATAAACTTGGTACCAAGAAGAAGCTCAAAATGAAAAGTTTCCCCTTTAATTTGTTTGTCAACAACAAATGGGGGAGGACAGTCTGGAGTTTGGATGAAGACATGAAGATGTTGGTGAGGAAGAAACCATTAGGAAATTGAGTTGGTAAGGGATGTGCGGGTATCATGCTCGAAGGATGCCGAGAGTGATGAGTGGTAAATGTGGGGATAAAAATACAGGAAGGGAGATGGACGGATTCCGCCATCAACATCGAACTGATGGATTTTAAATGTCAACTTTTTGAACATGGATTCGGGTCATCAGGAGGAGCCTGGATAGGAGTTGGGTTTCAGCCGGTACTCACAACCGTCAAACTCATCCAGGTGCAGCCAAGTGAGCCTTCCAGAAATATTTCTACTAAAATTGACTTCACCTTGGAGAGATAGTTGTGGTTCTGAAAGAACTCCATGGAGACACATTCAGCACATAAAATAACCCTGGAGTTTGAATATTTCCATAATATTTATATTACGTTAGATTATCCATCCCCTCGAATCAAGTAAAGGGAAATGCATTGTGATTGTAGACACAACCTTCCTTCATTGTTCTCTTCCTAAAGCAACCTTCGATACTCCATCCTCGTTCCCTTCCAAAACCAACATTCCTTACTTCAACCAAATAATCGCCATGCCAGCGCTGCAACAACCACCATTCTGGCATCCCAGTTTTCGTGGCATTAACGAGATGAATAGGCCTTGCCACCGTGCGCTGGTCACGAATCAGAGTGGCTGGACTGCAGTGTATCACAGAAAGATGGGTTGGCTGGATGCGGAGAGTGGATGTGGTCGGCGACACGGAGTAGGGGACAAAAATAACCTGGGACGGAGGGGATGGAGTGGAGTTGATGTTCAGATCTGGTGCAGTCAGAGTCCAAGAAGAGAGCAGCCCAAATCCTGAGGAGGTTTTCGTCTGGTCTGGAGTTGAACATCAAAGTTTTACCAAGTCTGGAACAAGAGGCCACTACCCAGTGCTGCCAAGTGGAATGCAAAGCACCAAGCGAGGCGAGTGCTACCCAACGGGATGTGAGGGCACCAAGTGGAGCACTCTCCAAACTGCCATGTGGAACTGGTGTTCTTCACGTACTGGTGACGCAAAAAGCATGACTGCTGACACTCTCCAAAAAATCCGGGCAGAACAGATGATGACCAACCCGGTGGAGCTGATTTCTTCCACTTATTTTGCACATGCACCATGTAACCTTGCATCTTTCAGCACAAACACCCCGAGGCTCACATGTTGTGGAGCATCAACGACCGAGTAGACCACCCTAGAGTTATTTTCAGGGCAAAGCATGACGTAATACCAGACAACATCGCACTTCCTACCCACTCCTCTTACCTGCATCAACACCTCGTTGAGATCCCCGGGGGCAAGACTGCTCACATCTGGTTGAGGAAGGGATCGATGACGCCCCCCGGCATCTTTTTGTCCCTTTATGTGTCAATAATTTAACCGGATGAATGTTGTATGAGTCTGTAATAATGAAGACCAGTTGTGTAATGGGTTTTTTGAGTGCGAGGGGTAAGACTGTTTCTGATGTGACACTGCATTTCTGTTCATATTTGAATCTTTGTAAGAAGTGCCTGTTTAATACAAGATTTGTTCTTTCCAAACCCGCTACATTGATTCCTTCCTTCATTGGTTTTACCTTGCCTACGTAATTAATAGAAGGGAAGTTGTGCCCCACTGATTCGCTCCACATGCAGAGCCAATGCCACACCTTTGGTTTCGCTCGTCCATACCACGATAAGTATTGTCCATACCACGATAAGATACCACATACCACGATAAGGTGGGATGTTGAGAGAATGTTTCCCCATCTGGGTGGGGCTACATCAACGGAAAGGTAACGCGAGTGTTGGAGCGGGGACGTTTACAGACCTTCTCAGATGGTGTCCATGGTTGCTCAGCAATCTGTCGGGTTGCGGACATATCCGTAGCTGTCGGCTTCAGGTCAGAGGTCAGGGAAGCTGGTGTGATCAGATCCCACAGGAGCCCACCTGTCGACCCCGAAACCGTAATAATATGTTGTGATCTTTTAAAAATGAGAAAGGCGAGCCAAGAAGGGTAATCCCACCACTGGGTGGGAGTTCCCAGAGCTCATGGTAATAATTGTGGTGATAACAGATTTACAAAAAACAACGTTTTGTATTTTTTTATTTGTTTTTGTTTCTGTGATTTGCAGGAAAGCAGTTTTCTCACAAGTTGCTTCTTCTTAATCATAACTCTCGGGTCTTCTTGGAGTTTCATTGATTCAGTTTGGAGAACCCACCCAGCGATGTTTGCCATTCCTCCCAAGAAGGAAGTAACCTTGTTTGAAAAGCTGTCCAGAATATGTTCACCGATCCCCGAAAAGGTGAGGAAAACGTTTGGGAGATGGAATGAGATGGATTTTGTTTTTGAATTTCTAAAATTGAATCAAATGAGAATTTAAGTGGATTTAGTTTTTTAACAGCGATCTTAAGCTCATCGAGGAGCTTGTACATTTAATCATGGGCAGGACAAAGACATGGGACATCGATATACTTTTCCATAAAACCGATATACAGTACATCAAGGATATTGATAGATGTTGGACAAACATGAACGGTGTCTGGGATTTGAACCTGGGTTCACTGCATCGTGATCAGCCATTGGCTCAGATGGAAACACGAACAGGTCAACCCTGGATCCATGGAAGCTAAACATTCCGGATGAGGATAACTCATCATGTCAGCTAAACATTCCTGATGAAAGTGAGTGCAGCAGACCATCCCCTTTCATGGGGGTTACGTTCTTGAAAAATCCCACGTTGACCAAAACCGCAATGCACAAAGTCAAGACCTCATGGGAAAAATTGGGTGAGGGGAACCAAGTCTAAAATTTATCGACTTTTTTGCTTCAACTACAGTCATAAAACATGAAATTGTACTTACTGAAGATGATGATGATGATGATGGGCGTTGGAGGTTTTTGAGATGACGTCATCATCCCTGGCTGAGGGTCGTCAGGGTCATCAAACTTTGTGAATGAAGAAGGTGATCTTTATCTGCTTTGCCTTGTGTTGCATGCTCCCATAGACCACTGTATAAGGTCCCATGACAGCGGCCATCTCGCACTTGAATATCAAACATCTCTCCATGAAGACGAACAAAACCTCTCAAGATATGGACCTCATTCTATTTATCCCAAGTGTTCTCTTTCACACTTCTCAACTTTATCTTATTTCCCCCTCATTTCAAAACAAACAAATATTTTCGCTTGAAAAAAAAAAATCATTCATTCTGCCTCTTATTTCCTTCCTTGGTTCATTCTTTATTTCTTCCTTTCTCATTACTTCCCAATTGAACCAACCTTCCTCATAATTTAATTAATTTGTTTCTTACTTTAAAAGCTTTTCCTAATACTTTATAAATTATCACTTGCCTTGTATCACGAAAACCCAACATCATCTTCATCTTCAGAACACCCCACATGTTCTTCTTCTTCATAACAATTTACTCTCACAAATACCCCACAATTAAAAGACTCGCAAAAATATCAATATCACGTGATATCAAACTAAATCACGAGATTACAATCCGTGTGGCACGATATCGAAAGGGCAACTGAGTTTGCGATTGAGCGCATTGTGGGGCTGTGAGGTGAGATTGAGTTGCGGGGTTGTGTATTCTTCCGCGTCAGACCGTGATAGAGCGAGGGACCCATTCCACGATCGGCACATTTTATCACGATAATTCAACGGAAATAACGGGAAAACGTGATGAGGAAACCTGTGTTTGGGGTGGGCCTGCTGTACTGTAACTTATCAGAGGAGCGCCTTACCACTGTTACTCATCAGTGATCACGGACAATTACAGTGTTTAAGGGGAACTACATTAAACATGGATTGATTATCACACTGAGCTGAAGAAACAACAAAGGGTTGGAAAGAGGTTTTTCTGTGTTTGTTTAACCCTTTGAACCCAAGAGGCTATTTTACCAGCCGTGATTCAAATCTCCATCAACCCCAGTGGCCTGTTTACCAGAAGTTATTCAATCCTCCATCTACCCAAGTGACCAGTTTACCACCCACTATTCAATCCTCCATCTACCCAAGTGACCAGTTCACCACCCACTATTCAATCCTCCATATACCCAAGTGACCAGTTTACCACCCACTATTCAATCCTCCATCTACCCAAGTGACCAGTTCACCACCCACTATTCAATCCTCCATATACCCAAGTGACCAGTTCACCACCCACTATTCAATCCTCCATCGTCCTGTTTAAATTAAAATGAGAAAAGCGATTTACATTGAATGAAAAAACAAATACCTAAATTTAACATTTCAAAATCAACCACAAGCATTGAAACAACAATAAATGATTGAAAAAATCGGTTTCAACATTAAAAATAGGTTTATTAGATCTACAAATATCAGAAATAACAGACAATATTAATGATATTTAAGAGACATTAAAAAGTTGAAAACATTCAATAATTAAACAAAAGATATGAAATTTATGACTGTGCTGTGCAGATTGGAGGCCATGATTGCTTCTGGCAAAACAATAATATTGTTGTGGTTACCAGATTCGCAAACCACCATTCAGGTCCCTTAGGTGAGGTATCTCGGTAAGTGCATGTGTAGTTAGGCCCAAACCCGTTGTCTAGTGGGAATACATGTCATTTATACGTGCTGCGACTCTTCAGGATAGCCGTTTTTCTTTTACTATCTTTATTTTGGACCAATCGCCACCATCACAACCACAACATCAACCAACGACCACAACCACCGCTTCACCACAACCGCCACGACCTTCACGCACACCTCACAACCGTAGCATCGCCACCGTTCTTGCCCCGCTGTGGGTACCGGTGTTGGACTCATGCAGAACGCGCGTCGAACAGCGTGTACAAAATCACGGATTTTCTGCTTCAAAAACGGATCAAAAACGACACACGCCCACTTTTTGCCGTCCAATCGGTGAGCGAGGGGCGATTTGGCCCCGCCTCCAGAACGATCGATATATGCAAATTTGTGGATCAAAAAGCCTTCACGCCCACTTTTTCTCGGGCCAACGGGGAGCGAGGTGAAAGGTCAAAGGGAGGGGGTCAAAGGCGAAGTTACGGGGGGATAAAAGGACGGTGTTCGTCAGTCAGAGAACGAGTCGCAAAGGAGAGTCAGCAGAACGGGAATGAGAGAGTCAGCAGAACGAGGTCGGAGAGTCAAGAAGAGGAGAGTCGGAAGCAGAGGGTCAAGACTTCGCGGGCGGTGGAGCTGCTCGTCGTGTGCGTTGGAGTCGGAACGGAGGGGACGGAGCTGTGGAAAGGCGGCGACACCAGACGAGGGGGTGCTCGCGTCGTGCAGGAAGCTGCACCCGAGGGAGGCCGACAGCGCGACCTGGCCGAGGTGGAGACGCTCGTCGCATATAATAAAGATCCTCTATACCCCGAGCATCAGCAACCCCCTCCTGTTTCCCCCCGCGCTGAGATAGTGCGACCAAGGGGGCCCCGTTCCCACCCCCTGCCAGGCACTGTCCACGAGGCCCGCGGGTTGCGGGGCCATCGCCGCTCCGCGTCTCATCACCAGACGGGTAGGCCCGACCCGGTCTCGGCCTCAGGCCTACCTCATTCTTGGGGGATTTCTTTTCCCTTGGTTTTGGGTATGTGTTGTCGGCGCCGTCTGTGAAGTAGAATTGTATAAGTGTTGCCGTGTGCTCGGTAGTCGGTATTAGCTCTGCACTGTGTTTTCACTTTTATGTTTGCTTTTTGTGTAAATGGAATTGTATTTGTGTGCTTCCCGTGTGCCGCGAATAAATGTGCTTTATTGTTGAACTGTTTCCCGCTTCGCTTCGTCTTTTTCCCCATTGAACCCCCATCTTGCTTCACGTGAAGGGTTGGTAGTGGGCTGAGTACGCCCGATAATTAATCGAACCGTCGAGGTCGACGATAACACCGCTCGGTTATTCTGATAGTACGGAACGGGTCGCTTAAGTGGCCCGTGTCCGAAGTCGACCTGCGGCGAGGTGCGATCGCCCGGTCTACCCTCCGCGTGGGTACTTAGGTAGTTCGAATTTGGCGAGCAACCCTATCCCACGCGGGGGCTGATTGGCTCGATCGCGGTGAGACCGAAAGGTCCACCCGTGACTGGTTCCCGGCGTTAGTCCGAGAGGGTCACGACTGGATTGTCCGTCCGGTGGGCGACGTGCCGCGATTCGAGTTACGTGGCCGTTCGCACGCCGGCGGGCGCGAAGACCGCAACAATATTGCTCCTTATTCTATTGTGATTTTAACAGTTCCAGTAGAGTAGGAATACTCGATAAATATACAGATTTGGATGAAAACTTGGTGGATAGGTTGGGTGTGTGACGACAAATTGAATGTATTTGGGTGAAGATCCGGATGTGGATACGACAAGTTTTTAAAATTGATTTGTCATTATGGAGAGAATCATGGGGCCAAAAATAATATCAAGAAAATTTTTCAAAAAGTTGTGGAAGAGTTTTGACAAAATGAGGTGGATGAGTTGGGTCGGTGACAAGAACAAGGTAATTGGATTTTGGTTCAGGTCCAGATTCAGATCTGGCCTATTAGTGGGATTCAGTTCCTAAACTGTTCAGCCTGGTGGAGGTGTGTGTTCTACCAATTGCCATACACTGCCCAAAACAAAATTATTCATGAGAAAGTATTTTCTTAAATTTTTTTTTTAAGTACATTTATCTTTTTTTCCTTAGCCACTCCAGTGTAGCTTTGGCTGAGTACATCGTGTCGTCGTGCTGAAAGGTGAACTTCTGTCCCAATTTCAGCTTTCTTGCAGAGGGCAGCAGGTTTTCCTCTCATATTTTTCTGTATTTTGCTCCATCCATTTTCCCTTCTATCCTGACAAGTGTCCCAGTCCCTGCTGAGAAACATCCCCAAAGAATGATGCTGCCACCACCATGTTTCACAGCAGGGATGGTCTTCTTTGGTTGATGTGTTGGGTTTAGGCCAAACGTAACATTTTCCATTTTAGCCAAAAAGTTCCATCTTGGTTCTGTCAGACCACAAAACGTTTTGCCACATATCTTCAGAATCTCCAGAGTGTTTTTTTGCATACCTCAAACTGGACTCGAGATGGGCTTTTTTGAGTCATGGTTTCCTTCTTGCCACACCACCGTACAGGCAAAACTTGTGGAGTGCTTGGGATATTGTTGTCACATGCACATAGTGAACATTCTTTGCCATACAGGCCTGGACCTCTTTCAAAGTTGCCATTTTCCTCGTGGTGGCCTCTCTGATCAGTCTCCTCCTGACTTGGTCACCCAGTTTGGAGGGACGGCCTGATCTCGGTAGGGTCGTGGTGGTACCATGTGCCTTCAACTTCTTAATGATTGTCTTGACTGTGCTCCAGAGGTCTTTTTAAAGCTCCATGGTGCTCACGGTTGAGTCTTTGCTGTGAAATTCACTCCCCAGAAGAGTAAACCTCCAGGAACAGCTCATTTTGTTCTGAAATAATCAGAATCACTACAGTTTAACACAGGTGGAGGCCAATTAGCTCGGTATGTGATTTTGAAGGTGATTGGTTACACCTGAGGTAACTTACAATTGCTATTATAAGTGGGGGCGGGGGAGGGGGTGGACACTTATCCAACCAAGATATTCTTATTTTGTATTTTTTATTAATTTTCTGAAATTTGTAGAATTTGTTTTGCACTTGGAAGTTGTGGGTTACGATGTGTTCATGAAGGTGGAAAAAGTCTCATATTTAATGTAATTTAATTCCAGGCTATAAGGAAACATAAGGTGAAAAATTTGAAAGGGGGTGTGGACTTTCTATCGGCACTGTATATTGACTCGGCTCTAATTCTTGTTTTTTATGCTTTGTCTACACAGGAGAAAAGCTTCTACGAATGGTTTCACACGGAAGCACCAGCTGGTTATCGAGCAAACTCCACCGAATGGATTTTGATCAGTAACTTCATTGTTTTCATCATGGTGGTGCTGGTGATGTTGCTCATGTGGCTACTGGTTATCCCTTTCCTGCTTTGGTTTTGGGAAAAGTGTCAAAGGAGACTTCTGGTAAGACATCATGATGAATGGCGATGATAAGTGTATTTCACTAAACATTCCCGATGCAGTGAGATATGAACGATAGAAAGCAGGATTTAGTATAATGTAAGGAGTGATAGATGTATACTGTGCAGCACGAGGAGTAAAGGTAACAATGATAACTAACCTGTGTGAAAATTGCATTATAATAAAACAGGGAAGCTGATTTTCAGGATGTGAATAAATTGTTAAAAGTTTATTCATTGTTGGTGAAAATTTACAAAACAAAGATCAGATGGAAGTGAGGGTTTAAAATTATTTTATTTTATTTTTTGGATACATGATCAAGGCTCATGGAAGGGGAAAAAATGGAAAGGGGGAAACACCAACAGCAGAGTTGATGAATGATATTAAGGAGAGGGGAGAAGAACATGTGGTGGTGAACAAGCTGCACACAAGTTGAGTGAAACACAGGAAGAGAAAGAACGGGAAGGTTGGGATGAAACAGAAAAGGAAAAATAAAACAACCAACAAATGGTTAGAGGTAAAGGAGATGGAGAGAAATTACAATAACCTGGAAAAAGGGAAGACTTGGGAATGGGATCATTTGGGGGAAGAAAGAGATCGTGAGTTTAGATGGGGGTTGATCTGAGATGGTGGTGAACAGCTGTCTTAAAGCCATGGAGGGAAGAATGAGATTGAAGAGGATGTGGATGTTGGTTCCACAGGCAGGACCAAATGATTGGAGTTGAGCAGTGATCTTGGATTCAGGTCATTTCACCAGAAGGGGGTTGATGGTGGACCGTGTGAGCCTTGCAGAAACCTGGAGTGGGGGAGAGGGGGTACAGAGCACTGAAAGAGCAGAGGGTACAAGACAAGAAAGGAGGCAGTGGAAGACAGAGAGACCACTGACTTGTCTGTGATGGGAAAGTGATCAGCCCATATGAATCAGCTTTGTCATGGGAGATTCCATTAATCTTAAAGGCTTTGGTTTCATGGCATCAAGCTGAGCAAGGTGTGAGGCAGGTGTGCCAGCTCAGAGGGGATTAGCAGTACTCCATTAATCATCAGATGAAAACTCCTATCCAACTCCAAGGCTATCGTGTGATAAGAAAGGACTTTGTACGATGGAGAATGCCCAGTCGGCGACTGGCTTTGGAGGCCACCTTTGTTGGCTGTGGTGAGAGGAATCGGCTGTGGTGCCATTTGACCAGAAGGAAGGGATGGAAGGGGGGCAGGGATGGAAGGGGAGCATACTCCAGAGAAAGATTTAACAATTTGCTCCACCAGGTTTTGGAGGAGGGAGATTCGTTTAAAAGTTCAATCTAGACATTGGACAGATGGTGATTTTTGCCTCTCCTGGGAGTGGACACACTCTTCTTGCGGGCTTTGTGGAATGAGTTGAGATTGCCTTCGTCAGGTTTTCTTTCCAGGAAGAGAAGGGAAGTTGTTTCAGAGCAAGTGCCTCACCACAGGAGTCAGTGTGCATAAACATTGCCATTCACATGATTCTATTGCTGAGAAACATTGCATTATCCAGGTGTAGCAATGGTTGATGATCATCAAGAAAATTTAATGGAAGATGAAGAAGGAACCTAAATAAGTAAAGAGAAAAGATGGAGTCATCAAGCGGAACCTGGATAGGATTTGGGTTTCAGCCACTACTCCACCACCCTCAAACCTGTCCATGTCCAGCCAAGTGAGCCTTTCAGAAAAATTTCTGCAAAAATTCACTTCTCCTTCAAAAGATGGATAATGAAGGAGAGGAATATGGAGGTGAAAGAGAAGAAAATGCCAGAATTAGAATGACTAAAAGAATGATAAAAATATATAAACAAAATAAAATTTAGAAAGAAATATGAAAGGAACAAAGAACAAAGATGTCTGAGAGAACCCAGACAGATAGATTTCAGTAGTTACTCCCCAGCTCAAATGCAGCAACATGTACAACCGACCACAGGTCCGTCAGTAGGGGAACACAGTTCACGCAACATCAGGAGAGGAGATTGGGACCATACATTGTGCAGAGCATTTGTGCTGCTGAAGCAGTCTCTTTGGCTCTTGGGCACAATCCGAGATGGGACACCACTCCAACACAGTATACCAGCATGATGACATTCATTTTCCCAACCTCAGAAGGATGACAGGCCGAGTTAACCCTACCTGGTGTTAACTCAACAGCTGAGCAGGATTTGAACTCATGACCCTAAGATCCAAAGCCCACCACTCCAACCTTTAAGCCAACACCAGGCAGACAGCCCAAGGATATTTTACAAACTTAATGAAACAGAAGACCAAGAAGGAACCCGAAGAAGTCAAAAGCAAAGACGGCGTCATCAGGAGGAACCTGGATAGGATTCGGGTTTCAGCGGCTACTCCACAGTCCTCAAACACATCCAGGCGCAGCCAAGTGAGCCTTACAGAAAAATTCAGTCCTGCAGATGTACAACATAAATGTCTTGATGCCCCCCACAATCGCAAGTCCTTTCTTCCACACGGTGGTGTAGTTCTTCTCTCATGTCATCAATTTTTTACTTGCCAATACATGACTCGATGAGGCAGTGAGACGTTAACCAAACTTCACACCCACCGCCCTTTCCTTGGGCTTGCAGAGGCTGAGCTCCAACAGGTTTTTGGCATCAACCGCATCCTCTGTGGTCGATTCATTCAGCCACGCAACCACAGCTCTCACTATATATAAGCATGTCATCTCTGTTGCTGGAGATGCCTCTCCCACCTCAACATCTTTCTGCTTTAATTTTAGCTGGTCACTACTCCAAGTAGGCTATCATAGACTCAGGTAACACAGGAGGAGCGAACCAATCACCATTTTGTGGCAGGGTCTGTGCAGCCACTGTACAATCCTCTTGACATGCTGAGTCAGGATCATCTGGTGCCCCAGCTCCTTGTGCCCCAGCTCCTTGTGCATTACCAGTGAGCAGGTCATAGTTTGCATCCGGCCGGCACTGGGTTTAAATCACACCCATCAGGAAAGCAGTATCTGCATCAACTTTGTCTATTGGCACCTTCTATTCTGTGTTGCCAATGAACAGCATGTCACTGAACTTCTCAAAGTACTCGTTCTCCCCCATCAAGTCCTCTTTAATCCCAAGTCTGTATCCCTCAAGACCTGCACACAAGAGCTCCCAACCATCCCTATTCACTCGTGTCATCTGTCCTCTGACTGCAACACAGGAAAGGATAAAGACTGCTCAAAATGCAGAAATTTTTTGCAGGCAACAAATGTTTCTCTTCAAGACATGATTCAATTCCTACTCTGTGTCAGACACCTCTATCTTGGGGACACATGTCATCACCACGAAGCCAGCACTCACTTTGTGATCTTTGCAGTTGCAAGAATCATCTGTCCACACTTTCCTCCAGGACTCTCAATGTTCTGGTCGAGCGGAACATGCTCCCATACTTGACCGACCCTCGGAATCAGTTGTGTGGGTGTGAGTAGGGTGAATATACTGGTTCTAGCTCACTTTTCCCCATGTAAATGAATGGGGGATTTTCACCGATTCCCTTTTTTTTCCCCTAAAAATAAACCCCCTTTTTATCCGTTTTTCCCTGCTGTGCAGGGGTTTGGCTTTTTGTGGGGCAATGTTTTATGGTCGGATGCCCTTCCTGGACGCCTCTTACAACACAGGGATATGGTACACCTATTCTAACCGGGGCATACACCAGGACCAGTACACTGGTACTCACTTCGCCGACCTCGGATGGATGACAGGCTGAGTCAACCCCCTGGTGTTAACTCAGCAGCTGAGCGGGATTCGAACTCGGGACACTGGGATCCCAAGCCGCCACCCTAACCACTAAGCCAACACCAGGCTTTGTGTATATATAACCAGGCTATCCCAAGGTATATTTATTTGTCTCCCCTTTTAACCTGGAGGTTGAACAGCTCACTCATTGAACCTATAAAGATTTGTTCATTCTCAAATTCCTTCAATAGTTTAATTTTCTTTGCACAATAATCCCCATCTAAAATATTGACAAACAAAACATTTGAATCTTTATATTTTTTAAGATACCCCTTTTGTGCCATTACGAAATGATAAACTTCTCTTAATGATCTTGTTTGTCCACCTCCTGAGCCACATATCATTTTGAGATTATAGTAAATTGTTTTTTCATTGTTCAATTGATAACCATCAAAGTTTTCAGTCCATTCAAGGATATTCATTTTTTTCTTTACATCCTCTAACTTACTACTTTTTAAATTGATTCGCTTATTTGTTTTATTTACCTTTGTTTTAGTTATTTTTTCAATAAGACTCATTTGATATTTTTCACATTCATTATGTTTTCCATTTATATACCAAGACTGAGATTTTCTCCACTCTTTAGTTTGATTAATACTTGGTTTAACCATTTATATATTGCGAAAAAATGCGGCGGGAACCCTTAAAAAACCCTAACCCATCTTCCCATCGTTAAAACGCAATCTATTTTATACACTCTATCATACAATATCCATATGGAACACAATCTATTCCATTATCTAAAATAAATCTCTTATCATCAAAGGCTCCTAATGCCTTTTTATTTACTTCTTCACTATATATGTTATGTTTATAACTTCTTATTGTACTCATTTTCCTATATTCTTCTTTCTTATTCATCAAACAATTATAATAATTTCTAAAAGTTATTGATTTCTTTATTATATATTTCTTTATTCCCTTTAACCTCTGATCAATCTGATCACCATACTTATAAGCATATGCCTTTGCTCTCAATCCAATAAACTCACTCATTACTTTTCCACCCAACTCATCCTTAAACTTACCAATAACCTTTTCATTCTTTTTGGAAAATAACTCACTCTTCTTGCTGAAATTACTTGTATCATATACTCCAATATTTTTCCTCATATCTTTATAAACATCATCAGTTTTTATATCTAGGATAAAACTATCAGTGTCCATATACAACAATGAAACATTTTCACCATACTCTTTCTTTAAGTCATTATACAAATAATCATACATCAATATCTTTGATAAATCAAGAACTGCTGCTCCAATATAAATTGGTTTATCCATTACAATACTTTCCTTTTTCATATGAATTGCAGAAAAGTTCTCTGAAAAAACCTCTTCTCTCTCAAAACTTGGTTTATTTATCAATCTCGAAGCTTCTTTCCAAGATGTTGCAAATCTAATGTTTTGCCTGTTTCTAACATTTTCCATAGTCTTTCCAAATACAGCATTATTCATTAATTTATAAAAGTCCCCTTCAAATTTTACTTTTGTATTTGCTCTCATATCTGTATTGAATTGAATATACTTTTTCACCCAAGGACTTTGTTTAAATTTTAAAACTCTATGAATTTTAGCTACTCTCAATCCTTCTCTCAAAAACTGTTTTAAGCTTCTCTGATGCAAAACATATCCCTCTTTATCATAGAATGTTGTTAATAACTTTTCTGTTGATTTACCTTTAATATTAAAACTTTTATGATAATCACTTAACCATTCTTTCTTTGGGGTTTCTTTCTCACATGCAAAAGGAAGATCTTTATGCTTATTATGAAGATCACTCGGGTACCTCAAATCAACTTCAAAATAATAACCTTCTTCTTCGTCATTCAATTCCTCTTGAGAAGAAATAACAATATTCATCAAAGCCTTTTCATAATCCTTTTCTTCCACCCACTCTAATTTACCATAAGGCAGAGATTGAGACATTGCCCATCCATACAAATTATTAGCATCAAAATACATCAAATAATTACTATCTTTTTCACTATCATAATTTGGAAGATATTTATTATTTGCTTTAGCATATCTTTTTGAACATACTTGTGATATTCCACCTCTCTTGGACTTCTCAATCATCAAAAGCATATCAACATCACTGATTAAATCTATATCTTGTTTTGTCATTTTCAACATTGCACTCCAAGCTAAACCAGGAGCTGTGAAATAGTGGGCAGGGTCTAATCCATAACAATTTTTATTTTGACAGAGTGATCTAAAAGCTTCAAACACATCAGCTAACAATAAAACATCTGTTTTTAGATATAAATCATGATATTCTCCAAGGTTCTTTATCTTAAATAATTTCCATATTTCTTGTGCGTGTTTATATTCCTTATCACTTATCTCTTCTTCATAAAGGTTATTATAGAAACTTTCTTTTGATGGAAGTTGTGTTTCTTTAAATCTCATAAATGAATCCATATAATCATAAGGATAAATTCCCTTACTTGTAAGAATTTTCTCCTTACTTTGAATTTCATTCCTTGTTTGAATTTCCTCTCTCGTAAGAATTCCTTCTTTAATCAGAATTTCATCTTTAATCAGAATTTCCTCTTTAGTTAGAATTTCATTCATTGTTCGAATTTTCTTTATAATTAGAATTTCATCTTCAGTTAGAATTTCTTCATTAATTAGAGTTTCCTCTTTACTTTGAATTCTCTCTTTAATCTGAATTTCCTCTTTAGTGAGAATTTCCTTTTTTGGAAAGAATGAATTAAGATTTGGAAAAGAGTCCGTGGAGCTTAGATTTGATGCGAGGTAGGCCAGTGGTGTTCCCATAAACTTGTAAGAATCTAGAAACCTAATACGAGTTAAAGGTTTTGTAAATATCATTTTTGTAAATGAAATATACTTTTGACTTGTGTTTGTTATGGCAGAAATATTCCCTGGTGTTTTTGAAAGTTCATTTATAAATAGATGTGTATCATAGTTGGCGCTGTTGTGAAGAAAGACTGGAATAAAAGAAGGTAATTTATAATTAAGATTACAACAGGAATGAGCGGGACCTCTATATTTACCAGTAAGATGACAATGATCCCTAACTTTAGACTCCTTAATTTCCCCCTCACAAATATGACAGATATTGTTCTTTCTAAATTCTAATTTTTCTTCTTTGGTTAATTTCATCGGTTCATTTGTTTCTTTCATTAATTTAGTGAGTCTTATACAATCCTTTTCTAATCGTTTTACAAACTCTTGTGAAGCTTTTTTTCCACGATAAAGTTCAAGTTTGTTATACTTTTCTCCAACAGATGATTTGATATAATAACAGAAACCACAAGGAATATGTTTTTGATATTTATTTGTATATGATTCCTTTGGATTAGGAGAAGTAGTATTTATCTTTTTAAGGATACATTCAAAATCAGCGTATATCACAAATGGGTGCATGATAGATTTATTATAATCTTCAAAAGAAATCTTTTCACCAGGTTTAGGCATTGTAATTACAGCTGATTTATGATTACTACAATATTTTGAATGTTGTTCTAATCGTTCTTTTGTATGAAATGAATTAAGACATCGCTTACAAGGATATATTTTGTTTGCTGTTCTGAATACCTGAGAAGAGATTAATCTTGATAAATTATTGATGTATGTGTAATGTGAATTCTTTCCAACACTAAAATATAAAAGATCAATGTGTGTTTCTTCATTTTTATAGTTGTTTGAAATTTTTAATATTTGAACTTTGTTTGTATCCGTTAATCCATATACATTAATAGAAAGATTATTCTTTATCTCAAATTTAGGAATATCTGTTAGTGGCATTGGGAATTTAAAATCTTTAATGTCCAAGGTATTCTCATATTTCATATATTGTTTTACTCTTTCTGAATTACATTTTGGTGGATGAAAGTGAGCAAGAACAGACCAGAGAAAACATTTATTATCATTGTTCTTAATATTAACAACTGCCTTCTTTAGTATTATTTCTTTTGGTAATTCAATATAAGAAGAAGCTTTAAGAGGGTTTGATTTTAGAATGTGTATATCTAAAAAGATGATTTTTTTAATATTGAATCCACTTCCTACCACTGTATTATCAACATCCTCCTCTTGTCTTGATAGTTCTTCATAAACCCCACTATTCAAAAAATCTTGAAATGATGTTATAAAATGAAGATCTGTTCTCATATAAGGAGTTTGTTCTTCATCTTGTCTTTTCATATTCATTTTCACTCCCATATAAAACTTTAAAGTTTTCATTTCTTTTAATGTCTTTTTAATAAATTTTTCAACATCGGGTTTCACTATTACAATTGATTCAGCTATTGATGATGGACCGGGTTCTCCAAATTGAAAAATCCTTATTTTTATATGCCCTTTAAATGCCCCATCAGTGTTTTCAATATAATAGTCTCCCTTTACTTTAAACTCATTTTTCTTGTGTTTTTGTGATTGAAGATGTTTATTATAACTACTCTTCAAAACATCCTTTGAACAGATATCACAATGTTTTATTTCCAACTCAAGAGGAGATATTTTATGAAACAGATTAAATGTGTGTTTGTTGGTTCGGAGGTGTTTTCTATAATGTTTATATTCGTGATTACAAACATCGCAGTATGTTGTATTCACCATATTTATATAATAAATCTTTGCTTAAACTAAAATTTTCTTGATGAAAATTTCGTTTATTTTACAGGTGAATCTGTGCTTAAAACCATTTTATTCTCCAACTTTCACTTAATAAATACAATGTTTCAAGACACAAAAGACAAGTTTCAATCAATCTCTTCATTTGTTAAAGATACTGAGAAATATGTCAAGGATGTAAAATTGAACAAAGATAAATATAACAACTATTGGGTAAAAACTATTATGGTAAATAATATGAGTTCTTCAATTTCCTTCAGTGGAAGGGCTTTTAGTATACCTGGTAGAACATCAATTAAAGTATCTCTAACAAAAGTTTCTCCTCTCCTTCTAGTAATATATTCAAAACTAGAAAAAGCAATGAAACAAGAAAAAGTATCAAAAAACAAAAACCTTATGGATGAAGCTTTAGAAAGAAAAGATAAGACCATCTGTAATATGCAAGGAGAAATTTGTATTTTTTTCAACAACCCTAAAGATGTAAATCCTGATGAAATAAAGGATGTTAATATATCAGGTGAAATGACATTTCGTTCAATAGTAATTAACGATCATTTTAAAATTACCTTTAATATAAAAAATGTTGTCGTTGAATCTGATAATGAAAAAAAGTATATCGATATCGATGGTAATATACAACTGAAAGTATAGATGAATTTCAGTTTAAGTAAAGTTTTACTTTATAAATATGCTAGACTTTCCTGATTCTCCATATGACAAATTTGAGAATTGTCCTGCGTGTGAAAGACGGGGATTAAACACAGAGTCAAAAGCTTATAAACAATGTATATTCTGTGATTATCTTCTAATTAATGATCATAAAAAATATAAAAAGGAAAATAATTCTTTTAGATTTACACCAAAAATGAATTACTTCACAAGATTGATTAGAGAAATGAATGTAAAGTATGAGGGTGATAACACACCTTTCCTTACAAGGGAAGAAACTGAACGTATAAGAGAAATGTTCAAAGGATTGTTGTTGTATATTATTCATGGATGTAATTTTCAGGGAAATATCAACACAAGATATTGTATAAATAAAATAATGGATTATCTTGAAATTAAACCTGAACTTAGGATAAAATATAGAGTTTCTAAAAAAGCCAATAATAAATTAAATAACCTGTTTTTCAAATATATAAATGAATGATTTTTTACCTATTTGGGAAAATAAGATAAAATTTAACAACCATAAAAATCTACCAAATTCATTAAGATGTCTCATAGTTGGTTCAAGTGGATGTGGAAAAACCTGCTTACTTTTAAAAATGCTCCTCACTCCCAACTTTTTAGATTATGATAATTTAATAATTTTCACAAAGTCGAGTTTTCAACCAGAGTATCAACTACTCTCACAAGGTTTTAATGCTGGTCTTCAAAAAGAAGATATAATTGGTTTATTTAAACGTCAAAAAAACCTAAATGATTATAACATTGAAGATATAATTCAACTATTTTGTGATACACAGAGATGTAAAAAGAAATCAAATCCTATAACTTGTATTCTTAGTGATAATACGGATGATATACGGTCTCCCCAAGATTTGGATAAATCAAAAAAGAACCTCGTTATCTTTGATGATTGTGTTAATGAGAGAAACCAAACGGTAATGGACAGCTACTACACAAGAGGGAGACATTCTTCTTGTAATTGTATTTATCTTAGTCAATCGTACTTTCAACTTCCTCGTCATTCCATCAGAAACAATGCTAATACTTTTATTTTATTCAAGTTAAATTCAATAGATATCAATAATTTTTGGAGAGATAATTGTTCTACATTATGTAGTAAAAAGAAATTTGAGGATTACATGAAGCACACGACTGAAAAATATAAATATATTGTTGTGAAAGAAGATGAGATATTAAGGGATATATTTTTTGTTTTATAAACAATTACATATATAAATGCCAACTATTATTATAAATCTTGTGGGTAAATCTGCTTCTGGAAAAAAACTTTCATAAATCAAGGTTCTTGTGTAGTACAAATGAGAATATTGTAAATTTACTTAAAAAACACCCCGTGATACGCATTGTATCAACAACAACTAGAGCAATAAGACCTGGAGAAGTAAAAGGTGAAGATTATCACTCTATTTCAGTGGAGGAACATATGCGATTGAGGAATGAAGGCCAAATGTTTGAGGAGGTTTCTCTTGGTACAACAAAATATTCACATTGTAAGAGTGAGTTAAGGAAACTAAAATCTGGTGGTGTTGGGATATTAGAAAGTAATCCAGAAGGAACAAGACAAATTATTAAACATCTGAGTGGAGTGAAGATTTTATCATTCGGTTTTGATGTTGATGAAGAAACTCAACGCAAACGTATGAAAAGCAGAGATGCAAGTATTAGTGAAGAAGAAATTACAACTCGCATTAATGTTAATAAAGAATTTGATAAAATATTTAAAGAAAAGGATTTATTTGAACACATCTACTTGAATGATGAAGAAAAGGAAAATTTCCCTGTTGATCTTTGCAATTCATTAAATGATATTTTACAATAAATAAATGGATGCAAAAGAAAGAGCAAGAAGATTTAAGGAACATCAAGAGTTGGTTTCAAAAGTTGTAAAACAACAGGAAGACATAAAGAAGAAACGCAGACAGAAACTAACGGGCGAAGAAGCATTTGAAAGAAAACAAGATAAATTTTTTAAACCACTTTTAAAAACTTCCCAAGAAAAAATGAAAGATGTTTCCACAGTTCCCACAGTAGAATATACTCCCAGAAAGCTTCAAATGTTAAAAGCTTTCAGTCAAATGACGGAGGAAGAATTAGAGCATATTGGAGAATTAGAATATCATGATGAAGAATTATTTCAACAACTGGAAGAGATTAATCAACCCCCTGATTATATTGTGAATGCTGTTAAAAACAATGAATATTCAGCGGATTCAAAAACCAAAGCAGGACTCATTCCAACAGAACAACCAGCAATATTTCATCTTGTTCAAGAAAAGGTATTGATATTTAATGATGAATTAAGGTACTTGGGTTCTGCTCAACCCCCTGTTAAACTAACTCCGAGATTAATGTTTCTTCTCACAAAAGATGGAAGACAAGGTTCAACTGTGAGGGATGAATCAAAGTATATTGATAAACCATTGGATATGGAAAATAATGATGATAGAGTATATATTGATCTGCTGAACACTCCAAATTATAAGGTTATTCTTTCTGGTAAAAGTAGGAAGAATGAGAAGGAGAAACACATTATTCAGGCTTTAAGTATCCTTGGTTCAGGTGTTAGTTTTCTTCCAAATGACCCATCGCAATTAGTTAATAGACTGTTATTGTTGTTAGGCAGTAAGAAGGCTGGAAATAACAATTGTTTTAATGAAGCATCAGCCATTTTAGACCAGTTGATGAACATGAAAATAATGAATAAATATCAATATAAAGACATTTTATCTCATATTAAATAAGATGAGAAGCACAATCCTTAGTTTCAATTTCACAACAAGCGACCACACATCTTCATTCCCATACCCACTACAACTTGACACAACAAAAGAATATGAGGCATCTTTATTGTTCATGGAAACTTATAATACCTTATTTAATATAACCGAGAAAAATGACAAGTTTAGTTATAATCCGGGAGGTGGATACAAAACGATAACAGTCTCACCCGGAGCAGATGAGATTTCTCAAATATCTTCCGAAATTGCTCGTCTTATGAAAGAACAGGGTGATGAACCAAAAAATATTGTTATAAACATTCAAAAACATACTTCAAAATCAACGATTAAAGTTAAAAATAACTACAAGGTTGATTTCACAATTGATAAATCATTTAGAGAGTTATTGGGCTTCTCCTCAAAAAAGATTGAAACTAATGGGACGTTTTACAGTGATAATGTCATTCAAATATCCTCAGGAATAAATTCGGTGTTAATTCACTGTGATTTGATTGATGGTGCTTATAATGATGGGAAAAAAAACAAATACAATATTTTCATTCAGCGCATACTCAAACCCAATTGGTTATAAATTCAATATGGAACCCAAAAATTTGGTTTATCTGCCTGTGTCAGGAAAAACCATACACAGAGTAAATTTTCGGATCACCGACCAAGATAATCGTATGATTTCTTTTAATGGAGAAGTTATATCTATCAGAATTCACCTACGTGAAGTTTTCCAATAAATAAATACGATGGTTATTGTGAGGAAACACGAGTTGGGAAAATATAAAATAATTACAGGGGATGGGATGTTCCTTTCCCCATACTACAAGGGTGAAGGTATGTATCTTGGTAGAGGATACTATAAACCTAAGAGACAAAGGGGTGTTGGACATCAATTTAGAGGAGATGGGATAATTGATACTCTAATGGGTATTGGTTCAACTATTCTTAAACATAAAGGTCTAATTGGTTCAACTGCTTCTGCTGTGGGAAATGTCGCAGGTGCTGTAAAGAGTATAAAAGATGCTCAGAAAGAATCTCATAAATTACAAGCAATAAAAGAAATTAAGAAAGGCAAAACTCAGTTGTCCCCCCAAGAACGACAGAAAATAATTCAAATACTTGGATCAGGGTTTCAAAAGTTTTAACATCTTTTTTCCGAAATAAATACAAGTATGGAAGCAATTGATAGTATCTATGATTTGGATGATACTATTATTATCTCAAACTCCACTAAAAAATAAGATTACTTCAAGGTAAATGCAATAACTGGAACAGACTGGAATACGAATGGTACAAAAAGTTTTGAAATAAATAATCAACAAACCTATTTGAATCTCTCCGAAAGTTTCTTGTTGTGTAAATTTAAATTCACTAAAGCTGGGAATAACACAAACGCTACACTTGTAAATGATTTCTTCTGGAAAATGTTTGATAGTGTGCGTTTGTATATTGGAACACAAGAAGTTGAAGCGGTTGATTATGTCTCTGCTGTATCTGAAATGATAAAATTTACACTCTATACATTCAGTGATAGAATGGGAAAGGGGTCTGTCGAAGGTTTTATTCCTGATATGTCAACGGGAACAAACACAGACCCTGGATATATTCAAAGGAAAGGAGCGTATAATGATGATACAAAAGCAGAAAATAGTTTTACTGTGGCGGTTCCTCTTAAAGGTATATTTGGATTTTGTGATCATGATAAAGTTTTGTATGGTCTTAAAATTAGATTTCAACTACAAAGGAATGATAATGAAAATCGATTGCTTTTTGGTGTTGCTAGTGCTTTTGATGATCAGAATAAATTTGTAATTGAGGAAATGAGTTGGTATATCAGTGAATATACTCCTAATCTTAAAACAGAAGAGATGCTGAATCAAAGACTTAACTCAAAGAAACCACTCAGTGTATCATACCTCAAAAGAAGATGTCAACACGTTAAACTCAATCAAACTACTTACACGTGGAATTTGGGTGTTCTGGAAGGAAAGCAATGATATCTGTGGATCATTTTTAAAAAGCCAGATGGTGATACTGCGACTGATAAGAATAATGCATTGAGTGATAATGCGAAGGTGAAACAACTTCGCGTTTCTCTAGATGGAACATTTTATCCACGAGATAGATTGGAAATTAATTGGGAAAAAAATGATTTTACTGAAGCATACAAGTCTTACCAAAAGGTGTGTGAAAGTAATGGAAATAAAGAACCTATTTTAGATATGACAGCATTTAAAAGTTTGTATACAATCTATGCGTTTGATCTGAGCGCTCAAAAGGAAACTGTAAAGTCTAATCGAGTGGATACTTCCCTATACATTGAAAGAGGAGAGAGTGAAGAAGTTGATACATATTGTTTGCTTTTGGAAGAAACAGAATTGCAGATTAATACAGATAATGGTGTGATGATTAGTCTCACATAATTTTTTGTTAAATAAATGAGTGGCAAAGTACCAACTGGGGTATATGTTAATCAAATCAATCTTCATAAACTATCATCTTGTGTTCAAAATCAAAAGCCTTGTACGATTAACGTTAATACAATTCAGAGAAAAGGAGCAGTAAGAATTGATGTTTTGCTCACAAGAGAACAGGTTAAAATCTTGAATGACACTGGCTCACTTAAAATTAAAATGACAAAACCAATGTTGAAAAAATATTCAATAAGAGAGACGAGTGGAGGATTTCTCCCATTTCTAATTCCTTTATTTGCTGGTTTAAGTGCGGTTGGAGCATTGACGGGTGGTATTTCAACAGCGGTGAAAACTGCCAACGAAAGGAAGGCTCAACTCCAGGCTCAAAAAGAATTGGAAAGACATAACAAAGAGTTGGAGAAACAAATTAGTGGAAGTGGCGTAATTGTAGATTTTGCTGAAAAACTTGAAGGTCTGCCTGATAAAGCAAGATTGTTAGTTGGAGATATGCTTTCTTCTATTGCACAAGCAGGTGTAAAATTAACGAAAAGAGGTAATGGATTATATCTTTCTAATAAATAAATGAGCATTGATGAGTGGTTGGAAAAATTTGGAAAGAATACAACATCATATTTACAACTTGTCAAATATTGTAAGAAATTAAAAATTCATAATGTGGTTATTTGTATGAGAGATGAATTAATAAATGTGCCGAAACATACAAAGAATATTATTATGAACTTAGAAGATAATAATGGGAACCGTTCTCATTGGGTTTGTATTTTTAATAGTCAAGACAAATATTATTTTGATAGTTTTGGTCTTCCACCACCTGTTGAAGTTATAAAATTCTTACAGAATGGTGTTTATCAAACATTTCAAGTCCAAGAATTAAATTCCAAGTGTTGTGGTCAATTATGTCTATATGTGTTATTTCAACTCAACAAAAATAAAAAAATTTATGATATTATTTTTAATCTAATATAAATGACTTATGTTGGTAAAGATGGTTCTATCTTTGGTGTATCTCAAGAACTGGATATTGATTTATCAAATTATTACACAAAGGCACAGGCTGAACGACATAAATATAATATAACCAAAAATATTAACATGAAAAATGCTTTTATATTTAAAAATTATCCAAGCCCTACTGGCGCGAATGACTTGGTGAGATTAAGCGATTTATCACAATATATATCCTTAAATAAAACGGCTGTGTATTCCAAAGATACAGAAGTGTTGATATTATCTCCAGGTCATACAGAATTCACAGGTCGAATTAAAATAAATTTTTATAAAGAAGGGCGTATCATTTGTATGAGAATAGAACAATGGGGGTATGATATGAATGATTTAGGGTATAATTGGTCATTTAAAATTAACCTCGAAGACCTGGAACAATTAAATCAGTCTCGTAAGGAAGAATATTATCCACTTGGTATCGAGAATGAGTTTTGTGGGTCCACGATTAGTAAACAACAAATAAAAGAATTTAATAAGGGTAAATATAATAATGGTTTTGCCCTTGTTTATCTCATGAAAACAGAAAAAACAGGATTATATATAATAAGTAAGGAAATACAAAATGATTTAACTATGGAAGATGGGGAGGTGTTTCGTGTCATAATATTATTCTAACATATATTTCTAATACATAAATGACAGCAAGAAGGCTTCAAGAAAATTATCATTTCTGTGTCCAAGCATATCTTCAAGAAAAGGGTATTCAGTATTTTAATAAATATGTTCTACAACATAAGAATGAGGTATTTTCAATAAAAGATTGGTATTATGCTGATGTTGATAAACCGACAACTTTAGATTTAATGAACATGTTAAATAATGAAAAAATTATAAAGTTAAGAAAAGGTCAGGCTCTTTTAGAAATTCAAAAGAAATTTTATTGGTTTCCTGTTGTAAAAAAAATTATTTTGGATACAGGAATAACAAGAAATCCTGATGAATATATGTATAATATTCTATGGGCTGTAAACGATTCAAGGATAGTAAGGGATGAGGAAGGAGTTGAAGAAGAGAGAGAAGAGGAGGAAAAGGAGAAGAGAGAAGGAGGAAAAGGAGAAGAGAGAGAAGGAGGAGAGGGAGGAAAGAGAGAAGAGAGAGAAGAGAGAGAGGGAGGAGAGGGAGGAAAGAGCGAGACAAAATAAATATCAAAATATGGAAACCAGTGAGATTCAAAAAAGATTGGTGGTATTACAGAAAATAACTCAACCCACCGAGGAGGAAAACAAAGAATTGACAAGTCTATTTGCAATACTTTCGACAAGACTATTGTCATCGACAAGCTATTCATTTTAATTCAAGTTTTTTCTTAAATAAATGGAGGAGAGAGTGAAGGCATTTCTTAGGATTCTTTATGTTTTAAAAATTAAGATTCAAATGTGCATGTTGGAAACTAAAAAGGTTTTTGCACTCTGCAGGACTTTTTCACTTAAATAAATGAGTTATTGTCTCAAATGTAAAAAGAAAACTAATACTAAAAATATTTCATATATTAAAAGTAAAAATAACAGGGTTATCCAAAAAGGTATATGTTCGGTGTGTGGTTCAAAAAAAAATCAATTTATCTCCAAACACAAACGAGGAGGAGATATACAAAAGTTTTTATCAGGAAATAAATTTACAACTACTGGAATACCAGGGGAATTACATCTTCCAGGGTATTCTTTCTGTGGTCCAGGCACAAACTTGGATAAAAGATTAGATGAGGCAGACAATCCTAAATCCGGGAGTCAGCCTATCAATAGAGTTGATGAAGTCTGCATGAGACACGATATTGATTATGGGAATACCACAACGTTGGAAGAAAAGCATGAAGCCGATAGAGAAATGTTGTATAATTTGTCTCTGATACAAAATCCAACCTTGAGAGAAAAAGTTGATCGGTTCATTGTGAAGAAGATGATCAGTGCTAAATTGAAACTTGGGCTTGGAAATTCAAAAAACTTATAGGCTCTAATGATGCCATTAAGACTGAAGAGCAATTAGCTGATGAATTACATAAACCAATATTCACAAAGTTTCAGAGAAGGAAAGTTTATTCCAAGGAAGTAGATTATATCTGGTCTGCTGATTTGATTGAACTCAATAATGATAATGGGTACAAGTATGCTTTAACCGTTATTGATTTGAGGAGTAGATATGCGTGGGTTGTCCCTTTAAAAAACAAAACAGGTAATACTCTTATGTTAGCTTTTCAACAGATATTTAATAAAAGTAAGAGAAAACCTAAAAAATTGTGGACTGATGAGGGTAGAGAGTTTTATAACAAGACATTTATGAATTTTCTAAAAAATAACATTATTACATTATACAGTACCTTTAATGAAGGGAAGGCAGTTGTTGTTGAACGTTTTAATCGTACCTTAAAAGAGAGACTATATAAAAAATTCACACAACTCGGTTCACAACAATGGTCATCTTTTATTCAGGATATTGTGGATAAGTATAATGACACGATTCACATGGCAACAAATATGAAACCATCAGAAACATTTACAAAATTAAAATATGAAAAAGAGATTAATGTCAGAAAACCTAAGTTCAAAGTTGGTGATATCGTAAGAATATATAGGTGGAAATCTCATTTTGAAAAAGGTTATATGAAAAGATGGACCAACGAGCTTTTTAAAATTGTTGATGTAATAGATACGGTTCCTTGGACTTATAAGATATATGATTTGGAAGGGGAAGAGATTTTAGGTTCATTTTATTCACAGAAATTACAAAAGACAAAGATAAATTGAAATTTTTTGACTCCGCCCCTTCTTGACTCCACCCACACAAGCCCCGCCCACACAAGCCTCCGCCCACACAAACCCCACACAAACCCCACCACACCCCCCCACAAGCTCCAATAAATTGAAATTTTTTGACTCCGCCCCTTTTTGACTCCACCCACACAAGCCCCGCCCACACAAACCCCACACAAACCCACCACACACAAACCCCACACAAGCTCCACACAAGCTCCACACAAAAACTCCACACAAGCTCCACACACACACAAGCTCCACCCATATTCATCATATTCACATAATTAGTGATTAGTTAATTAGTTCCCCACACACAACATGTTTATTTAATTAAAAAATTATCCACCCATCCACACAAGCTCCACTCATCCACCCATCCACCCATCTCTCCACCCATCTATTTATCCACAAAAAACCTCATCCACATAAGCCTCATCCACATTCACCCCTCCCACATAAGCTCCACCGAAGCTCCACCCACATAAACCCCTCCCACATAAACCCCGCCCACACAAGCCCCCCACAAAAACTCCACACACATAAACCCCTCCCACACAAGCTCCACCCACATAAACCCCTCCCACACAAGCCCCTCCCACATAAGCTCCACCCACATAAACCCCTCCCACACAAGCCCCGCCCACACAAGCCCCACACAAAAACTCCACACACATAAACCCTGTCCACATAAACCCCTCCCACACAAGCTCCACCCACATAAACCCCTCCCACACAAGCCCCTCCCACACAAGCTCCACCCACATAAACCCCTCCCACACAAGCCCCGCCCACACAAGCCCCACCCACACAAGCCCCACCCCCCTCATCCCCCCTGTGCGCCCCCCACCTTTGACCCACCACCTCCCTCATCCCACCCCCCCACCCTTCCCCACACACACACATGGGGAGGGATGGGGTGAGGGGGTGATGGGTCATTGGGGGGGGCGCACCTACCCTCCCTTCATGTCTTGATTCTTTTTTTGTAATTCAGAATCAAGTAATTGTAAACAAAACAAATATAATTTATTAATATTGAAAATATTAAATATTCATTTGCGAGAATGTATAATCTTTCCCAGCAATCTTTTTCAGATGTCTTGTGATTTCGAAACTCAGACACCATATTCTGTTTTGAAACAAAAAGTGGATAATAATTACATGGTAATATGAGTAAGCCTCGTTGATCACTGAATTAACACACCAGGAGCCTGTCATCCTTTCAAGGTCAATAAAATTAATTCCAGTGTACTGACAAAACCATGTCCAAACTAATGATGCAACCAACATAAGACGACATTCTAAAGAGAGAGTGATATTAATAATAATTCAGAAATATTTACCTCCAGAAAATCATGTGTTGTACAAGATTGCTTCAACAGCTGATGTTGTGTGATAGTGCTGAAAAAAAAAAAAATAATAAGTCAAGGGTATAGATGGAGAGACAGACAGAGAGAGGTAGGTAGAAAGACAGACAGAGAGAGATATAAACAGACAGGGAGAGATAGAGAGAGACAAACAGACAGGGAAAGAGACACACACACACACGCACACACACACACACACATACACACACATACACACACATACACACACATAGACACACACACGTGTCTCACCATTGGTTTAATTCATTCGAGATCAGAGACCAGTCATTATAAATCATTGACCTCTTCAATAAGAGCAGAGAGAGGTCGGTAGAAAGACAGACAGAGAGAGAGAGACACACACACACACGTGTCTCACCATTGGTTTAATTCCTTCGAGATGAGAGGACGTGATAAGACTTCGTACCACTCATTGTAAATGTCTTTCAATTCTCTTCTAAAATCATTGATCTCTTCAATAAGAGTATTAATTTCATGCACCACGTCGTGATATGTAAACTCAATTTCTCCCAATGACCTGTCAGGGAAAAAAAATATATATATATCAGAATTATCATGATTTAATTAATAATCATTTGCTTCATCGTTCAAAGAGAAAACCAAACACAAACTTACCAACTCTGTAGTGAGCTGTTGTCTTCATCGGAAGAAAGATCGCCCATGTCTCAGTTGTAAAAATGAAAATCCCGTCTGGCAGAAACTTTGTCTGGTGAATCACTTATAAGGCAACGACGAGGAGATTGCTTAATCATTGGGTGTGGCCACAGGAAATGACAGCTTGGAAAATAACTGGGCGATTGTATGAATCATTTACAAAACATACTTAAAATGGTTTTGATTCAAATGTTTTCAGTTCGTGTTCTGAGATAAAATATAAACACGAGACCTTGTCTCACAGAATAGTTCCTATTTTTTCACAGCATGACTGTCTAAAACCACACAGCACGACCGTGTCAAAAAACACTTCCTCATTTTCACGGCATGAACTGAAAACATTTGAAACAATTTACTATAATCTCAAAATGATATGTGGCTCAGGAGGTGGACAAACAAGATCATTAAGAGAAGTTTATCATTTCGTAATGACACAAAAGGGGTATCTTAAAAAATATAAAGATTCAAATGTTTTGTTTGTCAATATTTTAGATGGGGATTATTGTGCAAAGAAAATTAAACTATTGAAGGAATTTGAGAATGAACAAATCTTTATAGGTTCAATGAGTGAGCTGATCAACCTCCAGGTTAAAAGGGGAGACAAATAAATATACCTTGGGATAGCCTGGTTATATATATACAAAGCCTGGTGTTGGCTTAGTGGTTAGGGTGGCGGCTTGGGATCCCAGTGTCCCGAGTTCAAATCCCGCTCAGCTGCTGAATTAACACCAGGGGGTTGACTCAGCCTGTCAACCATCCGAGGTCGGCGAAATGAGTACCAGTGTACTGGGCCGGTGTATACCCTGGTTAGAATAGGTGTACCATATCCCTGTGTTGTAAGAGGCGTCCAGGAAGGGCATCTGACCATAAAACATTGCCCCACAAAAAGCCAAACCCCTGCACAGCAGGGAAAAACGGATAAAAAGGGGGTTTATTTTTAGGGGAAAAAAAAGGGAATCGCTGAAAATCCCCCATTCATTTACATGGGGAAAAGTGAGCTAGAACCAGTATATTCACCCTCCTGGTGTGTGTGTGTGTGTGTGTGTGTGTGTGTGTGTGTGTGTGTGTGTGTGTGTGTGTGTGTGTGTGTGTGTGTGTGTGTGTGTGTGTGTGTGTGTGTGTGTGACAGAGACAGAGAGAGATATGGAATTGTTTGGAAAACAGAAAATAAAAAAAATAAGATGTGTTTGGTTAATTATTCATTTTTGTGTTTTTTTTTTGTTGCAGCAACACTCAAGACTTCTCTCGATAGTTTCCACAGGAATAGAAATTATATCTTTTCTCCCTGTTGCCTGGACCTTAATCTCAGTCGTTATCACATGGTCATGTCCATTTCCACCGAAAACAGAACCAACCGTCCTTGAGTGGGTGTTGAGTTTCTTTCGGATTCCACTGAAAGAGGTAAGGAACACATTTGGCAGATCCCATCTGATGAATTTTGTCATAAAACAAAAATACATGCACACATAAACCTGTTAGATGTATACATTAAATCCTTCTCACACACATAAACCTGTTAGATGTATACATTAAATCCTTCTCACACACATAAACCTGTTAGATGTATACATTAAATCCTTCTCACACACGTAAACCTGTTAGATGTATACATTAAATCCTTCTCACACACATAAACCTGTTAGATGTATACATTAAATCCTTCTCACACACATAAACCTGTTAGATGTATACATTAAATCCTTCTCGCACACATAAACCTGTTAGATGTATACATTAAATCCTTCTCACACACATAAACCTGTTAGATGTATACATTAAATCCTTCTCACACACGTAAACCTGTTAGATGTATACATTAAATCCTTCTCACACACATAAACCTGTTAGATGTATACATTAAATCCTTCTCACACACATAAACCTGTTAGATGTATACATTAAATCCTTCTCACACACATAAACCTGTTAGATGTATACATTAAATCCTTCTCACACACATAAACCTGTTAGATGTATACATTCAATCCTTCTCACACACATAAACCTGTTAGATGTATACATTAAATCCTTCTCACACACATAAACCTGTTAGATGTATACATTCAATCCTTCTCACACACATAAACCTGTTAGATGTATACATTCAATCCTTCTCACACACATAAACCTGTTAGATGTATACATTAAATCCTTCTCACACACATAAACCTGTTAGATGTATACATTAAATCCTTCTCATACACATAAACCTGTTAGATGTATACATTCAATCCTTCTCACACACATCAACTTTTGACTGTGACTTTTTTCAAGCACATTGTAATATATACATCGAGGGGCTGGTAGGATGGCCTCGTGGTGGGCGTACACTTCTGAGCTGTTTAGCTTTGAAAAATTTGAATCGCGACCCAGCTATAAATGATCATCTTCATGTTTTACAAGCACAATGATTCATCATTGTGTGTACTGTCCTTCGGGTGTCCATAAAGGTGAAGAAATATGTTGATGTAACATTTCCAAAATGCTGTACAGACCGTTTATGGAATGAGAAAGGAACTGGATTGGACAGTATTTGGAGAGATACCTGTGGATTTAAAGGTATATTCCAAGAAATAAGGTGCAGAATCTATTTGTAATGCCAAAAGCAAGTCAATCAATTGAGGAGGCTGTGGTTCAGCAAATAAATGGAGTAAAACGAACAGCTGTTGAAGGATTTTGGGGGGAAATAGGCATCAAAAGTATTTCAGAAATTCTTGGCCATAATAATAATGCATTGAAGTCAACAAGGGAGAAATGTAGCATCAAGGTCGTCACAAAGGCACCATAAAGTTGTGCTGGGGCAATGATGATGAAACACCAGGACCCTGACATTCCCTGGGGGGTACGTTCTGGGAAAATACGCGAATGTTGAAACTGTGAATGCGGGGGCGTTGTTTCAATAGGAAATGAGGCGAAAACCTGCAAGTGTTTTGTAATTGTTACAATGGAGACAAGGGGGATAATGTCATCGGTTCACGGCGGTTCCTTGTTCATGAAAAAGGCCGCAAATGACGACACCACCAAAGTCTGGGAATTGGTACAATCCCGCAAAGCTACAATGCAGTACTTAGAGTACCGTGTATTTTAACTGCACGTGGTGAGACGTCCTGGGAAGCTGTATTTATCCCGTGAAGCTGCAATACACGTACAGGAAGTAGGTCATGCCCGCAGCTCGTGGAAGATGTGTTTTTTGCAGACGTTCAGTTTTGTATTGTACGTACATCCAGATGTTTTGTGCATGGCTCGTGGAATATATGTGGAAGGACTGTTATGTTGTACTCACGGCTCGTGAAAATAAATAAATCGCGAATATGTTGGGAAATTTCTCACGAATGTTGAAACATGTCGCAAATTATCAACCGTGAATACTGTACCACAAATCGACATTTACAGAGGAAAAGATGGGAAGTACTACTGAATCAAGTTAGCTGTCCTGGAATAAGTATTGATATTTTTGAAGAACTGGTGATGAGTTGGAAGTTGGAAAGCAGTTCAGATGTCTCTGTTCTGAGTGGATAGACAATTCAGCAATACAATAGTCTTCATCCTAAGGTTGGAGAAGAAGTGAGTCGAGCACCAGAACATATATTTTAAACCTCTGAAAACAACACAAGTACCAGATAATTTGTGGGAATAAAGCTCACCTAATTTGTCACTTTAAGATGGACTTGAGTGATCGACTGACTCAGAAAATTACAAACAGCTCGGTACATTTGACATCAATCATGATCATGGTCTTGAATCTGTTTTTCCTTCTCTTTCTCTTTCCCCCTCTCTTTTTCCTTCTCTTTTCCCTCTCTTTATTTCTCCCTCTATTTTCTCTTTTCCCTCTCTTTTCTTTCTCTTTTCCCTCTTCCCTCTCTTTTTTTTTCTCTCTTCCCTCTCTTTTTTTTTTTCTCTTTTTCTCTCCACCCTCATTTGGTATTCCCATCATCAAAGTGATGGGTGGTATTTGTTTGTGTATGTATCTGTATCTGTACATATGTATATATATATATATATATATATATATATATATATATATATATATATATATATATATATATTTACACACTAGTTGTGGTTGCACAAATTTTGAATTTTTTAAAATTTATTTTTATGTTTTCATCAAAGAACGTTTTTGCCACAACAATGTTAAAAGGCCACGTCTGAATTTCAACAAAGGTTAGGACAGGAATTTGTTAGCGATGTGGATATAACAGTTGTGTGAATTGCTAAATCACCTCTTCCATTGTCGAACTCGAACATGTGTCTGTGTTTGTTTGTTTTGTTTTTATCCCCCGCCGCGTGGCGTAAGGGGGATATTGTTGTCACCCGGGTCGTCTGCCTGTCCGTCCGTCCCTCTGGGCGTCAACATTTATAGCTGTGAGTGTGATAGCTCATAAACTGTTCGCCATATCCATTTGAAATTTGGGTCACACATGTACCACCTGAAAAGGAAGAACCCTATTGATTTTGGGTGTGGCCGGATCCAAGATGGCCGACTAGGGCGGCCATCTTGAAAAAAATGTTTTTTGTAATAAATGGAAAACCGCTGATCTGATTTCAATTATTTTTGGTTACTACGTTCCTCACCCCTGGGGAACTTTTTCGAGATGATGACCAAACGGTGTCTTGTTTCCAATTCACCTCCCTCATTATCTGGAATATGTATGACCTTTTTCATTCAATGGCGGGGGATTCCCCATCGCTGATGGTATATTTTTTCTGTGTTGCAGAAATGCACTTTATCCCTGAAATGTTGCTATGCAACATCATTTTTGGAGTCCACATCAAACCGGATTCACTCAACCAGGAGATTCATACAAGTATGGTGTTTGTCTCTTTTGAAGAAAGTAGCCATCAACATTGACTGGATATGGAGTTTCTTTTGGACTTTCCATTGAGTTTAAAAACACTGATATTATGATTTTGTTTTGTTAACGAGATGATGAATGAAAATGTTTTGAGAACAAGCAGAAAATCTAAAGTATCCCAATAATTGGTTTCAACAATGATAACCAAGGCCTTCACTGGGCTTTACAAGGAGTGGTGGTGGGGGGGGGAGTGGTCGTTGTAAGAGAAAGTGACAGAAAGGGGGGAAGAATGAGATTGAAGAGAATGAGTGAGTTGGCTCCAAAGGTGGGCAAAAAGAGGAACAAATGAGTGGAAGTGAGCAGTCGTCTAGATTTATGGAGTTTTACCTGAAGGTATTGATGGTTGACTGTATGAGACCTGCAGAAACCTGAGGGGAGGAGGGGAAAGCACACAAAGGGTAGAGGGGTGCATGACCAGAAAGGAGGCAGAAGAAGACAGAGACCATCGACCTGTGGGCAATGTCAAAGTGATGGACCCACAAACTGAGCTTCATCATGAGAGATTCCAATGATCTTGAAGTCCTTCCTTTCCACAGCATCAAGCTGAGCAAGATATAAGCCAGGTGTCCAGCCCAAAGGGGAGAGCAATGCTCCATCAAGCTGTGGATGGCGGCCATGTAAGTGGATAGGAGTTCACGTGAGCCAAGGAAGGACTTTGTACGATGGAGGATGCCCATTTGGTGGCTAGCTTTGGAAACCAACTTTGAAATGCGGTTTGCCCAAGAAAGGTCAGAGCTGATTGTGAGACCCATGAGTTTGAATGACTGAACGCCCTCATGAGGATTGTGAAGAAAGTATGTGGGGGTGGGGGGGGAGAGGGGGGGCGAGAGAGAGGTTGCCACATGATCCTTTCGGAGAGAGAATGTGACATTTCTCAGGATTGAAAGACATATTCCAAGTCTTTCACAACTTTGTGATTTTTTTTTCTTCCAATTTCTGAAGAGACAAAAGGCTGCAGCCTGTTTCTCTGAATGATGAGAGATGTCACAACACAGGGTGGAGCTTTCATCTAATAGATAAAGAGGATTTACCAGGAAGTCAGAGAGATCATTTATGAATATTAGGACTGGGCCAGGAATAGGACTGCCATAGGCACAGAGTTTCATGAATAATGCGGGATGCCAGACTGCATCAAAAGTGCAAGATATATCCAGAGACAGCCCTGATCTCATGTCTGACATTGAGGGCCTCCATCTATTGTTGGGTGAGTAGAAGCAGCATGACCAAGGTGGAGTCACCTGCTCTGAACCAAGTTGGTGATCTGAGATGTAGTTGTTGGAGAAAAGGAAGGATTTCATTTCAACTGTGATGATTAATTACATGAGCTTGCTGATGATTTGAAGTGAGTTGAAAGGTTTGTCGTTAAGGGGATCAGTATTTGCACCTTTTCAATGTGATGCATGATGTTGGCTGCTTTCCAAGCTGACGGAAGATGACCGAGCACAAATTATAGGGTGAAAATGGCAAATAGAGGATGTGCAAGAACAGCAGAGCAGATTTGTTAGGACGCGTGAACCGATGCCGTCCGGTCCAGTTGCAGAGTCAGTTTGGAGGGTTGAAAGAACCGTTTCTACCTTCTCAGGTGCAAAAGACAGAATCCAGGAGCAGTTGGGTATGACGAGAATGGATGGGTACTGAGAGTGAGGGGTTGGGGACACAAGATTTGGAAGCAAACACAGAATTGAGACATTGTTCGGCCTTCTCATGAGCAGATTCGGCTGTGATGCAATTTGAAAATTGAGAAGGGAGGGAAGCATACTCCAGAGCATACTCTGACTTAAGAAAGTGCCACCAGTTTTTAGAGGAGGGAGACAAGTTTGAAAGTTCGTTCTTGAGGTTGGACAGATATTGTTTTCTACCTCTCCTGTGAGTGGACACACACTTGTTTTGGGTTTTGTGGAATGAACTGAAATTGCCTTTGGTTGGATTGGCTTTCCAGGAAGAGAAGGCAAGTTGTTTCAGAGCAAATACCTCACCACAGGATTCAATGTACCATGGGTGGAAAGAGTGGTAGGAACATGTAACATAAAGGGTGGGAAAATTGCAGACGAGAAAGGATAAATCTGTACAAGAGAGAGAGAGAGAGAGAGAGAGAGAGAGAGAGAGAGAGAGAGAGAGAGAGAGAGAGAGAGAGAGAGAGAGAGAGAGAGAGAGAGAGAGAGAGAGAGAGAGAGAGAGAGAGAGAGCAGGTTTCTGTGGAAAAATTCCCAAGCTGAGTTAACATCAGGGACAGTATATGTTGGAGACCAGTTCTGAATGGAGGTGAGATGGATGCTTGCAGTCCCTGCCAATCTGCTGGACTCGCCGGTATTGAGACAGGTCTCTGAAAACAGTCAGAGAGATGTTGGCTTTCACATGCACATGATGAGATGAACCAGTTGGAACAGAGGACCAAGCACTGAGAAAACACCTCTGACATATCCTTGTGAAGAAGAAGAATACACATAATGTATCGTGTTGTCGAAGGAAAACACGTTTAACATTCCTGAAGGAGATACAAGGGTTGGAATGCATTTTCAAATCGATTTTAAATGCTTTTAAACGAGTGAGAAGCATTTATGTTTCATGTAGATTCATTTTGGAGATATTGGGAAAAGAGAGAGCCTGAGGGAGGAATGTGGGAGCTGAAGCAGAAGGAAATTGAAGTAGAAATGAGAATAGTTTTGGAGTGAAAAGATTTTTTATTACTATTATTTTTATTATTATTTTTTGAAGCGAGGAAAGGAAATAAGACAATGTTGAGGAGGAAGAAGCAAGATAACCGGGGAGATGGAAATCAAACAAGGACCACGGAGACAAATAATTTTTACACTTTCATTCCGAGGATAGGCTGTGTCAGGGGTTTAACAAAATAACAACAAAGAGCAACAACAACGAACGAATGAACATGAAATATTACACGGCAACACCGAGACAACGACACAACAACTTGAAAACAAGACAAATGTGGTTCGGAAAACTCAGCTTTATGAGGTGAAAATGAGGGGCCCAGAGTTTCATCACCACGTGCAGAAAATCCTGAACCAGAAGTTCAGTATTATTTCTTTGGCTCTGAATTCTTCCTGACCGCACATGTGTAGAGAGGCGTGAGATCACTTTTTTACTCGATCTGCCTCCTTGTAGTCAAACAAAAATTGAAAATCATTCCAAACAAGAAACTTACTGCTTTTCGGGAAGTCATAGAGGACAAAACAGGCACAAAGAACGAATGTAATGTGTTAAATATGGTGGTGTAAAAGATGCTGCATGAACAGCGGTAAACTTCCTGGGTTTTTCCCTGCGACCCATAACATCTTTATTTTATTTCAATTGAATTATATATTTGAACACTGAACACAAATCACCTTTTTGCCACTTTCAAAACCCTATTTTACATGACTTGGAAATGTTAAATAAGGTAGTGTATAAATAAATAAAACTATCCATCCATCAGGACCAGACACCATGCAGAGTGTTGGTGCTGCCGAAGTAGTCTCCTTGGCTATTGGGTACAATCCTGGACAGGTCACCACTCCGACACAGTATACCAGCATCGTGACACTCATTTTGCCGAACTCAGAAAGATGACAGGCCAAGTTGACCTCACCTGGAATTAATTCAATGGTTGAGTGGGATTTAAACTCAGGACCCAATGATCCCAAGCCCACCACCCGAACCATTAAGCCAACACCAGGCTGAACTTCCAGAATTTTTTTTTATATGAACTTTAACATCATTATTTTATTTCAATTGGAATATACACATATTTATATATATCCACATATTTATTATTATTTATTTATATTATATTTGAATATATACAAGAACATACACATATACACACACACTTTAATATATAACTTTAATATACATGAACATACACATATTTATATAAATACACATATTTATTGTTATTTATTTATACAATATTTATGTATATTTTAATAGACACACACGAACGTATGTTCACACATATATACACACAAACTTTAATTTATAACTTTAATATACACAAACATATATATATATATATATATATATATATATATATATATATATATATATATATATATATGTATATATACACACACATGAACTTTTATGTCAGGTCAGGGTAGGGAGCATGTGCCAGAACAGCGCGTCGCTGCGTCCACTTTCCGCCCGTACTCCATGAGCCTCCGTCTGGCCATCCTGCTGCAACCACGAGGCACGTGGTCTGCCCACTGGCCTCCTCCACTCATGAGACTCCCTCGCTGAGAGAATCTGGTGAGCAGGATCAGCGTCAGGAAAACGAGCCACATGTCCATACAACCACAACTGACGCTCACGGACTATGCAGGTAACAAATCTCATCCGAGTCTCTTTCAGCAACCGCTCGTTGGACACAAAATTCGACCAGTGATGGCCAAGTATTCTCCGAAGAGACCTGGTACCAAAGGAATTAAGTCTCCGTCTCAGATCCTTGGTCAGAGTCCAAGTCTCGCATCCATAGCGCAAGACTGGAAGTACCAAGGACCTGAAGACTCGGACTTTCGTCCTCCCGCACAGGTACCGGCAGCGCCACACCCCATGATCCAGTGAATCCATGACTCCCCAGGCCCGACCCAGATGTCTATTGACCTCTGACTCACAGCCGGCAGAGACATGAATATCACTGCCAAGGAAAGTGAATCTCTCCACGACCTCAACATCCTCACCACAAACAGACACAGACAGGACAGCAGCATCCAAGATGTCACCGAAAGCCTGGATCTTAGTTTTGACCCAAGAAACCCGTAATCCCAACGGCTCCGACTCCTCATTCAGCACCTCGAGGGCCCCCAAAAGGATATCTAAAGTCTCCGCAAAGATGACTGTATCATCTGCAAAATCAAGGTCCGACATCTTGACATTCCCAAACGATGCACCGCAGCTTGATCTCTCTGACATCCTCCCGAAAATCCAGTCCATACAAGTGCTGAAAAGTGTGGGGGCCAGTACACACCCCTGACGAACTCCAGTAACAACTGGAAATAAGTCAGCGATGGTACCACCACACTTCACAACACTCTCAGTACCAGAGTAGAGTTCAGACATCAGATCGATCAGTTTTGGTGGCACCCCACGAAGACCAAGAATCCTCCAGAGGACATCCCGATTCACTGAATCGAACGCTTTACAGAGATCAACATAGGCTACAAGCAGCCCCTGCCGAAACTATCGTCTGCGTTCGGTGAGGACACGAAGAGCAAGGATACGGTCACTTGTTGACCTCTTTGGTGTAAAGCCTGACTGCTCTGAACGCTGGTGCTCAAGCAGATGGTGGCGAACCCTATCAAGAATTATCCGAGCAAAGACCTTGCCCGGCACTGAGAGCAGCCTCACCCCTCGGTAGTTGTTGCAGTCTTGGCAATCACCCTTCCCTTTCCAGAGAGGGACAACAGGGCCCCTCTTCCAATCAGTTGGGATGATACCTGTGTTCCAGGCAGAGCACAAAACTGCATGCAACAACACGAGTACAGCATTTCCACCAGCCTTGAGAAGTTCAGCATGAATGCCACAGATCCCTGGAGCTTTGCCCTGTTTCAACTGGTTCACCGCAGCCCGTGTTTCCACAAGCAAAGGTGGACCACAGTTGATTCGAAGGTCAGCAACAGGGATTGTAACACCCTTGACGTCCAACTCGACAGCTGGGGGATCAGCCTGGTACAACCGCTCAAAGTAACCGGCCAAGCGGGCCTTCACTTCAGACTCCTCTGTCAAGAGCCTACCACTCTCTGCTCTAACTGCAGTGCTCCGAGGGATGGACTTGGATGAACGCAATGCGCGAATTCCCCTGTAAGCGGGACGAGAATCACCTGTCCACAGGTGATGCTCTACCACCTCACAGATTCCTCGCACATAGGCCTCCTTGTCCACCCTCAGTGCACGTACAGTTTTACGCCTCAGCTCCCTGAACAGCTCAGCTCTGCCATTCAGCCTGGCCCTGCGACTCTGGTCAATGGTATCGAGTGTCCCTTGAGATACAAAATTCTTCTTTGCCCTGCGGTGAGTTCCAAGACATCCACCGGCAACATCAAGGACGGTGGTCTTGAAGGCGCTCCACAACTCTTCAGGACCCCCCAAAGCACCCAGACCCCCCAAGTGTCCACTCAGCCTGTTCGCAAACTCCTCAGCTACTCTCTCATCCCTGAGCTTTCCAACATTCAGCCTTGGCTGGGATGGTTCCATTCTCCAGAATTTAAGGTGCAGTTTTAGAGTTGCTACAACAAGCCTGTGGTCAGTATTGAGGAACTGAGCACTCCGGTAGACCCTGCAGTTCTGGATCATCCTCCAGCGACCGTCAATGAGGACATGGTCAATCTCCTTTGCCACACCGCCAGCGTTGGAATACCAAGTCCAGCGATGAGCTTGTGGGCGATGAAAACATGAACCAGCCACCCTAAGTCCATGACTTCTTGCAAAGTCAAGGAACTTAGTGCTATTCTGGTTCATAGTTCCTGACCCATGGGGACCAACACACACCTCATAACCATCCCTATCAGTTCCAGTCGATGCATTGAAATCCCCCAAGACTAGAAGTGTATCTCGTCTGGGGCACTGATCAACCACAGACTCGAGCGTGGCGTAGAATGCATCCTTCACGGTGAGATCACTCGCCTCAGTCGGAGCATAAACAGAGACCAGGGAAATGACACCTAAGGAGTGACGAATCCTTAATCTCATAATACGCTCGTTGACCGGTGTTACCTCAATTATCATTGGGGTCAGCTTATTGGACACAGCTACAGCAACTCCTTGGGTATGGTAACCATCAGAGCGACCAGACCAATAGTAGGTGTAACCACCCATCATTATCTCGCCGCAATCCGGTCTCCGAACCTCAGAGAGAGCTGCAATCCCGATGTCCAAACGCTTGAGCTCAGATGATAACAGAGACAGGTGATCATCCTCTCTTAGGGATAGGACATTCCAGGCACCCACCCGAAGGGACCGCCTCAGGTTAACCCAAGGAGACCGCCGTCTGGTGGATGACACCTCAGCACCACTCCGACACACTCTCCCGCAATCTGACCCAGGGATGTTACCCCGTGGTTTCCCTCCTATTATCAACGATTGGGGGTTCCAAAGGCTTTGCCCCAATCCCGTCATCCGGTGAGCTGCCCTGCGAAGGGAAGCTACACAGGAGGTACTCCCACGGAGTGGGTTTTCAGATATTTTTTGCGTTTTTGTGTTTTGCGGAATGAAGGGTTTTACGGTGGCCGGAGTGCAAATCCTGCCACCAACCTCCTAATAAGAAGTAACCCAACTGCAGGAGGACGTCCGCAGACACAGTTGGGCACTAGATATGGATGGCCGTTGGCTCACAAGGAGCTCCTCCGCCCTTTGACAGGTTTTGTTTTTAATCCTGCTGCGTGTCCATATCCAAACACCCTCCTCACCAGAAAACCTGGTGGGGGAGATGGTTTAGTCACCGACAACCCGACCATGGAACAGGTTAGTACAGGTTTACATGGTACCTGAAGCAGGTCACAGATCGAACCTGACCTGACATATGACTAACTTTAATGTATAACTTTAATATACATGAACATGCACATATTTACACACATATATATATATATATATATATATATATATATATATATATATATATATATATATATATATATATATATATATATATATATATATATATATACATATATACACACACACGCGAACATACACATTTTCATACGAACTTTAATATATGACTTTAATATACACGAACATACACATATTTTTATATATATATATATATATATATATATATATATATATATATATATATATATACATTTATTGTATACACATTGTATTATTGTATTTATTATATACACATTTCTATGCAAACTGCACTCATGGATTGATACCAGTCTGATTTGGGGGTTGAAACCCTCGTTAACCCCCACCGCAAACCCTCCTTCCACAATTCCAGTTTTCCCTCCTAAGAGTTCCTTTCTGTATCCATCTTCATTCCCGTGCATCCTCTCCTGCCCCATTCCTCCCAACACCCATTACTTGTCCATCTCCCTCTGTCTTGGCATTAGGCTCAGCTGTCAGTTCCTCCTCCTCCTCTCTCTCTGCTGTCAGTGCCTCCTCCTCTCTCTCTCTCTCTCTCTCTCTCTCTCTCTCTCTCTCTCTCTCTCTCTCTCTCTCTCTCTCTCTCTCTCTCTCTCTCTCTCTCTCTCTCTCTCTCTGCTGTCAGTGCCTCTCACCTCTCTCTCTCTCTCTCTCTCTCTCTCTCTCTCTCTCTCTCTCTCTCTCTCTCTCTCTCTCTCTCTCTCTCTCTCTCTCTCTCTCTCTCTCTCTCTCTCTCTCTCTCTCTCTCTCTCCCTCTCTCTCTAGTGTCGGTGTTTTCTTTCTCTCTCTTTCTTTTTTTCTCTCTCTCTGCTGTCAGTGCCTCCCCCCTCTCTCTCTCTCTCTGCTGTCAGTGCCTCCCCCCCTCTCTCTCTCTTTCTTTCTCTCTCTCTGCTGTCAGTGCCTCTCCCCCTCTCTCTCTCTCTCTGCTGTCAGTGCCCCCCCCGTTTATCTGTGCTCTCGGTGTCACCCCCCTTCTCTCTTTGTGTTTTTGTGTCCTGATCCGTTCAATGTTCAAGTACTGGCTCTTCAACGAGCCTCGATGATGTATTAAAAAAAATAAATCTTGTCCTTACTCAAAAAACAAATCCCTTTGTCCCTCTTCCACTGTGCATGATTCACCTGGTTTATGTCGTTTTTCCTCGAAGAGTCTAATTCTTGTTTTGATTTATTTCTTCACAGAAGATATCCTTCCATGAATGGTTTTCCACACTACTTCGACTTCGCCAAAACTCCGACGTGAGGAAATCCCTGTGGTTGCTTTTAAGGCTGTTGTCACTGTTCACCCTTATGAGGTGGTGTGGCCAACTTCTAGAGGTAAGAACATGGGAAAAAATGGGTGGGGGGTTGAGATGGGGGAACCACTGAGCTCTACAATATATTATATTTATATCAGTGGGATTGGGGGGGGGACATGTTTGTGGATCTTGACAAATTCAGATGACGTAACAGAAAGTAGAAGTGACAATAAAAGGATGAAATGCACGTTTACATCTGTTTTTTGAATGCAATATTAAACTTGGTACCAAGAAGAAGCTCAAA